>NW_024531622.1:1045-11820 GCF_017590135.1 Pyrgilauda ruficollis
GAAGATGAAGATGAGGGTGGAGACACCAGTGTGATGAATCGAAAATAGGAGGGGATGCTGATAATAGACAGTATAAAGGGGGGAATTTTGGGCTTGGCAAGCTTGTACGTGAGGTGGCAGGGGTCCCAAGGCCCTCGCGCTCCGTACCCCGCGGTAATTTTGCTTATGCGTCATTACCCGAACCTGACTATATTTTATTATAACCAAATTATACTGCCCATTTATTGAATGTATTCAATTTTATATACTTTAGACTATTTCATTTAAATTTCATTAAAATTATTGTTACATTTAATTTTGTTTGGCCTTTTATTTGTGATTGGATAATTGAGCAAACATAACAACATGAAGAGTAGAAACTTATTCTAAATATAGCCTTTTTAGGAGTAATAAATTTGGGTTCCCTTAATCACATTGATCATGGCATGATGTCCCCATTCCTTATCCTCTGCACCTCACTGACTTTGCCTACAAAATCTAGAAACACTTCATTGAAGGGAGATACAGGGGGTAAAGCCAGGGTAATTGGAGGATGGGAAGAGAAGCCAGAGCACACCTGTGGGATTTGGGACAGGGCAAGGGAAGAAAGGAAAAAGCGATTATGGGAAATAGAAGGAGGACCACAAAATGGGGACCCAGCCATGTGGTGTTCACCATTTTGTGACTTGAGGGAAGGGGGAAGGGAGCAGGTGAGAAAGGGATTACGGGGAGAAGAACCACGAAATGAAGGCAAAGCTATTTGACATTCTCCATTCTGAGACTCTGGGTGACGTGAGGAATCTGGGGGACGAGCTACAGGTTTTACTGCAGGTAAAAGGGGTGAGGTATTAGGGAGACTCTGGGTGACGTGAGGAATCTGGGGGACGAGCTACAGGTTTTACTGCAGGTAAAAGGGGTGAGGTATTAGGGTCTAGGGAAGGAGCTCTGACAGGGTGATCAGTCCTGCCAGAGCCAGGGGGGAACTGGGGGAGATGTGGGCAGCTAGGGAGACCCAAATGTGGGGGCAGCGTTGTATTTAATTTTGTTTGGCCTTTTATTTGTGATTGGATAATTGGGCAAACATAACAGGAACAAGGGGGACCGGAGCAGGAGTTTCAGGAGGAACTGGGGAAGATTTACTTGGATTTTCTTTCACTTTTTTTCCCATTACTAATGTGATAGTTTTCAATTTTATAAAGAAAGGATGAAAATTACTTTTTTGATTCACCATCTATCATTGCATCTTCTCCAAGTTTAATTCTGATCTTATCCCAAAATCTTAGTGGTGTTACTTCATTAAGAGTAGTAGTTGGAAAATGAAAGAAAATCCACTTAACAAATCTCTTAACTTTTCCCTTAGAGAAACAAAACCCTCCTCCCAGCAAGGAATCCACAACTTAATTATAAACTTCCTTCTCCCTAGCAGACAGTCTCGCTGTACCCCATTGTACCCTAGTCGGGTCTGTCCCGGCCACTAGAATACTCAGACCGAGACTATTTACTAGTTTTTTTTCCACCCATCTCCCAGGTAAAACAAAAACTAAAGGAAAAACACCCAAGAATCCCACGGAGGGGGTGGGGGGGGGAGGGCCGGGGGGGTTGAAAGTTGCATCCTACGCCTCCCCTAATCCCCGGGAGTCACCCCCACCCAACTTCTGGCTACCCCAGTCGGGTCTGTCCCAGCCACTGGAATACTCACGAAACCGAAGATTCTTGGCAACTAAAATCTCGGAGGTAGTCCTTGATCCAGGGGAAAGCTCCTCTCACATCTGGAACGGAGCGGGTTGACTTTCCTGCCCGCCGGGAGCTGCAGCAATGTTATAAATAAGAAGCTTGACTAGGCCAATATTCAAGCAACAATCAATTTATTAATTAATATGGTAAAGTATGAGCAAAACAGCGCTGGGTACAGTGGGGGAAGTTTTCCCTCCAACTGCACACCGATGGTTGAGGCTTACAGGTATTTATAGGGGTACACACAGCTTTCTCAGCAGTTTCGATTCCCGGCAGTTTCTATTCCCAATTTTTACGTCACAATTCTATACACTATTGTGAGTTAGTTTTTCTCAGGATGTACCCCAGGAAAGAGTATCCCCAGATGGTGGGGTTCGACTTCCCAAAGAAGTAAGAAGTCTTTCAGCTGGTGTGGTCCAAACTCCAGATGTGTGTCCACCTTTTATTTGCAAAGACTATAAATCTCATGACGGTGATATCCAAGCTTCCCTTGGTCGAAGCTATCAATCCTTGAGTTGATGTTCAACTTCCTTTCTCAAGCTGCTTTTTACTGTTTTGCTAAGGTGTTGAGATAAGCATATTTCCTTTACATACATTCTAAACCTATATTTTTAAAGCTCCTTATTACAAGCAATATTCTAAAAAAAAGTTATTATTGCAAAGCTGTTTAAATGCTTAGCTACGTGCAGAAAGTTCCTGTCCAGCAGCAACATTCTTAAAACTTTAATTCAGATGCTATTTGCAAACACAGGATAATTTCCAAGGCCTTTTTCCATGCTTTACTCCCGCAGTTACTTTTTAGAATTCATCTTTTAATTGTCCCATGATCAGTTTCCACACAAATCACAATCACAAGTACACACACTACCTGTATGTACCTGACACGAAACACAACTTTGTATCTCACAGCTTTTCGCAAGTATTGAAATGAATATTGTATGTGTTATGTTAGAAAGTTATGCTGTATTCATTTTCTAAAGTAGTGTATTAAATATAGTTTTAGGTTATAACATAATGTTAAAATAGAAACTATACTATGTAAGATATTTGTTTAAGAAAGGACTAGCACCAGATAGAAGCCACAGGACACCTAAATCTTTCAGAGAAAGGGAATTGGTTCACCATTTTGTGACTTGAGGCTGTGTTTGAATGGAATTTATGCATCATGTATGAGATGTATGAATGTGCAACAAGTGATTGTTTTTAAGGGTTAATCCTCTGTTAACAGGGGTCCTTTTTCGGGCTCGTGATGCCCAGAAAAAGGTACCCAGACATCTGTATCTCTTTGTTTTTATTGTCTCATATTGTCCTAACCTCAATTGTTCAAATTTTATTACTCTAATTATATTACTATTTTTATAACCATTTTATTACTATTAAACTTTTAAAAATTTTAAAAACAAGTGGTTGGCGTTTTCACACTCTCCCTCTTCCTTCAGGCGTTTCCAGCTCTCCTGTTTAAATGGCCATGTCTAAGGACATCTCTTCACTAGAGCAGCTGGATCTATGACCTTCCCATTGCTCCTAGATTTCCTCCCCCAGATGCTCTCTGGTCATTCATGTGCCTCTCAACTGACTGGTTTCATACTTTGAGCTTCAAGGACTTGCCCAATGTTTCTGAAGCTCAAATTAATATATAATTAATCATCATCTTAATTGTGTTTATATCTATCACAGAATGACCTTTTCTTATGTCCTTGTCTAAAACTGTTCCTGTATGGAAATCCCTGGAGGATGGGAGACATGTCAGATGCTGCTGGGACATCACAGAGAGCTGAGGGAAGAGCTGTGATGGTTATTAAACTGCATCATGTTCAACTTGTGTTTCTGGGCAAGAAACCTTTCTGTGCCTCTGAGTATCACCAGTCCCCAAGCCCAAAGGACACAAAGCTGATGAGTTGTGGTTCCCACTGCAGGGGCACTTGGATCTTGGCTCTGCACAGGAGAGCTCTTCATCCCCTTTCTCTGTTTTCCTCCCTCTGGGCATGGAGGGAGCGCGTGACTTCAGCGTGTGACTCGTGTGTGCAAAGAGCAAATCTGGGCAGAATTGGGGCAGGGAAGGGTTTGGGGGGACCTTGGGATCAGTGCTGGGCATAGAAGGTGTTTTCCATTGCTCTGAGACTGTCTGCTGTGGAAAGTGGATTTAATGTCCAGCAGAGGAATGACTTTTGCATTTGATGGAGCCGTGACTTCCCTTGGCTTTGTTGGCTGACAAGAAATGAACATCCCTCTGTGTCTCGGGCAGCTCCTTCTCCAAGGAAAGCAGGTGGGAGTTGGAGCCAAGGAGCTGAAAGCTGCAGGTGCAGCCTGGGCTGGAGGGAGCTCAGATTTGCACAAGGCTGCTCTGAGTGCCAGGGCTTGGATGGGGAAATGGTGGGGTGGGGGTAGGGAGAGAGTCTGATTGATTGTCAGCCATGAAGGGTCTTGATTTTCATATCTGCTCAAACTGCATGAGGAGGTACTTGGATTCAGTGTCAATTGGAGATTGCACATATCAATTACAGGGCAGGGCAGGGCTGGACCTGCCCCTTACTCCCCCACACATGGAATGTTTCCAGCCAACAATCTCCTCCAGGTTGTCACAATAGGCAGTGTGGGAGGTGAAATCCCAGTTCTGGCCATGGGCACCTGGCTGAGAAGGACGGTTCTTTTCCATAGGAAAGAAAACACAGAGCCCCAGTGTTTAGAATGCAGGTGAGAGCCTCACTAGGCCAAGGCCAGCCAGACTTGTCAGGAATGGCAGATTTTGTCTGGGAGCAGTCTTTGGATTTAGGGAATTTTGGAGGTGGAAGCCCAGTCTCAGCCATGGGTGCCTGGAGAAGCAGGACAGTTCTTTCCCATAGGAAGGAAAGCACGGAGCTTTCCCCAGTGTTTTGGGGACAGATGGGAGGTGACCCTTGTGAAACCAACGACAGCCAGACTTGTCCTGGCAATATTCCTATGGGAACTATCCCTGGATGTTAGGAAATTTGGAGGTGAAATCCCAATTCTGGCCATGGTTGTCTGGAGGAGAAGGACAGAAAGGAAATCTGTGGGTCACAATGGTCCCCAGGGTCACAATGGTCTCACTGGTGCCATGGGGCCTCACAGTGTCACAATGCTTTGCTTATTCCATGGGCCCTCATAGTGTCACAATGGTCTCCATGATCCCATGCGTCCCCTCAGGGTCACAATGGTCTCCTTGTTTCCATGGTGCCCCACAGTGTCACCATGGTCCCTTGGTCTCACAGTGCCCCACAGTGTCACCATGGTCCCTTGGTCTCACAGTGCCCCACAGTGTCACCATGGTCCCTTGGTCTCACAGGGCCCCACAGTGTCACCATGGTCCCTTGGTCTCACAGGGCCCCACAGTGTCACCATGGTCCCTTGGTCTCACAGGGCCCCACAGTGTCACCATGGTCCCTTGGTCTCACAGGGCCCCACAGTGTCACCATGGTCCCTTGGTTCCATGGGCCCTGTGCTGCTGCATTCCCCCCTCCCCTTCTCAGGCCGCCCTGCCAGCTGAGAAATGCTCCTTGGGCCTCGGCCTTGGCCAACAGCCCCTGGGCTCAGCTCCTCTGTGTGGGAATCCATAAAATGAGAGGGTTTTGGGAAAGCTGCAACAGGCAAGCCTCAGAGACAGCAGAACTGTGATTAGAGCTAAGCAGTGGCCATAAGATAGGTCAGCAGAAAAATTATGTAAGAAGTAGAAAAGTAAGGACAAATAGAACAATGGTCTGTGTATTAACGCTTGGCTAGAATAACTCCCTAAGCTGCAGAAAAAGTATATCTAGTGGGATATTAGGAAGTTCTAAGCTTAATAATGGAGCTCTGTGCATTGTATCTTAAGGCTTACAAGCAGGTATTGTATTTGAAATAAGCAAGCATTCTTTAGGTTATGCTGTGAGCTGGGAAATGCTCCTTGGGCCTCGGCCTTGGCCAACAGCCCCTGGGCTCAGCTCCTCTGCAGCTCAGCACAAACACTGTCTGCTCCAGGCACTGCTGTGCCCAACCAGCTCCTGGGTTCTGTAGGAGCAGCCCTGGGAACTGGTTTTGTTCCCTCGGTGGCACAACATCCCTGTTCTCACAGTGCCAAAGAAAGCTGTTGATGCCCAGTGTGGCCAGGATGAACCATTGCTGGGACTGCAGCCCCTCTCTTGGGGCCCTACAAACAGCGCTCCAAAAGGAGCCCTTGGAGCTCTCCTGGGCCAGCGACTCCCTCTGAGTGGGGCCTCTCCCAGCCGGGAACTCTCCCGTTTGCTGCACTCGGGGATCCTGAACAACGACGGAGCCTGGGCCGATCCCCCCACTCCTCCAGGCTCAGCCCTTCACCCGCTGGGGAGATGCCAAAGCATCCCCAGGGAGCATTTCCTGCCCTCAGGGGAATTTCTCACAGGTGCCTGGCACTGACTCTGTGTGTCTGTGTGCAGACAGCAGTGCCTGTGCTGGGGAAATGGGGCAGAAATGCTGCTCTCGGAGGGGCTGGAACAGGTGCCTTGCTCTGACTCTTTGTGTCTGTGTGCACACAGGAGTGCCTGTGCTGGGGAAATGTGGCAGAAATGCTGCTCTCGGAGGGGCTGGAGTGCCTTGGATAGCTGAGTCAGGCCTGTAAGTGAGGTTAAGTCATGAGGAATAACCTAAGTTAAACACTGCTAAGAGTTGTTCTTATCCTAAGTTCTTATGCTCAATATAAGTAATAAGCTCAGTTCAATACTGTTAAGTGTTATTCTTCTGTTAAATTGCTGAGTCAGTCGTTATAAGTTAGGTTAAATACTGTTAAGCTCTGTTCTTTTCCTATATTGTAAAGTTGAAGGGATCAGTTAAGGTTAAGGTATAAGTTAAGTCTTGTTAAGTTTGAGCTCTGTAACCTTTTGGGCCGTATTCCTTTTATCCTTGCCCTCACTGTCCTTTTGTCACACACACACACACACACACAGGGACAGTTCTCAGTTCATTTCTGGTTTGATTGCCTGGATTTTGGTTGGTTTTGTTGTTGCTTTGTTTCTTTGTTGTGTCTGAAGTGTCCAGTCAGGAGCAGAGTGACTCTTGCCAAGGAACTTTGTGGTGCTGTTGCTTAATATGGAATATGGATTTTGCTGATCCCTTGGCAGGGATTTTTACAGTGCCCTCAAGTCCTTGTTCGTAACAAGGTGAAGGAGCCCTGGCCCAGGCTCTGGCCCTGGGGGACACAGGGACACTGTTGGGGGAACCTCACACAGCCCCTGTGACATCACACAGCCCCCTGTGATGTTGCACAGACCCCTGTGACATCACTGCCCAGTATGTGATGTCACACAGCCAGCTGTGACATGCCACACAGCCAGCTCTGTGATGTCTCACCGCCCAGTGATGTCACTGCCCAGACTGTGATGTCACACAGTCCCTGTGATGTCACAGAGCCAGCTCTATGATGTCACACAGCCCCTGTGATGTCACACAACCTTGGCTCAGTGCTGGGCAGCCCCAGCACCATCCCAGCAGTGGCCTCTCCCTCCTGCCCCGTCCCTCAGCCGGTGTCGCCCTTGGGGCGCTGGGCCCTGGCTTCCTCTTCTCCCTGGGCATCCCCTGCTGCCTGCCCACCCAGCATGGTCTAAACTGCCCGGCATGCTCCTACTCACTCCCAGTGCGGTCCCAGTCCCCATCTTTATTGTCCCACTGGCCTCCAGCATGGTCCCAGTTGCTCTCAAATTCCTCCCAGGATGATCCCAGTTGCACCCATTTGCCCCAGTATAGTCCCTGTCACTGCCAGTATGATCCCAGTAGCCCCCAGTATAGACACAGTCACCCCCAGTTGCCGCCAGTTGCCCCCAACATGGTCCCAGTTCTTCCCAGTGTTGTCCCCTCCAGTATCATTCCAGACACTCCCAGTGTATCCCAGTGGCCCCCAGCATGCTCATTCCCAGTCACCCCAGTTGCCCCAGTATGGTTCCAGTTGCCCACAGCCTGATCTCATTCATTCCCAGTATATCCCAGTTGCCCCTGGCACACACCCATCATTCCCAGTTGCTCCCAGTAGCCCTCAGTGTGCTCCCAGTTGCTCCCAGTATTCCCATGTCCGTGCTCCGAGTGCTGCTCCCAGCCCTGATCCGTGGGGATGGGAATGTCCCGCTCCCTTGCCGGGGCAGGGTCACACCTGAGCCAGGTGTGCAGGGCAGGACTGTGCCCTGACCCCAGGCACAAAAGGGGACTGTGCACCCCCTCTGCCCCCTCCCCAAATTCCCTTTGGGGGAGCAGGAGCTGGGGCAGGAGCCCTGTGGGGAGGGACAAGGGGGTGACACTGGGATGGGGGGGTCACACACGCTCTGGGGGGGACACACACGGCCCCTGGGGACCCCCCCTCACCTTCTCCTGAAGCACCAGGAGGATGAATCCCAACGTGGAGCCACTGACCCCTGGCAGTACCTTGGGGGGTGGGGTCTGGTGGTTGCTTTGGGGCTCTGAGGGGTCACAACCATCCAAAAACCCTCTCACAGCCCCACAGCCACTCCCGGTCCCCTCAAACCACCCCACTGCTCCTGACCAGGACCCCCTACCACTCCCTGCAAGATAAATGGCCCCAAGAACCATCAAAACCCCTTCCCATCTCCCCCAAGACCCACCCAAATTCTTTTCAAGCCACACAGCCCTGCCAGGACCCCCAGGCTCCCTCACAACTCCCCCGAAGGCCCCCAAATCCCCTCCCAGCACGACAAATGGTCCCAAGAGCCACAAAAGCCTCTCTCAGTCCACCCAGGAGTTCCTAAAACCCCACCCAGCCCTCCATGGAGCTGACCAGATGGACAGGAACATTTACAGCCCAGAGCAGCTGGGGCACTTCAGCAGCAATTTGGGCACTTTGGCAGGGACACCCCAGATAAGGAGACCCAGGCCAGGGACTGGGACAGATAACTGGAATTCCTGGAGAACAGATGGGCTCAGGTGGGCACATTCTGTTGGAAGAAATACGAGATCGTGGCCATGTCCCTTGGCTTGGATGGTCCCAGAACACCCAAATCCTCCTGAATCTTCCCCTGAACCCCAAATTCATGCTCAAATCCCAGTAAAATGATTCAGCTTTAGATCTCTTTGCTTAATTTCTTTATTTTTACCCCAGTTCTAGGTGTTTTGATGGGATAAACATGGAAATTATTCAGGTAGGAAAAGATCTCCAAGATCATCCATTGTTGCTTAATGCCACCAGAAGAAAAAATTACACAGCAAGTGAGATGTTCTTGGGCTGTAAAGTCAAAGAAACAGCTCTTCCCAATTAATTTTCAATGTTGATCAGAGTCCTGATGGATATTCCTGTCCTGAGCTCACCAGGTGCCTATGGGGATCTAGAAGGACCCTTCTGGAGACCACCTTCCAGGTGTCTTCCCAACATGGAATGTGGGTCACCAGGGCTCGAACCAACGTGGCTTCTCAGTGGGGGATGGAGGTGGGGCAATGCACGAAGCTCTTCCTGCAGCTGGGGCATTTGCAGGGCTTCCCTTAATGGTGCCTCCGTTGGTGTCGGGTGAAGAATGAGCGGTCTGAGAAGCTCTTCCCACACTGGGGACACTCGTAGGGCCTCTCCCCGGTGTGGATGCGCCGGTGGGTGACAAGGGTGGAGTTGTGTTTGAAGCCCATCCCGCAGTCGGGGCAGAGGAAGGGCCTCTCCTCTGTGTGAATCCGCTGATGTACAAGGAGGTGGGAGCTGGTGTGAAAACTCTTCCCACACTCAGGACACTCATAGGGCCTCTCCCCGGTGTGGAACCTCTGGTGGACAATCAGGTCGGACCTGTGGCTGAAGCTCATCTCACATTCCCCACACTCATAGGGCCGTTCCCCAGTGTGGATCCTCTGGTGGCAGATCAGGTTGAATCTCTTCCTGAAGCTCTTCCCACACTCCAAGCACTCGTAAAGCCTCTCCCTGTCATGAAGCTGCTCATGGACCACCAACTCTGAGCTCTGGTTGCATCTCTGGCTGCCTTCCTGGCCTAGGGTGGGTCTTTTCTCCTCAGAGAACCCTGGTCTGGGTTTGCAGCCCCTCATCCTGCGGGATCTCAGGGGCTTTTCCTCACCATTGGATTTCTGTGCTGTGGAGCCGCTCAAAACAGCCTCTTCCATGAGGTTCTGCCCTGGGGATTTGACCTCCCTGGTCTCCATCCTCAGCTCCTTGTCTGGGGGAGGAAAGACAAGGAGAAGATGGGGATTTGCCTCCGTGCCAGAGGGAGGGGGAAGGAGATCCCCCCCAGTGTGTCCCTGGCAGGACAGGATCAGCAGAGGGGTTGTCCTGCAGCCGGGGCCATGGAGGAGAGAGGGGCAAAGGAGCACTGACTTCCTCCTCACCTGCCTGGGTGTCCCAGGGCTCCTTCCTCTTCCTCGCAGCCTCCTCCTCCATCTGGCCAAGGTTTGGGAATGGGAAATCCTGGTTTGGGGAAAAACAAGGTGTGAATGCCTTGGGTCGGGGATTTCTCTTGCCCAAGTCCATCTCTAGAGGTCACCTGGTGTCCATAAAAACCTCCAAAAATCAAGAGTGAATCAAAAAAAGCTGCCAGGAGTGTCCCATTTCCAGTCTCATCCCTCTGGGGTTCTGGTCATCCCCTGTCTCAGGGCTGCTGGGGATCCTATGGGTTCTATGGATCCCCCTTCTCCAGGGTCCTGCTTCGGGATGCTGGGGGGTTTCAGGATCCCCCTCTCCAACCTCCCCCAGTCCAGCCACTTGGGGCTCCCTTCTCTCCCCACCACCCTGTCCTGGTTTAGGGCAAATCTGGGAGAAAACCTCCAAAGGGGTTTCCACTAGAAAGCAAATTCAAGCAACTCCTCCCCCGGCTGGTTCGGGAAAATATTTCCTTGGAGAAAAGTGGAAAAAACCTGTTTATTTTACAGGCAAAGCATTCACCAGCCAGCAAGAAATGAACAATATTAAACAATAAAACCTCTTGGTTCTCCAAAGGAGATGAGAAACTCAGAAAGTCCCTCTGCGGGCTGTAGCTGGGCTCACTCAGTCTCTTATCGGTCTCTTATCAGTCTCTTATCAGTCTCTTATCAGTCCCTCCAGCACTGCAAAAGCTGTGGCCCCTGGCTTGGCCTCGTGGGCCACAGGTGCAAGCTGCCAGTGC
>NW_024531623.1:0-645 GCF_017590135.1 Pyrgilauda ruficollis
AATGTGTTGCATAGAAATTCATTCTCTCCTGTTATCCATTACTTTCTGTTCTTTTCATCATTATGTATTTCATCATTCATGTTCATTTTCATCATTATATATCCCCAGTTCTTATATTTAAGACAGACTAGACAATCATTATTTGGGATATGTGCACCATGGATTTATTCAATAGCACAATGATATTTTCTGTTTGGACTTTTCTCTTTCTTGTTTTCCTAGGAAGGAAATGTATGTGCTGAAAGAGCATTCAGAGCTCTAACCCCAGTCACACCTAGTGATGTGCTGAAAGAGCATTCAGAGCTCTAACCCCAGTCACACCTAGAGCTTCAGTGGTCATCTTCACACACAATGAGCACATCCAATGGCAGGTATTTCTAGACAATGAGAAACTGTCATTTAATGAGTGAAAACATAACACACATACTGATTTTACATATTGCAGATGGCATTCCAGCTGAAAAAAGAAATCCTTGAACTAGGGTTTATGAGGTTTTAATCAAAATGAGCCTCTCTTGTGGAATAATTTCCAAGAACTGTAACTGTGAGTTGTGTAATTATCACTGAGCTGATAATGTGTTGCTATATTCAACTTTGGCACTGTGTCAGTTTTTCCAGTGCTGGCTTTATTTTTTTTTTTTTTTT
>NW_024531624.1:0-658 GCF_017590135.1 Pyrgilauda ruficollis
TCATGAGGTGGGGAGTGTTTACTTTCCTGTGACTCTTCAACCACATGTTCTCCAATTGTGGCGGTTTCCATTTGACCTTGGCGGCCATCTTAATGAAGAGAATTAGTGACCATCATCTCGTTGGTGTTAGTGCGTGTCAGGAGATGCAGATGATTCAACCAAAGCTTTGGAGAACTGGGAAGTCATCACTGAAGTAATTCCATGGCATATTGACAATATGTCCCATGCGCATCCTTATGTCCTGCCTGAAAGAACTCCCATCTCTCTCAGCTCCTCATGTTAAGGGTGCTCCAATTCCATCATTGTCATGATCTCCCTGCACTGCTCTTGGTCAGCCATGTCCACATCCTTGATCCACTGTTGTGTCCCAGCAGTGGTGGGTGAAAGGATGGACACTGCCCTCAACCTGCTTCTGTTTCTTTTCCTCATCCTGTCCTGGTAACTGCTGGAGTTTTTTGCCCCCACCACGACAGGGAGAAAAGATGACTTTGCTGACATTCTTCTAGCAATTACTGGCTTTTGGTAACAGCAATACAAAATTAAAATTTTAGAATAAAAGCTATGAAACCTGACACCTTCAGTGCATAATGAGGGCAAGTGACATCACAGACAAGCTGAGATAAAAAATTGGTTGGACCAGGTTTGTTCCTTGATATGA
>NW_024531625.1:0-644 GCF_017590135.1 Pyrgilauda ruficollis
GCACCTGGTGCTGCGCCTCAGGGGTGGCTGTTAAGTTCTTGTGCATCTTGCTTGACCCCAGGGTTGCCAGTGGCACTTGTGTTTGCACTGTAGTTCTTCAATGTCTTAATGTTAAGTTAATGCAAGGTTAATGCAAGCTTGAGTAACTGCTGAACAACTGTTGAAATGCTAATAAAGTTTTCTGTTGCACATTACACCCTGTAGTCTGTCTCAGTTCAAGCAGGTGAAACGTGTATTAAGTGAAATGCTTTGGCTTCTTACCATGGCAGTTTAAGCCTCTTTGCATGTGTAATGAGGACCAACCTTGTGGTTAAAATGGATCTGGATTAAAATCTTAATGAAGTGCTAATAATACCATGTTGTTTTTTGTTCCTAGATTTTAGTAGCACTCTTCTTCTGGGTGGGATAGAAAGACCCCACAAGATGGTGCGGTGGTCTTTTATGGTGGGTTTTGCTGCAAGTCACGGGCTTGGGGTGTGTTTGGGATGTCTGGGGTGGCTCTGAGGGGACTCTGTGGGTGGGGGTGGTGTTTTGGGACATGGGACATGGTCTGGGGGAGGACTGAGCACTGTGGGAATGTGGTGGGTGGGGAGGTGAAACTTGAGATGGCAGTGGGTGACTGAGCAGTGTAAGAGCTGCCTGGT
>NW_024531626.1:0-644 GCF_017590135.1 Pyrgilauda ruficollis
TCCCCAAAATTCTGCCAAAAATTCCCCTTAAATTCCCCAATTTTCCGCCAAAATTCCCAAATCTTCCCAAAATCCCCCCAAAAATTCCCATATTTTTCCCCCAGAATTCCGAAATTTCCCCCAAAATTCTCAAGTTTCCCCAAAACTTTCACTGAATTCCTAATTTTTTCCCCCAAAATTCCCAAATTTTCATAACTTTTGTCCCCAAAATTCCCAATTTTTTCCCTAAAGTTCCGAAATTTCCCGTTTCCCCAAAATTCTTCACAGAATTCCCAAATATTCCCCCCAAAATTCCCAAATTTTCCGAATTTTTTCCCCCCAAAATTATCAAATTTTCCCAATTTTTGTCCCCAAATTTCCCCCGAATTCCCCAATTTTTTCCCCTAAAATTCCCAAAATTCTTCCCAAAATTCCCCAGTTTCCCCCCAAAATTCCCAAACTTTCCCAATTTTTTCCCCCAAAATTCCCAATCTCCCCCCAAAATTCCCGAAATTTCCCAAATTTTCCCCGAAATTTCCCAATTTTCCCCAAATCCCTAAATTCTCCCCCCAAATTTCCCCAAAATTCCCAGATTTTCCCCCAGATTTCCGAAATTTTCCCAAAATTCCCAAATTTTACCAAAATTCCCAATTTTTCCCCCCAAA
>NW_024531627.1:0-644 GCF_017590135.1 Pyrgilauda ruficollis
GCTCCATCCCCGCTCCGGTCCCGTCCCTAGTCCCATCCCCTCTCCATCCCCGCTCCCATCTCCGTTCCCGTACTCGCTGCGGTCCCATCCCGTCCCCGCTCCATCCCGTCCCCGCTCCATCCCCGCTCCCGTCCCCGTCCCCGCTCCCACCCATCCCCGCTCCATCCCCGCTCCATCCCCGCTCCATCCCGGTCCCATCCCGCTCCATCCCATCCCGTCCCCGCCCCATCCCGTCCCCGCTCCATCCCCGCTCCATCCCGTCCCCGCTCCGTCCCCGCTCCCATCCCGGTCCCCGCTCCATCCCCGCTCCATCCCGCTCCATCCCGTCCCCGCTCCGTCCCGTCCCCGCCCCGCGCACCTGGCCGCAGGCAGTTTCCCTTGCGGGTGTAGATGCAGGCGAGCGCCATGACGTGCAGGTAGGAGAGGCGCGGCCGGTCGCCGTCGGGCAGCGGGAGGAGGTCGCGCAGGGCGCGGATCTGGGCGTTGATCTGGTCCCGGCGCGCCTTGGAGGCGCCTTTGGTGGAGCGGAGCATCCTCCGCCCGCGCCGCCGCCCGGGGCCGCCGCTTTATGCGGGCCCGGGCCCCGCGTCAGCGCCGCGTCACCGGCCCCGCGCCGCCCCCCGCGCGGGGGGGACCGGGGGGGA
>NW_024531628.1:0-644 GCF_017590135.1 Pyrgilauda ruficollis
GGGCAGGACAGTGGGAAAAGTGGGCTCTGCAAATCTTACAGAGACTGGGCTTTGAGGCTGAAATTGTGGGAGATTGGGGTGGTTGCAGGTAACCACAAGGAGCTTGGCTGAGAGGTGCCAGGTGAACACAAGGATCATCCCAGCCCCTGAGCCAGCTCAGGGCAGGGCATGGCACTCCCTGTGCCCTCTCGCAGCCCTGCCCAAAGCCGGGATCCCTCCATAGCTCAGGGTCAGCTCATTTTCCTCTGGCAGGCAGATAATTTTTGCCTCCACACATTTAACACTCCTCATTTAACATTCCATTCATTTAGCATGTCCTGTGGGCACCCCCTGCCACGGGAGAGCTGCTCCCTCCAGCCCCCCTCTCCCTTCCCAGGGCAGGGATCCCCTTGTCCCCACACATCAGGCAAGTAGGTACAGCCAGATCCACCCACAGCTTCTCACCCAATGTTTAAACTTCCTCTGAACGTGCTGGAACAACCAAGAAATTTGCTGTGAATTGGAAATGGACCAGAATTTGCAGGGATTGGGCAAAACAACTGGCTGCAGCTGGCCAAATTAATTCCCAGTGTAATTCCACTGAAGTGGAATGTAACAGGCATTTGAAATAACGTGATCTTTTCTTGCCCTTTGCATGTGTAGAA
>NW_024531629.1:0-644 GCF_017590135.1 Pyrgilauda ruficollis
AAAAAAAATCAAGAAAAGATTAAATGAGTAGGGTCTTTAGTGGCATCAAATTCTTGCTCACAAAATATTGCTTCCTTAAGTGCAGTTTGAAGCCAAATGTAAGCATTTGTAAATGAAGCAGCTAATTAACTGCTCCAGTGGAGGATAATGGTTGGAAGCAGAGTTTTAAGCAAAACCAGTGTGCTCTCTACCATAATAGATAAAGGCAAAGTATTAAGAAGTCATATTTCTATGTCCATGAGCACAAGACATTTGAGTTTTAAGACAGGAAATACTGGACAAGTCAACAAGTTCTGGTAACCATTAACTTTCAAAGAGCCTTCCAGATGTTCTTTCAAGAATCCTCACTCTGAATCAGCTTCTCACCTATTTTTTCTTCCCATTAGTGGCAGTCTGTTTGTGGCAAAGATAATAAAAGGAAGAACATCCTAGAAATTATGTAGTGATATTTACCCAGACCTCTGCTAATGAATTAATGTGTGATTGACTGTTTTTAGAAGTGTTGAATTAGCTTCTCTCCTTGGTGGTTTACAATTGACTTAAAATACCTCACAGATCAAATGTGTAACTTCTCTTTGATTTGTTTATTACACCCAGCAGTACAGAGTCTAACAGCATGAAAAGGCTTCAATAGTAGCTCTGGG
>NW_024531630.1:0-644 GCF_017590135.1 Pyrgilauda ruficollis
TGGAATTTCTGTTATCCCCAAATTCCCATCATCCTGGAATTTCTGTCATCCCGAAATTCCTGTTATCTCAACATTCCCATTATCCTGGAATTTCTGTTATCCGGGAATTTCTGTTATCCCAAAATTTCCTTTATCTCAAAATTCCCGTTATCCTGGAATTTCTGTTATCCCCAAATTCCCCATTCCAATTATCCTGGAATTTCCTCATTATCCCTTTATCTCAACATTCCAATTATCCTGGAATTTCCTCATTATCCCAAAATTCCCATTATCCTGGAATTTCTGTCATCCCGGTTTTTGTCACCGTTATCCCAAAATTCCCAATATCCTGGAATTTCTGTTATCCCGGAATTCTCGTTATCCCAAATTTCCCCTTGATCCTGGAATTCCCATGATCCCAGTGTCCCCATTACCCCGCTCTCCCTGTTATCCCAGTTATCCCAGTTCCCCGTTATCCCTGTTCCTCGTTATCCCAATTACTTTCCCCGTTACCCCAGAATTCCCATTATCCTGGTTCCCCATTATCCCAGTTCCCCCAGTTATCCCAGTTCCCCCCATTATCCCAGAATTCCCATTATCCTGGTTCCCCATTATCCCACTCTTCCCAGTTATCCCAATTCCCCCCATTATCCCAGTTCCCCCCG
>NW_024531631.1:0-655 GCF_017590135.1 Pyrgilauda ruficollis
TGGTACCAAAGCTGCTACTTGGAACAGGGCCAACATGGAGCTGGTTACTTGGGCCTCTGCCAGGCTGATGTCCAAACATCTCCACCAATGAGGATGCCACTGCTCCTCCAGGCCCCTTTTCTGTGACCACCCACATGGTGAAGTTTCTTCCCTGACAAATAACTACAGTGTCCCTGGTGGCAACTTGCGCTTGTTGCCTCCCATAGTCTTCCTGTGCACCTCCAAGCAGAGCCTGGCCCTGCCTTCCCCATACTGTTCCATTTGGGAGTTGCAGCCTGCAGGATGATCCCCCTTCATCTGTCTCTTCTGCAGGCTGAACGAGCCCAGCTTTCTCTGCCTTCCCTCCTCCACCCTGTGCTCCAGCCCCCTCACCCATCTTGGTGCCCCTCCACTGGACTTGCTCCATGATGTCCATGCTTGCCTTGCTCCGGGGAGCTCACAGCTGGACCCTGCTGCCAAGGCCAGCTCACAGGTGCAGAACAGGGTGCCAGTCACTTCCCTGAGCCACCGGCCCCACACTTGCTGCAAGAGCCCTGAGCACTGTCAGTGTTCCTTATCAGGAGTGCCCATTGCTGAATGGCCTCCGTGAGCTGTCTGCAAGAACCATCTGCCCCTGCCCAGGCCCTTTTTGGCAAATGTGCTTGGCAAGACAACC
>NW_024531632.1:0-644 GCF_017590135.1 Pyrgilauda ruficollis
CTGACCCATTCTGGGATTCTGTGATTGGTGAATTTCCTTCCCTTCACTATGTTGATATTGATGTGTAATATGTTACAGAAATAATTTTTCAGGGTTTTTTTGGTGCCTTTACAAAATACCCAATACAATCAGGACTGCTGGAGGAGGTCACTCTCTGAGACACATTTCAGAGGTGGCATTAACACATGAGTTCTAAATTTCATTAGAGAGAGCTCCTTAAGATTCCCACATTTCTCTTCTAGATGTCAAATCCAAGGTACCTTCTAAATACAAAATGGAAGTTTTTGTTCTTCCAGCTCTCAATGCTTTCAAAGGTCGACCACCTGCTGTGGGACATTTGCTTTGATTTAGTAGCTTAAATTTACACCACCTGCTTATTTTTCTTTTTCTTTTTTTCAAAGAAATAAAGCCCAAAAATTTTTGCAAATTGTCTAGAAACCCCCTAGGGAACATATTTCTGGAGCTCTTCCTTTCCTTCTCCTGCAATTTTCTTGATTCCCATTAAGGGAATTATGAATTGTTTTCATTAGGATCATTGTGGCAAAGCCACTGAGATGGTCATCAGAAGAACAGATATTTTTTGATAGAAATTGTACAAACCCAAAACAATAATGATGAAAAAAATCTAAAATTTATGGCACTGC
>NW_024531633.1:0-467 GCF_017590135.1 Pyrgilauda ruficollis
AATGGGGGCAGGAGCGTCCTGGGGAAGCGGGATACGGAGAAACCCCTGGTGGAGATTGACACGGGACAGCGGGACAGGAACCGGGACAGGAACCGGGACAGGATCTGGGGTTGGGAGAACTGGGATGGGAATCAGGACAGGAACCGGGACAGGGGATCCGGGATAGGAACCAGGACAGGGGGATCTGAAATGGGAACCGGGACAGGGGATCCGGGATGGGACAGGGGGAACTGGGACACAGGAATTTGGGACAGCAGCATCCCAGAAGAACCGGGTCAGAACAATTCGGGACTGCAGCACCCCCGGGAGAACCGGGACAGGAATCCGGGACTGGAGCATCCCCCGGGAGAACTGGGACAGGAATCCGGGACTGGAGCATCCCGGAAGAACCGGGACAGGAATCCGGGACAGCAGCATCCCGGGAGAACCGGGACAGGAACCTCGGACCGGCGCACCCCGCGCGGAGA
>NW_024531633.1:1561-7553 GCF_017590135.1 Pyrgilauda ruficollis
ACCGGGACAGGGGAACCGGGAACGGAGCGTCCTCCGGGAAAACGGGGATGGGAAAGTCCGGGGGAACCGGGACAGGGGGACCGGGAACGGAGCGTCCTCCGGGAAAACGGAGATGGGAAACTCCGGGGGAACCGGGATAAGGGGACCGGGACAGGGGAACCGGGAACGGAGCGTCCTCCGGGAAAACGGAGATGGGAAACTCCGGGGGAACCGGGACAGGGGGACCGGGATAGGGGGAGCGGGACAGGGGGATCAGGAACGGAGCGTCCTCTGGGAAAACCGGGGATGGGAAACTCCGGGAGAACCGGGACAGGGGGACCGGGACTGGGTGACCGGGACAGGAGAACCGGGACAGGGGTATCAGGACAGGTGAGACCGGGACAGGGGACCCGGGACAGCAGAATCTCCAGGGAATACCGGGACAGGGGGGACCGGGACCTGGAAACGGGGACAGGGGGACCGGGAAAGGAGAATCTCCCGGTGGGACCGGAACAGCGGAATCACCCGGTGGTACCGGGACAGGAGGAACCGGGACAGGGGGACCGGGACAGGAGAACCTCCCGGTGGGACCGGGATAGGGGAAACAGAGATGGGAGCATCTCCCGGGAAAAACGGGATAAGGGAAACCGGAATGGGAACACCTCCCGGGGGTACCAGGAGACGGGGAACGGAGCTGGAGCGCCCCGCGGGAGAAACGGGACTGGAGCAATGCCCGGGAAAAACGGGACCGGGGAAAACGGGACAGGAGCATTTCCCGGGAAAACGAGACCAGGGGAGCCGGGACAGGAGCATCTCCCAGGAAATTCGGTCATGGACAGGCGGAATCGGGGCTGGAATATTCCTGGGAATGGAGAGAGGGAATCAGAGCTGGAATATCCCTGGAAAATGGAGAGAGGGGGAATCGGGGCTGGAATATTCCCAAGGGAATGGAGAGAGTGGGAATAGGGGGGAATATTCCCAAGGGAAAGGAGAGGGGGAATCGGGGCTGGAATATTCCCAAGGGAAAGGAGAGGGGGAATCGGGGCTGGAATATTCCCAAGGGAATGGAGAGAGGGGGAATTGGGGCTGGAATATTCCCAAGGGAATGGAGAGAGGGAATCGGGGCTGGAATATTCCCGGGAAATGGAGAGAGTGGGAATTGGGGCTGGAATACTCCCGGGAAATGGAGAGAGGGAATCGGGGCTGGAATATTCCCAGGAAATGGAGAGAGGGAATCGGGGCTGGAATATTGCCAAGGGAATAGGGGCTGGAATATCCCCAAGGGAATGGAGATGGGATCCATGGACCTTCAATGCCATCCCAGGGACACTTCCCACAACCCCAGGCTGCTCCAAGCCCCATCCAACCTTTCCTTGGGCACTTCCAGGGATGGGGGAGCCGCAGAATCCCTGGAAAACCTGGGCCAAGGCCAGGACACATCCCGGTGCCGCTCCCACCATGAAATCCACCATTCCCAGGGCCGGGAATCCCGGCTGGAGCCCGGAGCTGAGCGCTGAGCTCATCCCGGGCTCCTCTGCCCGCGAGGAGCCACATCCGGAGCTCCTTCCCCAGCAATCCCGGCTCCCGCCAGCTCCGCGCGCTCCCGCCATGGATCCCGGCTGGATCCCCGGGTGGATCCCAAGGCAGATCCAGGGGGGATCCTGAGGTGGATCCTGAGGTGGATGTGAGGAATTTTCTGGAGGTGGATCTGGGGGGGATCCGGGGGTGGATCCAGAGGCAGATCCAGAGAGGAATCTGGAGGTGGATCATGGGGCGGATCCTGAGGTGGATCCTGAGGTGGATCCTGGAGTGGATCTGGGGGGGATTTGGGGGTGGATCATGGGGTGGATCCTGAGGCAGATCCAGGGATGGATCAGGAGGTGGATCCCAAGGTGGATCCAGGGGTGGATCCTAGGTTGGATCCAGAAGTGGATCCAGAGGTGAATACAGGGGTGGATCCTAAGTTGGATCCAGAGGCAGATCCAGGGGCAGATCCAGAAGTGGATCCACAGGCAGATCTGCTTTTCCTCCTCCTCAGTTTCCATCCCTGGTTTTGTTCCGCGGTGGCTCCGGGCTGGAATCCAGCCCTGCTCCTCTGGGTTCTGCTGGAAAAGCGGGATGAGGGAGGGGAAAAGGGATTTAAAATTATTAAAAGGGAATAAAAACTGCTGCGGAGCCGGGAGCGACTGCTGGCATCACCGCAGCTGAAACCATTCCATGGAATTCTGGCGCTGCCGAGGTGGGAAAAGCCCTCGGGAACGAGGAACTCCAACCGCGTGGGAGCAGTGCTGGATCCCAGCGGTTTATTCGGGAATGCGGGGCGGGAAAAGACACCCAGAGCCCCAAAGCTGATCCCAAACCTCCGGATCCCAGGCGGGAGGAGCTGGATCACACCTGGGAGCGGATCCCGAATCCTCCGGATCCCTGGAATGTGCCAGGCCGGGCTGGAGCTCGCTGGGATCGGGGAAGGATCCCAGCCCATGGAATGGGGTTGGATTTCCTCCTTGCCACCCATGGAGACAATTCCGTGAGGAATTTCCGTGAGGAATTTCTCCAGCTTTTCTTTTCCCGGTGGTGTTTTCCCTCGGGAATCTCTCCCCGAGCTCGTTCCTGGCTCCGAGATGGAATTTTTTTGGAAAACCTCCAGGGCAGGCGCTGCCCCGGCATTCCCAGGAACTTCCAGGAGGAATTTCCAGGTGGAATTTCCAGGTGGAATTCGCACCCTGGCTGCTGCGCCCAGGGATGTTCGGTTGGATTTTGGGAGCAATTCCCGCCTGGAAAGGTTTTCCTGCCCCGGGCCGGGTGGAGTCCCCATTCCTGGCGGGATTGGAATCCCTTGGATTTGGGGGAGCAGGGATCAGGGCTGGGAATGGCTGGATCCCAGGGCTTTTCCAGGCTCCGCAATTCCAGGATTTTATGGACAACGGGACTCCCCCAGCTGGCGCTGCTTTCCCAGGAACGGGAGGATCCAGGGAACAGGAATGGGGGGAAAATTCCTTGTAGGATGATCCCGGGGGGATCTTCGGATTCTGGGATGGTTTGTGTGGGAAGAGGATTCCAGGATCTTCCAGTTCCACCCCCATTCCGTGGGCGGGGACCCCTCCCACCATCCCAGGGTGCTCCAGCTTTTCCTTGGACACTCCCAGGGATTCTCTGGGAATTCCAGCCCAGCCCCTCCCCGCCCTCCCAGCCAGGAATCCCTTCCCAAAATCCCAAATTTCCCGTTTAAAACACTTCATTCCCACGATTTCCCCCCCACAATCCCCGCTCCATCCCGACATTCCAGCCTCGCCCTTTTCCCGGGATCTCAAATCCCACCCGGGCGGGGAATCCTGGAATGCCGGGACACCGGGAATGGACCCCCCGTGGCAGCGGGCGGGGCCGGCCGGGATTTTGGGCAGGAATTCCTCCTCCGGGAGCTCCCAGGGATGCAATTCCCGAGCTCTTGGTGCCCTCTAAAGGACTGGGCTGGGAGGAGCTGCCGAGCGATCCCGGGAGCGGGAAAAATCCATGGAAAAGGCGGAAAATTCCTCCCTCGGAGCCTCGGGATTGAGCTGGGAGCGGGTCCAGACCCAAAGGAGGATTTGGGATCGCCCATTCCAGGCGGGAACATCCCTGAAGCCGGAGAGGAACTTCGGGATCAGACCCTGCTCCGGGGGAGCCCTGAGATTCCGCCCTTCCCATTAAAGATCCCAAAGAATTCCCGGATCCATCCTGGGTTTTCCTTCATTTTCCTCCTCTTCCCTGTTTTTTCCCAAGTTTTTATTCTTATTTTTAATATTTTTTGTTTGTTTGTTTTTTGTTTTTCCCCATTTTGTTGCCTTCGTTTCCGCCTTTCCATTTTTTTCCTCCTTTTCCTGTTTTTCTTCATTTTCTTTCCTTCGTTTCCTTCCTCAGCTCTTCCTCGACATTCCCGGGATTTCTTTGGGAAGGGCGGGGCCTGCGGATCCCATGGAGCTCTGCCTCAGTTTCCCCAGGAAAGGAAAGGAAAGGAAAGGAAAGGAAAGGAAAGGAAAGGAAAGGAAAGGAAAGGAAAGGAAAGGAAAGGAAAGGAAAGGAAAGGAAAGGAAAGGAAAGGAAAGGAAAGGAAAGGAAAATGGGAAAGGAAAATGGGAAAGGAAAATGGGAAAGGAAAATGGGAAAGGAAAATGGGAAAGGAAAATGGGAAAGGAAAGGAAAATGGGAAAGGAAAGGAAAATGGGAAAGGAAAGGAAAATGGGAAAGGAAAATAATGGGAAAGGAAAAAACAAGGAAAGACAAAAAGGGAAATGGAAAAAATGGGAAAGGAAAAGGGGAAAGGAAAGGAGAAAAACAGAGAAAAAAGGGGAAGGAAAAGGGAAGGGAAGGGAAGGGAAGGGAAGGGAAGGGAAGGGAAGGGCGGCCCCGCTGCTGAATAATTCAGCGGGGGCAGCTCCGCAGCGGCACCGGGACCGCACCGAGCGGAGCTGCGCGGTTTTCCCGCTATTCCGGAGGCTCTGGAATAATCCCGGGCGGGCTGAGAAGGTCAGGCCGGGGCTCCCGGGGATCCTGCTTCCCGCCGGCGGATCACCCATCCCTATTTTTAGAGCGCTGAGAGGATCAGCGGGAATCAAGGGTTCGGTGGCCGGACGGAGCCGGCCGCCCGCCGCTCCCGGGGGGCCCGGCCTGGAGGTGAGCCGGGAATTCCGGGAGGGGTCTGGGGGTCCCACGGATTTCTTACCCCTGGTTTTGATCCGGAGGAAAGTTGGGAAGAGATGCAGGGAATGTTGCGGGGAGGGGGTGGAACTCTTTGGGGTGTTTTGCTGGGAATGGCTGGAGTGGGATAGGGAATTTTGGGTGTGTGGAGGGTTTTTCTGGGTTTTTTCTTCCTGGGAGTGGCTGGAATTGGGATTGGGAATGTTGGGGGGTGGGGTGGTGGTCGTCTAATCCATGGATGTCCTTGGGAATGGCTGGAACAGGATAGGGAATGTTGGGAGGGCTCTGATCCATGAATCCTGAATCCTTGGGAATGGGTGGAACAGGATTGGGAATGTTGGGAGGGCTCTGATCCATGAATTCTTAATCCTTGGGAATGGCTGGAATGGGATTGGGAATGTTGGGAGGGGTCTAATCCCTGTCCTGAATCCTTGGGAATGGGTGGAATGGGACTGGGAATTTGGAGGAGGTCTGATCCATGTCTGGGATCCTTAGGAACGGCTGGAAAGGGATAGGGAATTTTGGGGGGGGGGGATTGAGTCTAATCCATGTCCTGAATCCTTGGGAATGGCTGGGATGGGATTGGGAATGTTGGGAGGGATCTAATCCCTGTCTTGAATCCTTGGGAATGGGTGGAACCGGGATAGGGACTGTTGGGAGGGCTCTGATCCATGAATCCTGAATCCTTGGGAATGGCTGGAATGGGATTGGGAATTTGGAGGAGGTGTGATCCATGTCCGGGATCCTTGGGAACGGCTGGAAAAGGATAGGGAATTTTGAGGGGGAGGGATTGAGTCTAATCCATGTCCTGAATCCTTGGGAATGGGTGGAATGGAATTGGGAATTTGGGAAGGGTCTAATCCATGTCTGGGATCCTTGGGAACGGCTGGAAAGGGATAGGGAATTTTGAAGGGGGTGGGGGGAATGAGTCTAATCCCTGTCCTGAATCCTTGGGAATGGGTGGAATGGAATTAGGAATGTTGGGAAGGGTCTAATCCATGTCCTGAATCCTTGGGAATGGGTGGAACTGGGATAGGGAATGTTGGGAGGGCTCTGATCCATGAATCCTGAATCCTTGGGAATGGCTGGAACGGGATTGGGAATGTTGGGAAGGGTCTAATCCATGTCCTGAATCCTTGGGAATGGGTGGAACTGGGATAGGGAATGTTGGGAGGGCTCTGATCCATGAATCCTGAATCCTTGGGAATGGGTGGAATGCGACTGGGAATTTGGAGGAGGTGTGATCCATGTCCAGGATCCTTGGGAGTGGCTGGAACGGGATTGGGAATGTTGGGAGGGGTCTGATCCATGAATCCTGAATCCTTGGGAATGGGTGGAA
>NW_024531633.1:9834-10965 GCF_017590135.1 Pyrgilauda ruficollis
TCTGATCCATGAATCCTGAATCCTTGGGAATGGGTGGAATGCGACTGGGAATTTGGAGGAGGTGTGATCCATGTCCAGGATCCTTGGGAGTGGCTGGAACGGGATTGGGAATGTTGGGAGGGGTCTGATCCATGGATCTCTTTGGGAATGGCTGGAGTGGGATTGGGAATTTTCAGGGGGGTCTAATCCATGTCCTTTTTTTCCGGGAATGGCTGGAATGGAGTAGGGAATGTTGGGAGGTGTCTGATCCATATCCTGAATCCTTGGGAATGCTTGGAATGGGATAGGGAATTGTAGTGGGATCTAATCCATGTTCTATTTCTTTGGGAATGCCCGGAAGGATCCTGGAATTTTGGCAGCACCTCTGGATGCTGCTCCCAAAAAATTTTCCATCATCCATCTCCTTGCTCTGATTCCCATTCCCAGGAAGCTCCGGAATACCGGGATACCCAATCTGGGGGGAGCCATCTCCTCCGCACGCCTGATCCCAAGCGGCCGGAATTCCAGAATTCCAGAATTCCTGAGAATTTGTTCACTTCATCCCGACTTCCACGCCCTCCAACCCGTTCTGGAGGGCGGGAATTGCAGCCCACGGAGCCGGCAGAGAGCGGAGGATCCCGGCTGATCCCATCTTGGAATTCTACGGGATCAGATCGCCAGCGGAGCCCCGTGACCTCTGATCCCATAAATCCGCATTTCCCGGGATCGCGGGAATTCTCCCAGATCAGAGCCGACGCCTCCCCTCATGGAATTCCATCCGGGAAAAGCGGGATGGCTCTCCCTCCTCCTCCTGGCCGCGCTGAGCCGCCAATCCCTGGAGAAATCCCTTCCCGCCGGCTACCGGGAGGAGCACGAGGATCCCCGGGAATCTCCGGGGCTGATCCGGTGCGGGGAATACAGCAACCAGGTGCTGCCGGACGGGCGGTGCCGGATGGTGGCCACGCTGCCGCAGGGCGACGAGCAGCGCTGCCCGGACCTGTTCCGCTGCACCGACGAGGTCTCCTACTGGCTGCACGAGAACGAGGAGCGCAAGCAGCAGATCCTGGAGCTCCGCGAGCTGATCGCCGAGCTCCAGGAGGAGCTGCGGAACCACCGGCACCGCCTCAAGGCCCTGGAGGTACAGGTGCGTCC
>NW_024531634.1:0-643 GCF_017590135.1 Pyrgilauda ruficollis
GAGCCAAAGGGAATTTGGTGTGGAGAAACCAGCACTGCTCCCTCCTGCCTCAGCGGGATCCTCCAAAGTTCATCTCCTGGGAGACTGAGGAACTGGGATGGGCTGTTGGGATTATCCATGATTCATTTTCCCAGGAAAAGCTTCCCTTGGGTTTGGCATCAGCCCTCTGGGTGTGCTGAGTTCCCCTTTCCTTGAGAGGCCAGAACTGAAGGATCAGGATTGGGATTGGGACTGGGGCTCGGGGGTTGCTGAATTCCCCTCAGAATTGAAGGATTGGGATCAGGGCTCTGAGGGTGCTGAGTTCCCCTCAGCACTGAGGGATTGGGATTGGGATCAGGGCCCTGGTGATGCAGAGTTCCCTTCTCCTAATGGGGCCAGCACTAAAGGAATGGGATCAGCTCTCTGGGAATGCCAAATTCCCCTCTTCGTGTGAGGCCAGAACTGATGGAGTGGGGGTGCTGAATTCCCCTCAGCACTGAAGATTTGGGATTGGGATTGTCACTGTGGCTCTGAGGGTGCTGAATTCCCCTCAGAACTGAAGGATTTGGATTGGGATTGGGATCAGGGCTCTGGGATGCTGAGTTCCCCTCTCCTTGTGAGACCAGCCCTGAAGGAGTGGAATTGGAATTGGGATTGGGATTGG
>NW_024531635.1:0-643 GCF_017590135.1 Pyrgilauda ruficollis
ACGTGGATGTGGCACCTGGGGAGGTGGACTGGGTGATCTTGGTGGGATTTGGAGCCCCATCCTCCGGGTCTCTGCCTTCCAACAGCTCCTGCAGGGCGTGTGAAATTCCCTGAGGTAACAGAAACCTGCGTAGCTGCATTTCAAACCAAATAAATCCATTGAAGACTGCACATGGCATTTCTCCTCCTCGGCCATCAGCTCATTAGGGCTCTGCTCGTTTGTTCCGCTGCACACCCATTATTGCAAGCTGAGGAAATTGGTGCTGGCACAGCCTTCCTCTGCAGTTACCTGTTGCTAAAACCCTTTCATTTCGGTCGTAACTTTTTTTTCCCCTGCCTTTATTGCGGCTGCAAGGATCCAGTGCAGCTGCCAATGCCTCGCTGGTGGGGCTGAGGTTGTTTGCACAGAGAGAACTCTGCCCAAACCCGCTGTAAAACCAGGACAGGGGCATTGTTTTCTGCAGCACACAGACATGAAATTTGATGGCAGCACTTCCAGCTTCATTAGGTTCTTTCCAGGGCCTGATAAAAGTGGCGTTCATGGAAAAGGATTTTGGAGGAGAAGCTGTGTTGTTTGTTTCAGTGGGAGCAGGGGGCACAGCAAGAAGAAAATATTTATTTCATGCTGTGAAAAACGCCAATCA
>NW_024531636.1:0-643 GCF_017590135.1 Pyrgilauda ruficollis
AAAATAAAATAAAATAAAATAAAAGTCGTTGAGTTAGGATAAAAACGACTTAGCAGAAACCAAAGCCCCGGTGCGCCATCAGTTATTTCTCACGCCGAACCCGGGCGGTGGGGCTGCGGGGCGGGCTTATCCCGGGAATGCGGGGGCACCCGGGGCAGCGGGGGCTGATCCCGGGGATGCGGGAGGTTATCCCGGGTTGGGTGGCGGTATCCCGGGGCAGAAGCCCCCAGCACTGCCCGGTTCCCGCCCCGCCCAGGAAGCGCCCTTTGCCCGCGGAGCGGGATCCGGGAGCAGCCCTGAGGGGAGCCGGGCTGGGGCCGGGGCCGGGCTCTGAGCCCGCTCCCGTGGCAGAGCCTCGGTGTGCCCGGCCTGCGGAGGAGGGAGCCGGCCGGGCAGAGGACAGGGAGGAGCAGCTCGTCCCTTCTGCCGCTGCCATCCCTCCCTGCCTGCATCCCTTGCCGACAGCGCTGTTCCTCGTTCCCTCCGCCGCCCCGGCCTCCGGCACAGGCTTGTCGTGGCCTTCCCGTTCTGCCGCAGGCCTGGTGTATGATCGGGAGTGTGATCGAGTCAGGGAAGGGGGCTCCCACCACACCGATGGGTGCAGCTGCGTAATTCACCACCTTCTGTATTAAAAAAAAAAAAA
>NW_024531637.1:0-643 GCF_017590135.1 Pyrgilauda ruficollis
TAAAACAAAAAGCACGATACAATAGAGCTGGTAAAGGAAATTAGGGACCAGATCAGAACTGAAAATAATCTTGACAAACTGGAGGAATGATCTCCAAAACAGGACCCAGAGAGTGGTGGTGGATGGTGTTGCCTCCACTTGGCAGCTGGTCACCAGTGACATCCCCCAGGGATCAGTGTTGGGCCCAGTCCTGTTTAATGTCTTTACATTCACTTTACATCAGCAAATTTGCAGAGGGTCAAATCCAATGATAACGAGGTTTAACAAGACCAAGTGCCAGGCCCTGCACTTTGGCCACAGCAACCCCTGCAGCACGACAGCTTGGGGACAGAGTGCAGGACAGTGGCCAGGCAGAGAGGGACCTGGGGGCAGTGATTGACAGGAGGCTGAACAAGAGCCAGCAGTGTGCCCAGGTGCCCAAGGAGGCCAGTGGCCTCCTGGTCTGGATTGGGAATAGTGTGGCCAGCAGGAGCAGGGAGGTCATTCTTCCCCTGTATTTGGAACCTTGAGTGCTGTGTCCAGTTCAGGTCCCCTCAATTTAGGAAGGATGTTGAGATGCTGGAGTGTGTCCAGAGAAGGGCAAAAAGGCTGGTGAAGAGTCTGGAACATAAATCTATAAGGGAGCTGGGGGTGTTTAGCCTGG
>NW_024531638.1:0-643 GCF_017590135.1 Pyrgilauda ruficollis
TTTTTTTTTTTTCCATTTGAGGCAGAAAAAAGGAATTTTTCCTCCTACTAAGGTGGGAAAGAAAATTCCCAAAAACCTAAAGAGGCCTTGCACAGAAGCAGTCCTTTAACTGCCGTTGTAACTTCTTGCCACTGGGCAGATTAGAACATTGTACAATACATTGCATGACACCAGGTACTGCTTCCAAAGCAGTATGTTTCTTTCTTGTGAAAATATTCTTTTGTTTTGAATTCTAGATTAAATATTAATGGCTAAAGACCATTCAAAATTTCATAAGCAGAAGCTCATAATAAGCAAGCACTATGATTGTGAGATTAAAGAATATTTGCATCCTTGTTAAACGAAAGAGTTATGTTAATACCATGAATTTGATATGGAAAACTGTTAACTTGCACATTTAGAGATAATACTATGCCAAAAAGAAAAATACATCTCAACCCTAACATCTGCGTTAGGGAAATAATTTCATATGATTACATTCCTTTCTGTCACCTCATTTCACAAGACAACAAACTGTAAACCAACACTTAAACACCAGACAGTGCTATAAAGAGCATTTTCTGCTACTTTTGCTTCAAAACTGCTACTCAGCTACCATTGGGTCATGTCAGTATGACATCCAGTATTATACAAAGTAACTGTA
>NW_024531639.1:0-643 GCF_017590135.1 Pyrgilauda ruficollis
CCTTGAGTGAGTTCAATGAGTGGGTTCTCAATTTACAGTAGCTGAGAATCTGGCCCTTGTTTGTAAAGAGTTTAAACAATACAGGATCAGCCACACTTCAGAACTTTGTATTCTCTCTGACCCTGGGATTTGTGGTCTAGAAGGCTGAACTGGCTGTCCACTGGAAGCGGTAAGTGCCAAGGAATGGGTGCTCTGGGACTTCTCTGCTGAGCAGCTGCTTTGCAGAAGGGCTTTTACCCTTTGTTCTACCCAAAAGCACATTTTTGGTGTTGTTCCATAAGAGGCATAAGCTACTGTCCTTCTCTGCATCTTCACTCCCTCTCACTTGTCCTGTGGTGAAGAGGGATGCTGCAGATGGCAGCTTTGCTGTAAGAAATGATAGCAGTGCTTGACATCCCACACCTATGGGAACAGAGCTGTGCTCGGCACTGGGGCTGGCCCTGCGCCCTTGGCAGCACAGCTTCTGCAAGGCCACAGCCAGAGCTCCTTGGAAATAGGGATTCCACAGGTATGTTCTCTGTGGGTTACTCTCCACTCATTCTTGAACCTCTTGCAGAGCCTCAGCAAAGCTGGCTGAGGGAGAGGTCTCCAAGATATTTAATTCCTGCAAATGTGTGGAAAAATACAGAGCCAAAGAAGAAAG
>NW_024531640.1:0-643 GCF_017590135.1 Pyrgilauda ruficollis
CGGCGCCCCGGGCCCAGCAGCCGCCGCGCCCGGGCCTTGAGCGCGGGGTCGGCGCAGGCCGCGAGCTGTCCCTGCGCCGCGCGGGCCGCCAGGTGCGACACGTACTCCCTCAGCAGCGCCGGCTCCGCCATGGCGCCGGCCCCGCCCCGCGCCGCCATTGGTCAGCACTGCCCTCGCACCCTACAGCTATTGGTGCTCCCGCCTCTCAATCAGGGCGGGGGCGGAGCCGCACGAATCGAAAGTGAAAGGCGGGAGGGCAGTGAGGGCTCGGGCTGCGCGCGGGGCGGGCCCGAGGGGCGGTGAGGGCTGGGGGATGGCCCGGGGTGTGTCCCGGGATGTCCCGGGATGTCCCAGGGTGTCCCGGGATGTCCCAGGGTGGCCTGGGCTCCCAGGTGCGCTGCGTCAGTTCTCACACCGCCGGGCGGTGTTTCTGTACGTTAACCTGGTTTGCACGAAGCAGGGAGCTCCTGGTGACCTTCCAAAAGCTCCCTGGTCATCAAAAGTTTACACTGCACATTTTAACAGAGGTATCAGCAATCATTGGTCACAAATGGTATCACTTCTGTCTGGATTAGTCCTCAGACCCCACTCCGAACCTCTCTAGCTGGGAGAGGTTTGTGCCTGCTGTGGGGTGACAAGTGCC
>NW_024531641.1:0-643 GCF_017590135.1 Pyrgilauda ruficollis
ATACCTCCAGGGATGGTGACTCCACCCACTTTCTGAGCATTGCAAGACGTAATTACCTTTTCCGTGAAGAAATTCCCCCAGATGTCCAACCCCCCGTTCCCTGGCGCAGCCTCAGCTCTGTCCAGTCGCTGTCGCCGGGGGGCAGCGCGGCGCCCGCCGTCCCTCACCCAAGATGGCGCCGCCCGCCTCAGCCCTGCGCGCTGCGCCTGCGCGCGCGGCGGAGGTACCGCCCCCGCTCAGTGATGGCGGCGGCGCTGTGGGGCCGCGCGGCCCGGCCATGGCGGGTGCTGCTGCCCGCGGTCCGCAGGGCCAGCGGGGTCGCGCCGGGAGCCGCCGAGACTCCCCCGCCGCGAACGGAGCAGCGCCCGGGCAGCGGCACCGCGGGCTTCTCTCCCCGGCAGGTGAGGGCGGGAGGGGATCGAGCCGGGGCAGCGTCCTCGACCATAATGCGGCCACATGTGGAGTGCTGTGTCCGGTTCTGGTCTCGGCAGTACAAAAGAGAGGAGGAGCTGCTGGAGAGGGACCAGCGGAAGGCTAGAAAGATGGGGAGAGGTCTGGAGCATCTGTCTCACGAGGGGAAGCTGCGGGAGCTGGGCCTGTTCAGTCCGGAGAAGACAAGACTGAAAGGGGATCTCATCAATGC
>NW_024531642.1:0-643 GCF_017590135.1 Pyrgilauda ruficollis
CAGTCCATCCCAGTTTGATCCCAGTTCATCAATTGGGGTTCAGGGATTTGGGGAATTCAGGGATTTTGGGGTTTGGGATTTCGGATTTGGGGTTTCAGGTTTGGGGTAATTTAGGAATTTGGGATTTGGGGGGTTCAGGGATTTGGGGTTTGGGGGAATTCAGGGATTTGGCATTTGGGGGGTTCAGCGATTTTGGGGTTGGGATTTGTGGGATTTGGGGTTTGGGGGAATTCAGGATTTGGGATTTGGGGGTTTCGGGTTTGGGTTTTGGGATTTGGAGGGTTTGGGAGAATTCAGGATTTGGGGGTTTCAGGGGTTTGGGGTTTGGAGGAATTCAGGGATTTTGAGGTTTGGGATTTGGGATTTCGGGTTTGGGGGTTCAGGTTTGGGGTATTTTAGGAATTTGGGATTTGGGGGGTTCAGGGATTTGGGATTTGGGGGAATTCAGGGATTCGGGATTTGGGTGGTTCAGGGATTTTGGGGATTGGGATTTTGGGGTTTGGGATCAGGGATTTAGGATTTGGGGTTTGGGATTGGGGGAATTCAGGGATTTGAGATTTAGGATTTGGGGGAATTCAGGGATTTTGGGAGGTTAAAGAATTTGGAATTGGGGGAATGGGGATTTCTGGAATTGGGATTTTGG
>NW_024531643.1:0-643 GCF_017590135.1 Pyrgilauda ruficollis
TCCCCTCACTCCCTGTCCCCAGGGCTCCCTCCTGTCCCCAATCCCCTCACTCCCTGTCCCCAGCGCTGTCCCCTGTCCCCAATCCCCTCACTCCCTGTCCCCAGGAGGACGGCTACGCGCGGGTGCTGCGTGCCCAGCTGCAGGCCGTGCTGGCTGCCAGCCGCATGGTGGCCGTGTGCCAGTACAACTCCATGGCCGAGGAGGACGTGGCCACGCTGCGGCACTTCCTGCGCCGCCACGACATCCACGTCAAGTTCGTCCTCAACGAGGTGGGGCTCGGCCTCACGGGGGCTCGGGGGGGTTCTGGGGGCTCCAGGGGTATCCTGGTGGTTCCTGGGGGTATCCTGGGGAATCCAGGAGTGTTCCAGGGGTGTCCGAGGGTATCCAGTGGTTCTGGGGGTATCCCAGTGGTATCCCGGTGGTTCTGGGAGTATCCCAGAAGTTCCAGGGGTATCCTGGTGGTTCTGGAGGGGGTGTCCCAGTGATTCCAGGGTGTATCCCAGTGGTTCCAGGGTGTCCTGGTGGTTTTGGGCTATCCCGGTGGTTCCGGGCTGTCCCAGTGGTTCCAGGGGTGTCCCGGTGGTTCTGGAGGGGCTGTCCCGGCGGTTTCAGGGTATCCCAGTGGTTCCGGGCTGTCCCGGTG
>NW_024531644.1:0-1905 GCF_017590135.1 Pyrgilauda ruficollis
GGGTGGATTTGGGGTGAATTTTGTCAGATTTTGTGTGAATTTTGTCAGATTTTATGTGAATTTTGTCAGATTTTGGGGTTATTTTGACAGATTTTGGGTGAATTTTGTCAGATTTTGGGTTATTTTGGGTGATTTTGGTGTCACCATAGAGGTTCCTCCTCTACGGCCGCTACTGCAGCCAGGTGGAAGCGGCCGCGCGGCGCCTGGACCAACTGTCCACCTGCACTGACCTGCGCATGAAGCTCCAGGTGAGCCCCAAAAAACCCCAAATGACCCCAAACTGACCCTAAAGTGACCTCAGTGTCCCTGTTGACCCCAAACTGACCCCAAATGTCCCGAAAATTAACCTAAATGACCCCAAATGTCCCCAAATTGACCCAAATGGCCCCAAAGTGACTCCAAATGACCACAAATTACCCCAAACTTACTGCAAATGACCCCAAAGTGACCTCAGTGTCCTGCTGACCCCAAAGTGACCCTAAACTGACCCCAAACTGACCCTAAAGTGACCTCAGTGTCCCTGCTGACCCCAAACTGACCCCAAATGACCCCAAAATTAACCTAAATTACCCCAAATGTCCCCAAATTGACCCAGATGGCCCCAAAGTGACCCCAAATGTCCACAAATTACCCCAAACTTACCGCAAATGACCCCAAAGTGACCTCAGTGTCCTGCTGACCCCAAAGTGACCCTAAACCGACCCCAAACTGACCCTAAATTACCCCAGTGTCCCTGATGACCTCAAAGTGACCCTAAACGACCTCAAATGATCCCAAAATGACCCTAAACTGACCATAAATGACCCCAAACAACCTCAAAGTGACCCCAAAGTGACTGCGAATGTCCCCAAATGTCCCCAATGTCCCCAGGAGTGCTCCCAGCGCGCCAACAACGGGCGCTTCTCGCTGCGGGACCTGCTGATGGTGCCCATGCAGAGGGTGCTGAAATATCACCTGCTGCTCCAGGTGACACCGGGGACACACCTGGGGACACACCTGGGGGGAGGGACACACCTGGGGACACATCTGGGACACACCTGGGACACACCTGGGGGGAGGGACACACCTGGGGACACACCTGGGGACAGCTGAAATACCACCTGCTGCTCCAGGTGACACCGGGGACACACCTGGGGGGAGGGACACACCTGGGGACACACCTGGGACACCTGGGGGGAGGGACACACCTGGGACACCGGGACACACACCTGGGGACAGCTGAAATACCACCTGCTGCTCCAGGTGACACCGGGGACACACCTGGGGACACACCTAAGGGGAGGGACACACCTGGGGACACACCTCATTCCTGATGTTCACCCCGTTCCCGTGTCCTATTCCTGATGTCCATCTCATTCCCAATGTCCCGTTCCCGATGTCCATCCCATTCCCAATGTCTTGTTCTCGATGTCCCGATGTCCACCCCATTCCCATGTCCTGTTCCTGATGTCCCAATATCCATCCCATTCCCAATGTCTCGTTCCCAATATCCACCCCATTCCCAATGTCCCGTTCCCAATATCCACCCCATTCCCAATGTCCCGTTCCCGATGTCCATCCCATTCCCAATGTCCCGTTCCCGATGTCCATCCCATTCCCAATGTCCCGTTCCCGATGTCCATCCCGTTCCCATATCCTGTTCCTGATGTCACAATGTCCATCCCATTCCCGTGTCCCGTTCCCGATGTCCACTCCATTCCCAATGTCCACCGCGTTCCCATGTCCCGTTCCTGATGTCCATCCCCTTCCTGACGTCCCATTCCCGATGTCCATCCCATTCCTGATGTCCATCCCATTCCTGATGTCCATGCCATTTCTGATGTCCATCCCGTTCCTGATGTCCATCCCATTCCCAATGTCCTTCCTGTTGCCGATGTCCATCCCATTCCCGATGTCCATCCCATT
>NW_024531644.1:2103-11779 GCF_017590135.1 Pyrgilauda ruficollis
CGGAGGGGGAGTTGGGGGGTTTGGGGGGGAGATTGGGGGGTTCCAGGGGGAATTTTGGGGTTCCAGAGGAGGATTTTGGGGTTCCAGAGGAGATTTGAGGTTTCCAGGGGGGATTTGGAGATTCCAGGGTGGGATTTTGGGGTTCGGGGGTCTCTGACTGCAGCACCCCCAAACCCCACCAGGACCTGGCCCAGTGCGTGAACGAGGTCAAACGGGACAACGAGACCCTGAAGCAGCTCACGAGCATCCAGCTGTGCCTGCACAACATGGTGGGGACCCCCCGGACCCCCAAATCCCCCTGGGATCCATTCCTGATGTTCACCCCGTTCCCGTGTCCCGTTCCCAATATCCACCCCATTCCCAATGTCCCGTTCCCGATGTCCATCCCATTCCCAATGTCCCGTTCCCGATGTCCATCCCGTTCCCATATCCTGTTCCTGATGTCACAATGTCCATCCCGTTCCCGTGTCCCATTCCCGATGTCCACCCCATTCCCAATGTCCACCGCGTTCCCATGTCCCGTTCCTGATGTCCATCCCCTTCCTGACGTCCCATTCCCGATGTCCATCCCATTCCTGATGTCCATCCCATTCCTGATGTCCATGCCATTTCTGATGTCCATCCCGTTCCTGATGTCCATCCCATTCCCAATGTCCTTCCTGTTGCCGATGTCCATCCCATTCCTGATGTCCATCCCATTCCTGATGTCCATCCCATTCCTGATGTCCATGCCATTTCTGATGTCCATCCCGTTCCTGATGTCCATCCCATTCCCAATGTCCTTCCTGTTGCCGATGTCCATCCCATTCCCGATGTCCATCCCATTCCTGATGTCCATCCCATTCCTGATGTCCATCCCATTCCTGATGTTCATCCCGTTCCCGATGTCCATCCCGTTCCCATATCCTGTTCCTGATGTCACAATGTCCATCCCGTTCCCGTGTCCCATTCCCGATGTCCACCCCATTCCCAATGTCCACCGCGTTCCCATGTCCCGTTCCTGATGTCCATCCCCTTCCTGACGTCCCATTCCCGATGTCCATCCCATTCCTGATGTCCATCCCATTCCTGATGTTCATCCCGTTCCCGATGTCCATCCCGTTCCCATATCCTGTTCCTGATGTCACAATGTCCATCCCGTTCCCGTGTCCCATTCCCGATGTCCACCCCATTCCCAATGTCCACCGCGTTCCCATGTCCCGTTCCTGATGTCCATCCCCTTCCTGACGTCCCATTCCCGATGTCCATCCCATTCCTGATGTCCATCCCATTCCTGATGTTCATCCCGTTCCCGATGTCCATCCCGTTCCCATATCCTGTTCCTGATGTCACAATGTCCATCCCGTTCCCGTGTCCCATTCCCGATGTCCACCCCATTCCCAATGTCCACCGCGTTCCCATGTCCCGTTCCTGATGTCCATCCCCTTCCTGACGTCCCATTCCCGATGTCCATCCCATTCCTGATGTCCATCCCATTCCTGATGTCTATCCTGTTCCTGATGTCCCAAGGTCACGTTCCCGTGTCCCATTCCCACTGTCGCATTCCCACATCCCGTTCCTGTGTCCTGTTCCTGTGTCCCATTCCCACATCCTGTTCCCGTGTCCCATTCCCACATCCCATTCCCGTGTCCCATTCCTGCTGTCCCATTCCCACATCCCATTCCCATGTCCCATTCCCATTGTCCCATTCCCGTGTCCCGTTCCCGTGTCCCATTCCCACATCCCGTTCCCGTGTCCCGTTCCCAGCCGCAGTCCCTGGCGCAGTTCGGGCGCCCCAAAATCGACGGGGAGCTGAAGGTCTCCAGCGCCGAGAGACGCTCCAAGGTGGACAGGTGGGCCAGGGACACCTGGGGACACCTGGGGACACCTGGGGACACCTGGGGACACCTGGGGACACCTGGGGACACCTGGGGACACCTGGGGACACCTGGGGACACCTGGGGACACCTGGGGACACCTGGGGACATCTGGGGACACCATGGGGATACCACAGGGACATCACAGCAATATGGGGACACCACAGAGACATGGGGACACCTCAGGAACACCTCAGGGACACCTCAGGGACATGGGGACATCCATGGAGATACCTCAGGAACACCTCGGGGACACCTCGGGGACATGGGGACACCCCAGGAACATGGGGAGGTCCAGGGAGACACCTCAGAAACACCTCGGGGACATCTCAGGAACACCTCAGGGACATGGGGACATCCATGGAGACACCTCAGAAACACCTCGGGGACATCTCAGGAACACCTCAGGGACAGGGGGACATGCATGGGTTCATCGCAGGAACACCTCAGGGACATGGGGACATCCATGGAAACACCTCAGGACATGGGGACACCTTAGGGACATGGGGACATCTCAGAGACATGGGGTCATTCATGGGGTCACCTCAGGAACACCTCAGGGACAATGGGACACCATGGGAATATGAGGACATCCATGGAGACACCTCAGGGACACCTCAGGGACATCTTAGGGAGCATGGGTTCATCTCAGGAACACCTCGAGGACATGGGGACATCCATGGAGACACCTCATCAGGGACATGGGGACACCTGGGGACATTAGGGCACCTCGGAGACACCTCAAGGACATGGGGACGTCCATGGAGACACCTCAGGAACACCTCGGGGACACCTCGAGGACATGGGGACAACTTGGGGACATGGGGACACCTCAGTAACATGGGGACACCTCAGTAACATGGGGACATCCATGGAGACACCTCAGGAACACCTCAGGGACATGGTGACATCCATGGAGACACCACAGGGACATCTTAGGGACATGGGGACACCTGGAGACATTAAGGCACCTTGGGAACACCTCAGAGACACCTCAAGGACATGGGGACGTCCATGGAGACACCTCAGGAACACTTCAATGACACCTCAGGGGCATGGGGACATCCATGGAGACACCACAGGGACATCTTAGGGACATGGGGACACCATGGGGACATGAGAACATCCATGGGGACACTGCAGGGACACCAAGGGGAACATGAGAAAACAGAGACCTTCCCATGGGGACACCCTTGGGGACACCATGAGGACACAAGGATGGGAACACAGGGACACTTGGAGGCCAGTCCAGGGCAGCCATGGGGACACCCATGGAGCACGGTGGCCTCAGGGATGCGATGTCACCTTTGTCACTGTCCCCAGGTACGGCTTCCTGCTGGACAAGGCCCTGATCATCTGCAAGCGCCGCGGGGACTCCTACGAGACCAAGGACGTGGTGGACCTCCAGTGCCACCAACTGCACGATGGTGACCTCGGACCCCGCGATGGCAAGAAGGTACCGGGGACACCATGGGGACATCTGGGCCTGGGGGACCCCAGTGTCCAGGTTCCTCCAGTCCCAGTGTCCTCTTCCCAAAGGACCGAGGTGGACATGAGTGTCCAGTCTTTTGGACCCCAGGAACCTGGTCACTGGTGGACACGTGTCCAGTTCCAAGTGGTCCCAGGTGTCCAGATCCTGGTGGTGCCCAGGTCCTCTTCCCAATCACCTCAGAGGTCCAGGTCTGGTGGATCCCAGAATTTTGGTTACTGGTGGTCCCAACATCCAGGTCCCTCATGGTCCCAAATGTCCAGATCTGGTGAACCCCAAAACCCCATTCCCTGGTGGGTCCCAGGATTCTGGTCCCTGGTGAACCCCAGAACCCCATTCTTGGTGGTTCCTGGGATCCTGGTCCCTGGTGAACTCCAAAACCCCATTCGTGGTGGTTCCTGGGATCCTGGTCCCTGGTCGACCCCAAAACCCCATTCCTTGGTGGATTCCTAGATCCCGGTCCCTGGTACACCCTGGTGTCCACCCCACCACTCAGTCACCCCAGGAGGGTGGGGTGTGACCCCAGTATCCCCAATGCCACGTGGCCCCACCCTATTTGGGGGGCGTGGCTGACCCCTCCCCACCCCACAGTGGTCCCACTGGTGGATCCCAGAATTTTGGTTACTGGTGGTCCCAACATCCAGGTCCCTCATGGTCCCAAATGCCCAGATCTGGTGAACCCCAAAACCCCATTCCCTGGTGGATCCCAGGATCCTGGTCCCTGCTGAACCCCAAAACCCCATTCCCTGGTGGATCCCAGGATTCTGGTCCCTGGTGAACCCCAGAACCCCATTCTTGGTGGTTCCTGGGATCCTGGTCCCTGGTCGACCCCAAAACCCCATTCGTGGTGGTTCCTGGGATCCTGGTCCCTGGTCGACCCCAAAACCCCATTCCTTGGTGGATTCCTAGATCCCGGTCCCTGGTACACCCTGGTGTCCACCCCACCACTCAGTCACCCCAGGAGGGTGGGGTGTGACCCCAGTATCCCCAATGCCACGTGGCCCCACCCTATTTGGGGGGCGTGGCTGACCCCTCCCCACCCCACAGTGGTCCCACACCTTCATGCTGCTGGACACGGCCGGGCTGCCAGACTACGAGCTCTTCTTCAAGACACACGAGCTGAAGAAGAAGTGGCTGGAGCAGTTCGAGATGGCCCTGTAGGTGGCCCTGTCCCCACCGAGGAGGTCACACCTGCCCCACTGGGTGGTCCTGGGGACGCCCAGTTTGTCCCCACCCGACCCAGGTCCTCCCCGTGTCTGGCAGGTCCAACATCTTCCCCGAGCACGCCCTGGCTGATGGACATGACTTCCAGATGTTCTCCTTCGAGGACACCACGTCCTGCAAGGCCTGCCAGATGTTGCTAAGGTAGAACCCCAAAATCGTGTCTACATGGTCCTGGGGGGGTTGGGAGAGGGGTTTGGGGGGCTCTGCAAGAGGAGGAGACCCCAGGGTTGAAGGTGAAGGTCAGGGTGGTTGTACCCTTGGGGGTGGTGAGGTCAAGGAGTGGGTCAAGGTCAAGGTGGGTCAAGCCTTGGAGGGTGGTCAAGGGCTGAGGGGGGTCAAGGAGCTCCTTGGGGGTCAAGCTCTGAGTGGCCCCAAGGTGGGTCAAGGTTGGGTTGGAGTCAAGGTGGGTCAATGTTGAGTAGAGGCCAAGGTGGGTCAAGGTTGGGTGGGGCCAAGGGGTCAACGTGGCTCAATGGTTGGTTGGAGGTCAAGGCCAAAGTGGGTCAAGGCCAAGGTGGGTCAAGGTTGGGTGGAGGTCAAGGCCGAGGTGGATCAAGGGTTGGTTAGAGGTCAAGGCTGAGGTGGGTCAAGACCAAAGTTGGCTGGAGGGCAAAGTGGGCCAAGCCCCGGGTGGACCAAAGCCGAGGTGAGACTCTCCTGGTTGGGCTGGTGCTGGTGGGACCAACATGGGCCAGCACACAAGTGGGTCCAGGGCTGTGCTGGCCAACCTGGGTAGGTCATGGACTGGTCAGTCCTAGACAGGCTCAGGTAGTCATGGAGTGGTCAGTCCTGGACAAACTCAGGTCAGTCATGGACTGGTCAGTCATGGACTGGTCAGTCCTAGGTGGGTTCAGGTCAGTCATGGACTGGTCAGTCCTAGGTGGGTTCAGGTCAATCATGGACTGGTCAGTCCTGGACAGGCTCAGGTCAACCATGGACTGGTCAGTCCTGGGTGGGTTCAGGTCAGTCATGGACTGGTCAGTCCTGGGTGGGTTCAGGTCAATCATGGACTGGTCAGTCCTGGGTGGGCTCAGGTCAACCATGGACTGGTCAGTCCTGGGCTGGTCAGTCCTGGACAGGCTCAGGTCAACCATGGACTGGTCAGTCCTGGGTGGGCTCAGGTCAGTCACGGACTGGTCAGTCCTGGGCAGGCTCAGGTCAGTCATGGACTGGTCAGTCCTGGGTGGCCTCAGGTGGGTGTGGGGCATGGCTGGTGGTGTCCCCTGTGACCGTGACCCCGTGTCCCCAGGGGCACCTTCTACCAGGGCTATCGCTGCAGCCGCTGCCGAGCCCCCGCCCACAAGGAGTGCCTGGGGCGCGTGGGGACCTGCGGGAAGGCCGTAACTGGTGAGTGGCATGATGGGATTGGGGAGGGGCATCGTGCGACTGGGGAGGGGCATCATGGGATTGAAGAGGAGAGAAACAGTGAATGGGGGCAGGAGGGTAATGGGGAAGGGAAAGGCATTGTGGGATACAAGATGGCTGACACTGAGTAGCATAGGATACAAAATGGCTGACACAGCACAGGGCATTGTGGGATACAAGATGGCTGACATTAAGCATTATAGAATACAAGAAGGCTGCCAAAGCAGGGCATTGTGGGATACAAGATGGCTGACATTGGGCTGGTAATTGGTGGGATACAAGATGGCTGACAGAGCAGGGCATTGTGGGATACAAGATGGCTGACACAGCATTATGGAATACAAGATGGCTGACAGAGCAGGGCATTGTGGGATACAAGATGGCCGACATGGAGCAAGACAAGGTGGGATGCCGTAATGATGGCCACCCACTGAACCTAATTCAATGCAAGCATTAATTAAGAGAAGAGTTAATTAGTCCCTGCATTAATTAGTGGTGGGACCAATTACCCCATCATTAATTAGGGAATGGAGTAATTGGCTGTTATTAGTTAGTGGTGGATCTATTTTCCAGCTGTTAATTAGGGCTGGGGCCAATTAATCCATCATTAATTAGGGGATGGACTAATTACCCTCAGCCCTAATTACTTAACATCAATTAAGAGAGAGGCTAATTAGCATGTAATAAATTGGAGGATGGACTAATTACCCCAACATTAATTAAAGGAGGCTAATTACCATGTCATTAATTAGAGGATGGCTAATTACCATAATATTATTAGGGGATGGACTAATTACTCCAACATTAATTAAGACAAAAGCTAATTATTCCTTTATTAATTAAACAAAATGACTAATTACTCCCTCACTAATAAATTGTGAGCTAATTACCTCTCATTAACTAAAGCACTATTTAATTACCTCATCACTAATTAAGCAAACCCCTAATTACCCCTCACTAATTAACTTTCTCTCCCCCAGATCCTGGATCGGGTGCACGGAAGGTACCAAAACTGGCAAAAACGGGGGGAGACGCCTCTGGACAAACTAAAACCCCCGGATTTTGGGGGGGTTTTATGGGGGGGGGTCCCCGGGGATCCCTGGGAGGGTCCCCGGGGTCTCTGGGGGTGGTCCAGGCCCCCCAAGCCCCCCCAAATCCTCCCCACTCACGGGGGTCTCCTTCCCTCTCTCCCCCCTCCAGAACAAATCGCAGCGGCCGGGACCTGACAAGAAACGGGGGGAGCTGGGTGAGGAATTTGGGGGTCCTGACCCCCCCCCCAGATGAAATTTGGGGGTCTTGACCCCCCAGCTCAAAACCGGGGGTCCTGATCTCCCCCTCAGTCCAAATTTGGGGGGTCATGACCCCCCTCCAGAACAGATTTGGGGAGGGTTTTGGGGGATCCTGACACCCCCAGTTCAAATTTGGGGGTTCTGATCCCCCCCCCAAGGACAGATTTTGGGGGGTCCTCCCCCCCAGTCCACATTTTAGGGGTCCCAACCCCCTCCAGCTTAAATTTGGGGGTCCTGGACACCCGAGTTGAAATTTAGGGGATCATGACCCCCCCAGGACAGATTTTGGGGGGTTTCAGGGGTCTTGACTCCCGCAGCTCAAATTTGGGGGTCCTGATCCCCCCACAGTTGAAATTTGGGGTGTCCCTGGAGGTTTTTGACCCCCTGAAATGCATTTTTGGGGTCCCCGGGGGGGTTTTGTCCCCCCAAATCCTTCTTGGGGTGTTTTTGACCCCTCCAAATCCATTTTTGGGGGTCCCGTGGGGGGTCCTGACTCGGGGTTCCCCCCCCCAGGACTCCCCAAAATGGAGAGCACCCAGTCCTACATTGGGGTGCCCCCCCCTCCGGGGGTCCTGGCCCCTCCCCTGCGCCTCAGCCCCGGTGACGTCATCGAGGTGACAGCGGCCGAGGCCGAGGAGCTCTGGTGGCAGGTGGGGGACACGGGGGGGACCCCAAAAATTGGGAAAATAAGGGGAGGGTCCTATAATGGGGGAGGGCTCCTAAAATGGGGGTGGGACCCCTGAAATGGGGGGGACTCCAAAAATTTGGGGGGGAGGTTCTTAAATGGGGATGAACCCCCGGAGTGGGGTTTGGGACCCCCAAATTAGGGGTTGGGACCCCCGAAATGGGGAGGGGGTTCTTAGATTGGGGGGGGTCCTGAAATTGGGGGGGGTCGTGAAATGGGGTGGATTCCGAAAATGGGGAGGGGTGGACCCCATCCCCAATTCCTGGAGGGTCTCAAGACACCCCAAAAACCACAGAAGACCCCCCAAAATTTAGGAGGGACCCCACCCCAAATTCCTGGGGGGCTCTGGGGGGGTCGTCCCAACCCTTTTGGGGGTCTCGGGACCCCCCTGGAACCCCCATATTTCCCCCCCCCCCCAATCCTTGGGAGGGTCTCAAAGCATCCCAAAAACCACAAAAGAGCCTCCAAAATCTGGGGGAGACCTCCCGGAATTTAGGGGGGACCCCACCCCAAATTCCTGGGGGGCTCTGGGGGGGTCGTCCCAACCCTTTTGGGGGTCTCGGGACCCCCCTGGAACCCCCAAATTTCCCCCCAGGGTCGGAACGTGGCCAGCGGGGAGCTGGGCTGGTTCCCCAGCAGCGCCGTCAAACCTTTCGTGGCCGTGAGTTTGGGGGAACCCCAAAAAAAACCCCCCCAAAATTTTCTGGGGGTGTCCCCGAATTTGGGTCTGGGGTCTGGGGTGTTTGGGGGGGTCGTTTGGAGCTCCCCCGAACCCAAATTTTGGGTTTTCTTTCTCTTTTTTTGTCACAGGCGCCGCTGCCGGATCTCTCTGTGTACCCATGGTCAGTGAGGGGACCCCAAAATTCGAGCCTGAACCCCAAATTCTGCCCTGAGAAACCCAAAATTTGAACCTGGGACCCAAAAATTCGCACCAAAAACCCCAAAATTCTGCCCTGAACACTCAAAATTCGCAAAGGGAACCCCAAAATTCAAAGCTGGGACCCCAAAATTTGCACCTAAAACCCCAGAATTTGCACCTAAAACCCCAAAATTTTGGCCTGGGACCCCAAAATTCGCAACTGGATCCCCGAAATTAGCACCTGGGACCCCAAAATTCCACCCTGGGACCCCTAAATTCTGCCCTGAATCCCCAAATTCCCTCCCCCTTCCTCCCTCTCTGTCCTGTTTTTGGGGTCACACTCCCCTCTGGAGATGGGGAAGGGTCCTGGGTGTGGTTTTTGGGGTCCGGGTTGGAGTTTTTGGGGTCCGGGTGTGGTTTTGGGGTCCCGGGTGGGGTTTTTGGGGTCAGACCCCTCCCTTGGAGCTGGGGGGATCCTGGGTTTGATTTTTGGGGTCCTGGGTGGTGTTTTTTGGGGTGGCACCTCCCAGTTTCCAGGTTTGGGGGCCCCTGGAACTGAGGGGTCCCGGGTGTGGTTTTTGGGGTCCGGGTTGGGGTTTTGGGGTTCCGGTTGGTGTTTTTGGGGTCCCGGCTGTGGCTTTGGGGTCCCGGCTGTGATTTTTGGGGTGACACCCCCCAGTTCCAGGTTCGGGGGTCCCCTGGAGCGCGCGGGGGCCGAGCAGGCTCTGTCCCCCCGTGGGTGGGGTTTTTGGGGTCCCGGGTGTGGTTTTGGGGTCCCGGGTGGGGTTTTTGGTGTCAGACCCCTCCCTGGGTTTGGTTTTTGGGGTGACACCCCCTAATTCCATGTTCGGGGGTCCCCTGGAGCGCGCAGGGGCCGAGCAAGCGCTGTCACCCCCCGGGTGTGGTTTT
>NW_024531645.1:0-642 GCF_017590135.1 Pyrgilauda ruficollis
TTTTTTTTTCATTTTTTTAAGAGTAACCAAGCAAACATTTCAAATAAATGAACACACTAATAAATTTTATTAGTGAACACACTGTTATTTTTGAATTAGTTATTAATAAATGAAGCAGTGATCAAATCAAGGTCACAATGGAAATTGAAGCAGTAAATCAATGAGTTAATAATAATGTTGTCTTAATCAATGTATCATCCTCAGATGTACACAGCAGGAAATCATTTATTGAGGCTGACATGAGCACAAATTGCTTTTCATTATTCTTGCATCAGAAGACTCAGTCAGGTAGTTGTTTTGTTTTGCTACAGCCACAGCTCAGCTATTCACCTTTCAACCAAAATGAATCTGCTGCAATAGCCAGAGCAATTTAGTGCATTTTTCTTTTCAGTCCTGGTTGCAGAGGTGTGGCCTGGAGCAGGAAGCTTAATAATGAATGAAGCACAGCAGCTGAACTGGTCTTTAGTAAAAGACTTTGCTTTTTTCTTAAATATGAGTTAAAATGAATACAATTAGTTGCTTGGCTGACTGCAACTGAGGTTTTGCCTTATTGCTTCCTCCCTTGAGCATCATCACTGCTGGAATGGTCTTGTGCCAGACAGGCATTACACAGGGAACTGGGTTCTGTGCCTTCATATAGAA
>NW_024531646.1:0-642 GCF_017590135.1 Pyrgilauda ruficollis
CCCTCCACAAGAAAATGAAGTTAAAAAGTTCAAAGATTTAGGAAAACAATATTTTTATATGGCATTCAACCTGATGATTTGCACTTGTGTCCTTGTTATCCAGAATGTCTTCAAGACAGGAATGTATAAATAGAAAGACAAGGAAAAAAATCCAACAAAAAACGACCCCTTATGGTATGAATTAGATTGCAATCAGCTAAACAAAATTCTTTTTTCCTAATAAATTCATGTTTCTGACTCCTGTTCTTCCATATTTTGCTGTCAGTCTTTCATTGTGGTGTCAAAGACACGAGAAGTCCTTTCACATAAAAGCAGAAAAAATTGATTTTACAACTACTTGTTATAGGCCTGGAATCCAAACCTCTTGGCTTCTGTGCAAATCTACTATAGAAAAGAGTGGCTATGCTTAGGAGTATCTAGTCATTTAATAGTTGCATTTTTAGGGAAATAATGAAAGCTGTTTCAGTCTTTGAAAGTTCTTGAGAAGATTGTAGCCCTGAAGAAAAGTTAAGACTATTTGTAACCCTGAGGATCCACTCTGCTATTTTGAACGGCAAAGAATTTATTTTTAAAACTTAAGAAAAGGACTTAAGGGGAGAGGAAACCTACCCTTAATTTATTTATGAAAGATCTCTACTTTAG
>NW_024531647.1:0-642 GCF_017590135.1 Pyrgilauda ruficollis
CTAAAACCGATCTGGGGCACCCCCAAAACTGATTGGGGCACCCCCAAACCAGGGGAGACCCAGAACTGACCCGGGGCACCCCTAAAACTCAACTGGGGCACCCCCAGACTGGGGGTACCCCCAAACCTGGAGGCACCCCTAAACCTGATCTGGGGCACTCCTAAAACTCAGGGGGGCTCCCCAAAACTCGGAGAGACCCCAAAATGCCCCGGGGCACCCCAAACCTGATCTGGGGCACCCCCAAAACTCGGGGCCCCCCAGAACTGACCAGGGGCACCCCTAAAACTGATGTGGGGCACCCCAAAAATCAGGGGGTGCCCCAAAACCAGGGGGGACCCCAGAACTGATGGGGACACCCTAAAAACTGATTGAGGCACCCCAAAATTGATCTGGGGCACCCCAAAACTTGATGGGGGACCCCAAAATGAGGGGGGGGGCTCTGGAATTGATGGAGCGCCCCAAAAGTGATTGGGGTGCCCTAAAATGTCTGGGGCACCCCAAAAGTGGCCCAGGGGCACCCCAAAACTGATCAGGACAGCCTAAAATGGCCATGGGCACCCCAAAAACGAGTGGGGGCACCCGGAAATGATAAAAGGGGTACCCCAAAAGTTTGGGATACATCAAAAGTGACAGGGACACCCC
>NW_024531648.1:0-642 GCF_017590135.1 Pyrgilauda ruficollis
ATAAAAGCTGAAACCTGAGGCATCACTATAACCCATCCCTCAGCTCTCCTCGTAGCGTTGCTCTGTGCTGTGAGGTTCTCCAGAAGGTTTTTGGTGACCCCTTGTTCCTTGCAGGGAGTTGACTGGCCCTGAGCAGGAGCTGCTCCTGTGTTTAAGGTCTCCAGCCTGCAAAGCCTCACTCGAGTGCTTTGTGTGTGCAGCTGGCTTGGGGCTGCCAGGGCATGGATGGGGCTGCCAGCAGTGCGGAGAGGGGACAGGAGAGGACAGGAGGAGTGTCCACTTGTGCTGGAAGCAGAGCTGACTCAGGGCTTTCTCCCCAGGGCTGGGTGCTGACTCAGCTGCTTTGCCTTTTCCTGGCTTCTCTGAAAACCAGAGGCATCTCCTGGGGCTCCGAGGCCAAAGCAGTGCAGCAGGAGTCAGCATTACTTGGTTTTGGGAGAGTCACGCCTTGCCTGTTTTGGGGCAAGAGCCAAGAAGTTCAGTAAGAGCTTCAGGATTGCTTCTGGGTGTGTTTTGTGCTCCTGCTGGGGAGCACGTGCTGCTCAGCCTGGGCTCATTCCTGGGCTGGATGTGTGCTGCAGCAATGCTGCTGCTGCTGCTGTGTCCCCCCACTGCAGGGCTGGATTGGGGCAGGGAGGATCT
>NW_024531649.1:0-642 GCF_017590135.1 Pyrgilauda ruficollis
AGAGCTGGCCTGGACCCAGGAGCCCCCCCTGCCCGAGCAGCCCCCCCCGTGTCACCGGGGGTCCCCCTCGGCCGCCCCCCAAAACCCCCCTGGGACCCCCAAACTGGGGGGGCTCCTCCTGGGGCTGGGGGTGCTGCTGCTGCCTTGAGACCACCCCCCAAAAAAGGTACCGGGGTTTGGGGGATTTTTGGGGGATTTGAGTGGATTTTGGGGGGATTTCAGGGGATTTTGGGTTATTTTGTGTGGATTTTGGGGAGATTTGGGGGGTTTTGAGGAGATTTTGGGGGGTTTTTGAGGGGATTTTGCAGGGATTTTGAGTGGATTTTGCAGGGGTTTTGAGTGGATTTTGGGGTTTTTTGAGTGGATTTTGGGGGTTTTCATTGGATTTCGGGGGGATTTGGGGTTGGTTTTGGGGGATTTGCGTGGATTTTGGGGTGGTTTGAATTGATTTGGGGCATTTCAGTGGATTTTGGGGGTTTTCATTGGATTTCGGGGGGATTTGGGGTTGGTTTTGGGGGATTTGCGTGGATTTTGGGGTGGTTTGAATTGATTTGGGGCATTTCAGTGGATTTTGGGGGGATTTGGAGTGGATTTTGTGGGGACTTGGGGTATTTTGGGATGTTTGAGTGGATTTTGGGGGGA
>NW_024531650.1:0-642 GCF_017590135.1 Pyrgilauda ruficollis
CCAAAAATGTCCCAAAAATGTCCCAAATGATCCCAAAGTGACCCCAAAGTGACCCCAAAGTGACCCCAAAATGTCCCCAAATGACCCCAAATGCCCCCAAAATGCCCAAAAATTGTCCCAAAAACGCCCCCAGGGGGGTCCCAAGGCTGCCTGCCCCCGGTTTTGTGGCACTCACAGGCTCTCCCCTCCCTCCCCACAATGCCACCTCCTCGATGTCCCTTTGTCCCCAGCCCGAGTGGCTCCGTGCACAGCCAGGGCAGCTCCCTGGTGCCTGTGTGTCCTGGCACTGCCTTCTGCACAGCTTTGAGGGTGGGCAAAGTGACCCCAAAATGACCCCAAATGTCCCAAAAATGTCCCAAATGACCCCAAATGACCCCAAATCTTCCCAAAATGTCCCCAAATGACCCCAAAGTGACCCCAAATTTCCCCAAAATGTCCCAAAATGTCCTCCCCCGGGGTGTCCCCGTCCCTGTCACCTGGGCCCTGTCCCTGTCCCCGAGGTGTCCCCAGGCTGGCCCCGCCCTGTCCCTGCCCCCAATGTCCCCTCGATGTCCCCAATGTCCCAAAATCCCCAAAATCCCCAATGTCCCCTCGATGTCCCCCAATGTCCCAAAATCCCCAGTGTCCCCTCAATGTCCCCAA
>NW_024531651.1:0-642 GCF_017590135.1 Pyrgilauda ruficollis
TTTTTTTTTTTTCTCTTTGACATGGGGAATAAGTACAGGCTGAGGTTTTTTCCCTTCAATTAAGTAACACAATCCCTTCCACATGAGAGGAAAAAACCTATTCTGTGAAAGGGATGAAGTTACACTTCTCTATAATAATGGCCTGTAGCCAGGCCCTACACCAGCTCTGGCCCTGTGTCATTAAGGAGAGCACTGAAGGAGCTGTGCTGAATCTGAGCCCCTGACTGGCTCCCACTTCCCCAACAATGGTCAAGAAATTGGGCAGCTTTTAGTCAGCATGACTGAATTGCAAAACTGCACATCAGGTTTATCATGTGAATACAAGTTCTCCAAAGGAAGCAAGCCATTCTGCAAAAGGCTTCACAGACTTTTTTGTAACAACCAGTACATGAGGACAGTTGAGCTACTCAGAAGGACAAGCCAAAGGAAAATAGCCAAGGAAAATGCAGTGTACAGTAACTGTTCAGGTACCACCATGATCAAGTGGGCAGGGATCCACATTCAGGCATACTCCAATAGCATATTTCTCCTCTAATAGAGGAGATAAATGCCAAGCCCATCCTCCAGTTCATTCTTGATGAATACTTTTATCTAGGATCCATTATAACATCCAAGATTTTCTGGCCTAAAGGGGCTCTAAGA
>NW_024531652.1:0-642 GCF_017590135.1 Pyrgilauda ruficollis
CCTCATCACCATCCTTTGGACACCCTCTAACAGCTTCATGTGTTCTTATATTGTTCCACTCAAAACTGCACAGAATATTCAATTGCAAAGCAATATAGCTGAAATATAAAAACACTTTCAAAGGGATTCATAAAAATTAGGCTGGTTTCCAAAAAAGATTTCTCCAGAAGTCTTGAGTTTAGCATGAAAGGGTGGATGACAAAGACTACACTAATGTTCAAAATTCTGGAAAGAGAAAACTAAGGAATTTCTCCTGAGTTGCTGCTGGTAATGTATAGTAACATCAGAGGGCGGCAATTAGCAAGGAATGACTCCTCAAGCTACTCATTGCTTCAGAGACAGTGAACAGAATAAGGTGACATTTGGTGGAGATAGTTCTATCTGTAGAGGACCCTGGTATGCTGAGTGATACAACTGATAGATACAATTTCATTAGTGATTTCAATTCCAAAACCACCCTAACAAAAGTTTCCTGATCCAGGAAGAATATAAAAGCAATATAGCAGACTGTTGTGTTGCTATTCCCAGTAGCAACACAAGGTAGTATTCTCAGGACTACTTCTTGTAAGAGGTTTCTCAGTCCTTGTACTCATTTTTGTTCTCACCTATGTACATCCCTGTCAGAAACTTAGCTGTGATGGA
>NW_024531653.1:0-642 GCF_017590135.1 Pyrgilauda ruficollis
TGCTGAAAACATCCATGCTGGGATTCCTTTTGATGCTGTAATCTTTACCATGTCTCCTTCTTCTTCTTCTTCTGGTTGTGTTTCATATGACGATTCTTCAAATTCCCACGTCGGTGGATAATCCATCTGTCTTGTTTTTGCTGTCTTCTTTGATGTGGTCTTCTTTTTGTATGTTGTTGGAAAAAACTGCTGCATTGTTGCAGTTTCACCACGAGTTGGCGCTGTGGCTTTGCCGACCTGGTCTGGCATGTCCTGCATTTCAGTCCTCCTACCATGAGGTGGCGCTGTCACCTGCTTGGACCGCCTTGATGACGTCACGAACTCGATCGGCTCCTCAGCCGTGCCGACTGAGTGCAGCAGTTTTGAAGGTTGGGATCGCGATTGCACGAGTTTTGACTGAACTAGCAATGGAGGTTGAATACATGAACGTCCCCCTGAGGCTGGAGAGGTTTGAACCACCGGGATTGACGGAACCGGGACCGGAGAAGGGGTGGAGCCTCGGGATGTAGAACTCCGAGAACGGCCCCTCCTCGCTCGGGATGTCACAGAGGATCGGGCGCACCCCCGACCACGTCTCTTTCGCAACTTCTGCGCATGCGTACTTTCGGGAATGCTTCCCTCTGCGTACGCCTGTGCCACGCC
>NW_024531654.1:0-642 GCF_017590135.1 Pyrgilauda ruficollis
TGGCACTTGGGGACAAGAGGTGTCCTTGGCGTTCCTGGGGACAGCTTGGACTCAATATTTGCAAGTCCCAACTCAGCTTTTTCTGGATTGTGGATTTTGTGTTTCTGTGATTCTCTTACTCCTTATTTACAACAAATAAGAACTTTGGGAACTTTCCTCTCCCACTGGTTGGGGCAAATTCCTGTGGCCACTTTGTGGCCCAGAAAACACTTTCTGGCTGCCAAAATAAGGTGGACACTGTCACCTACCTCCCACAAATGGTCCCTAAGTCACAGCCACCCCCCACACCCACCTAGGGTGTGTTTTTGCACCAAGGGCTGGACCCAGCTGTGGCTGGGCTTTGTCTGATACCCAAGACTGACATCCAGCATTTCCAGAGGCTTAAAAAGGTGAAAAAAATGCATTAACTTTGAGTTTGTCTTTTTTTCCCAGTTCTGGGGTGAATGTGAAATTGTGGGGATTTCCTGGGCAGGAGATTCCCCCAAAACTCTTCATGCTGGTAATTATCCCAGCCCAGTGCTGTCGTCTGGGTGGGGACAGGCTGGGGGTCAAGATTAGGTGTCAGCTGGGGCACCAGAAGGTGGCTGGTCCAGGCTGGGTGGGGCACCCTGGAATTCCTTCCCAGAGCAGCTGTGGCTGCCC
>NW_024531655.1:0-11825 GCF_017590135.1 Pyrgilauda ruficollis
TACCATTAGCTTTCTTCAAAACTTTCTAGGTTTAGCTAAAAGCTTTTTCCACAGCTGCCTCTTCTTCTTGTATCCAGATGTGCTAATAGCTGCAGAGGCAAATTCTTCTTTCTGTGAACTACAGCTAGTTAAATAAGAAAGGCCAGACCGATTTTAATGCCAGATGTATCACATCTATTGCTTTTTACTTTTTGGGCACCATTTAACTGTTTTAGACTTACAGACCCATTCCTCAGAACAAAAGCCTCCTCTTTTTAACAGCAAACAAAACAAAACAAAAAAAAAACACCTTTACTTAAAAAAATAAACCACTTTGTGAGGTTTGGAGAGTCAGCAATCTCTGCCTTGATTTTATCTCTTTTAGTTCTGGCCCTCCTCCCCCTCTTTTTCACAGCATTGCTGTCAAAGCTGTTCCTTGCCTTTCCCCCTCTTTATCTTTTTCTCTCTTTCTTTTTTCTTTTTCTCTCCCTTTTTTTTTTTTTCTCTCTTTCTCTCTCTCTCTCGACCCACTTTACAGGGTCGACGCTGCCATCCTTGACTCGGGACCCCGACAGTCTGGGAGCCACCCCGGCAGTCCTGACACTGATCCAGCCCACTCCTGGCCGGCAAACTTGTATAATCTGCTCCCAGCACCGCCGCTGAGTCACCTCCATGAATTGGTCTCTGCCGCAGACCCTGAGACCCTGCCGCTCATACGGGAGCTGTCAAACACCTTGACAACTCCAAACTTGGTGTCCCCAGGTGCTCCTGACATTTTTTTTTTTTTCCTTACTCAACATATCCTCTTTTCCCTTCAAGGAGGGCCCGTTCTGCTAAAACTTTTCTGGACTCCAGTTCGGCATTGAGCAATCTCCTAACAACCATGTGTTAAGACACTTTCCTGCCTTTTATGCAGAAACCTCATTCACACTTCTGCTGTCTTCTAGCATTAAAACATCACCACTCTACATTCCAGCATTCCAGAGTCTGCTAACCACCCCTACACCTTCTTCAACTTTCTTCTTTCTTTTCTTCCTTTCTTTTACTAGGGTTGCAGTAGCTGTTATAGCTTAAATGCACATTGGCTAGCTGTGGCTTACTGGATTTAACATCTTTGATAAATAAGCTACTAGTTTCTTTTCTCCTCCCTGCTTCTGAATTAAAATTTTATGAGCTACTCCATTTTCTACATTTGTGTACAAATGAAAAGGGTTTTTCTAACAATGGTAAGCTTAAAGCTGGTACTTAGGCTATGTTAGGGATATAGTTAGTAATTCGTATCAACACCTGCCACCTGAATACAGGATTCCGGGAATCGGGGAAATGTATCGATCAATTCCTGGATGGAGGCTTTGTGCAGCTCAGGCTGAAGAAAAGAAACAACTTGAATATGAAGAACTCTAAAAAGAGACAAAGGGACTCTGCAGGCCAAATAAAGAGTATAAGAATGGTTCCCTTGGAGTAGCCAGTGTGGACGCAGGAGATTTGGTGCGATAGAGGCCATATCCACACTCACCCAGCCTATCTCCCGGGGTGTTACGCTGTCAGTTTGATTGTTGGCTGTCGGGACTGTATTACGGTGGCGAATAAATTCTTTTCATTTTTATTAGAATTGGGCATATTTCATTGTTACCTATAACAGGCTAGTTTGTTTTTTGGTTTTGGGGTTTTTTTTTAACATAAACTCTTCTAACTTAACATTATCTTCCTTGGTCCATTTTATATCATCTCTCTCTTTCAATTTTTCATACAAAAAAAATTTTACTGCTTGTGTATACCCCTCAATCCATAATCTACAATATCTCAATAATCTAAGTAGTTTTCTGATCTCCCTTTTTGAAGAGGGAGGGGGAAGGGATAAAATTAATGCAATTCTCTCATTGTTTTGTTACCAGCTACCTTTATTTATTAAGTATCTAAGATATTTTACGTCTGGTTCTACAAATTACAGTTTCCCTGTTGATAACCTTAATCATTTTTCCTCCAGAAAATTCAAAAGTTATATAGTAGCATCTCTAACTTCAACTTCGGTTTCTCAAAAAATAGTTGTTATTGGGTTTCTTTACTGGGAGAATAGGGGTATTATGAGAAGACTTATAAAGTTCTAATGTCTCATCTTTTAGAAGTCTTTTTATTACTGGCTTCAAACTTCTCTCTCAATTGTAACCCTTATGGGGTTGATATTTAATCCTCCCCTATTTCCTTCCCCAGCCCAAACTTCCTTGTTAATTTTTCTTCATCCTTTTGGCCTAATTTAAAAACTCTTAGCTGTCATTTTCTTGTCTTCTGGTATAACTCCTATTCCTAATAGCACTTGTAAGTCTCTTCCCAATAGGTTGCTACCTGCCCCAGGCACTAATAAGACATCCCGAATATTGTTTCATATTTCTCCTAAGTCTGTCTAACCATTTAGTTGTAGTTTCTTCTTTCCCCCTTAAAAGCTGTCCCCTAAAAGACTTTATAGCATTTTGCTCTCGGGGTGCTGCCTCTTTTATTCCTTTGATTATTAAATTAAAATAGTAATTCATTTGTTTCCTCCCCTCCTCATAATTTTGACCCCACTCTGGAGGTGCAGTTGGCACTTTGTCTTCTCCGGGAGGCCCCTGCAGATTATCCTTTTCCCAAGCATTTATTCCAGCTGCTCTGATTAATTCTTTCTTCCTGAGAAAATATTATTTTCATTATGGACTGCATTTCTTCCAAAGTAGAAATGTTTGGACCTAAAAATTGGTCTAATTGTTCAGCTGTGCCTATGGGATCCTCCAAAATCCCTTTGATTTCTTTTTAAAATTTCTGACCTCAGAAGAAGTCAAAAGTTGCATTTACAAACCCGGTTCCACCCCTTCCCATGGGAACATTTCTTAACGGAAATAGACTAATCCCTCCATCTAATTCTTTTCCTCTTTACCTTCTATAGCCTTTCTCCCGTGTTTTGAGAAAGAACTTGGAGAGGGCAGCCTTTTAACTGAGCCCCTAGTGTTTCGATAAGGTGCTTCTTCTAGAAAGAAAGTTTCTCTGAACAGCCGGAGCTGTGGTTACCACGGGAACGGAGTTCAGGGGAGGATATTCCGCGGAGGCTCGGTCCTCCAAAGGCGGGGTCTGCTGCCGGAACCACCAGAGGGGGATTTTCCGGTGGAGACCGAGCCGGAACGTGGATAGCCCCCAAATGACTAATGGTGACTATGCCGGCAGCTCCCGGCAGAGACACAGCAGGCGGGAGACACCGGCAGCAGCGGCGGTGCCCAGCGCAGCCGGCACTGGCAGGGCAGCCGGGGATGGAACAGACGGGACCCCCCCTTCGGTGTGGTCGGCGCGGTGACCACGATCCACATGGCGGGACAGACCCCCCAACCCCCTCCGGCCCGGCCGAGGCCGGCACAGGGACTGGGGGGTGCAGCCGCGAATGGGTGGAGGGGAACAAACGGGAAAGGAGGAGGTAATCTTTTGTTCCCAGCCCTTTTCTTTCACCGTTTCTTTTTTTTTTTCTTTTATTGCTTTTTTTCCCCCGGGGTTTTTGATATTTTAAAGATGTTATTTTCTTACGATCTCCGCCCCTAGCATGCGGTATATTCTTTTTCTTCTGGATTAAACGGTTTTTTTTTTAACAAATAAACCTAGAGCTTAACAAATCCAAACTTGTGCTTGGATACTTTGAAATGGTCGACAAGCTAACTCACGACCTCATGTCCTTTTTCTCATCACCCTTTTATTTATCCTTTAACACCTCCCTCCAATGAGATATGGTAAAGCTTAAAATACACAATCCACATTACATATACTTTCATTCCTCTATATTCACTCACTTATATTTCTCATTCACTTTCACACATTCTTTCACACCCTCAGGACCCGAAGCCGATCCCTGTCGCCAGAGAATCGCGGGTCCCTGTGGGCCCCCCTCGCCTTGGGGTTGGCCTCAGGGTTTCAGTATCACCGGGCCTCCTGGAAGGGCCCTGACTGGTGCCTCTGGCGCCAGTCACCTGTGAGGCTGTCTGCCTGTCACTCACACTCTTTAGCCATGGCCCCCTCCACACCCCCCAGAGGACAATGGCCTGTTTGCAGGTCACCTACACTTTATGCCACAGCCCCCACCTTCCCACCCACCCAGGAAGTTGAGGCTGATTTTGTGTTTGACTCACTCACACACACAACATGACAACAATAAGGTACCTTTTACTTTCAAATCACCTATTACAATTTTAGGTGTTACTGGCCAGTCCCTGTGCCCTTGGATATCCCTCAATCCAGCTGTGCTGTCCAACCCCAGATGCTCTTGGGAATTTTATCCCTCAATCCAGCTGTGCTGTCCAACCCCAGATGCTCTTGGGAATTTTATCCCTCAATCCAGCTGTGCTGTCCAACCCCAGATGCTCTTGGGCATTTTACCCTCAATCCAGCTGTGCTGTCCAACCCCAGATGCTCTTGGGCATTTTATTTTATTTTATTTTTTGGCTGTGTTGTCCAACCCTGGATGCTCTTGGGCATATCCTCAACCAGCAGAATTCTGCTCAACCCTGGATCCTCTTGGAATGTAAATACCTCAACCCAGCAGGTTTTTAGGGGCCCCTCTTGTCCCGTTTCCTAGTGGATTGGGCTAGGAAACACTGCTCCCTTCCTTTGAGGGGTCCAACCCCTCCCTGAGACCCAGTCCCAGTTACCCCGGGGGATTCTCTCACTCCTTTTAACATTCACTTCATCTTTTTACTGGCCATTTTCCTCACGGAAAGATGGAACCGCAGCATGGGAGACTCCACACTCGGGTAGCAGGTCTGGGGTAACCAGCTCGCCTCTCATTCACACACATTCATCCCCCCCGTACCTGTCCCCCCGAAAAGGAGTTACCAATTCTTTTTCCTTTCCAGATTCTTCGTGCACATTACTACTCTTAGGGGGCCAATTACTGTGGTCTTAGAAAGGGAGCCTTTTTCCCTTTTCTTTGTTTTACTGCCTCCTTTTGTCTACCGATCCTAACCTGCATCTGTCCGTCTCACCAGGGGAAACAGGGTAAGGCTGCCAAATCGGGCAGGGTGCGCCTTCCTCACTCTGCCTCTCCTAAAGCACTGGCAGTGAGGTATTAACCATCCTCTGATACCATAATTATGAAAAAAGCCAATCACTTGATTTTTAAAAATTTTTTTAAAGTTTAGTAGTAATAAAATGGTTATAACAATAGTAATATAAAATTTGAACAATTGAGATTAGGACAATATGAGACAATAAAAAACAAAGAGTTACGGACGTTCAGGTACCTCTTTCTGGGCAACACAAGCCCAAAAAAGGACACCCATTAATGGAGGATTAACCCTTAAATACAGTCACCTGGTGTATATTCATACATCTCATACATGATGCATAAATTCCATTCAAACACAGGATTCTGTCTGGTCATCGTCAACTTCTTCCTCTGAATCCTAACAGTGCCTTCATGGTGGGAAGAAGTTAGTTTCTCCTGATAAAAGAGCAATAAATTCTCTTTCTCTGAAAGATTTAGGTGTCTTGTGGCTGCTATCTCGCTGCGAGTCATTTCTTTTTGAAAAAAAAGTATCTTGCATAGCATATTTTCTATTTTAACATTATGTTATAACCTAAAACTATATTTAACACACTACTTAAGAAAACTAATACAGCATAACTTTCTAACATACCATGTTGCATTGTGCTTTTTGTTTTATCAGTGGGTCTATGGTTTGATTTGTGATTTAGCGTTTTTCCTTGGTGCTGGTTTTTTCTTTTGTCTCCACCCTTTTCCCAGAAATGTCGTCAGCTAGTTTCTAGTTTCTATTTCTCCAAACCTTACCCATTTCCTAAAACTGTTTTTCTTCCTTGGAAGTTTATTGGTTTGTTACCGTTATTCCCGCCTGGGTTTTTACTCCCAACTCTCCTGATTTGTTGGAAGTTGGGTCTGCCCCTGCCTTTCCCCTGAGATATAAGTCTTTGTTGGCCCCTTAGTGGGGGCCCAGGAAGAAAGAGGGGAAGAAACACCATCAAATAAAGTTTCCCTGGGACCCGTGTGTGCTGCCTGTGTTTTATACTGCGCCGAATTGACTGACAACTGGGATTCAAGGAGCTCCAGGGGGAAAAACTGCCGCTCCCCACTCTAAACATCAGCTAGCTGGGAGAAGAGAAGCGGCAATACCACATATAATATTCATTTTAATATTTGCGAAAAGCCAATAATAAAATACGCATTTTTCACATTACATAAAAGGAAGTGACGAGAAAATAGAGGGCAAGACCGTGTGGTATTCACATGCCCTCTGAACAGAGAGAGATTTTGCTTTCTCAGGTTCTTCTGAGAAAGGCAGCGAGAAAACCTCAGAGAAGAAGGGAAAACAATTCTTATTCTCTGCTTGCTGCGCCTTTTGTTTTGCACATGTGGAATGTGTTGGAAGATTATTTACCTGAAGAAATTTGGTAATTGGATTCTGCTGAGGATTGTTTTGTTTCCTTGGCCAATCACTCAAAGCTGTGTCCTGACTGTTGGGAGACAGTCATGAATTTTCTTTAGTATTCTTTAGTATTCTTTGTAGTATAGATATAGTATAGTATAATGTAATATAATATATCATTAATAAAGTGAGTGCTCAGCATTCCAAAGCCTTGGAGTCAGATGCCAATCAATTCCTGACTTGGGGGTTGCCTAATGTTACTATAAGACCAGGTTGGCCGCTGTATTTGCCACCAAGAAGATCATATACCCCTGCTATGGATAGCAACCCCATAGGCAGGGAGGTGGGGGTATAAGCCATACCAGACCTCTGTTATTCCTTTTTCTGTCACTCATTTTTTGTCTTTTCCCTTTCGGGATACCAGCAAAATCATGTCACAAATGCTACCGAATACTTTACATGGAAAAAAAACGAGGTTCCTTTTTTATTACTCACACCCATGTCAACAGTCACTGTTATAACCCATCCAAATTAGGTACCTGTATGCAAAATGGGAAAAAATACTGGATTGCAGAAAACTTAGGAACAAGTGGTGATAGGTTGGGAAGGGAATGTCCAAAAGGGGAGAGATGGATTTGTTTCACATTTGCCCTTTGGGGTAGAGTCCAAGATTTGATTAAAGAACAATTAGTAAACAAAAAGGCAAAGCCAGCACAGCAATCTAAGTCTGTATTAACCCCACGTCAAGATTTGTATATGAAACTTAAACAGCAATTAGAAAAGGAAATAGATATCTCGAGATTTGGGAAAAACCTGTTCGTGGAATTGGGGGAAAGAATAAGTAAGAAACTTAACATAACCAACTGTTGGGTCTGTGGAGGGGCTTTGATGACAGAAGAATGGCTATGGAAAGGCGGTAGCTTAGGCCCGGTTGAACTCCTTAAGTGGAACCGGACTAATATAAGGGGGGAAAACTGACCAGAGGAGTGGATTTTAAGTTCAACAGTGATAGGAGAAGAATGTCTCTGGCACACTGGGAAAAAATTTCTTAGCAAAGGAGGAAATACTCCCTGTAAGAGATACAAAGTTAGTAATGGAATTCTAACATGGTGGATCCCAGAGGAACCAACTCTGTATTAGACTGAGAGAAAAGCAAAATAAAAAAATTGTAAGTATAATAACTAAATCAGACTTTTTTCATGTAATGATACATGCAAGAATCCTTATTTTGGGATTCCAGAAATATAAAATTTTGGGAGAATATAAATCAACAGAAAAATTATTGTTGGAAAGCACCAGATAGCTTCTTTTGGATATGTGGGAAAAGAGGACACCCAAGACCCCTCCTGGTGGAAAGGGAGTTGTACTCTGGGAACCATACAGCCAGAATTTTTTCTTTTACCAGGACCAGATGGAGATCAGTTAGGACTACCACTTTATGAGGATCTAAAAAGAAATACAAGGGAATTGATTGGAGGATGTCAAAAATGGGGAGATGAGGAATGGCCTCCTGAATGCATATTGGAAACATATGGGCCAGCCACCTGGGCACAAGATGGAGTTGGGGATATCAGACCCCAATTTATCTCCAAGGGAGAAAAAACGGTTTCAATAAACGGGTAAAGTTTGGAGAAATAGAAACTAGAAACTAGCTGACGAAATAACTGGGAAAAGGTGGAGACAAAAGGAAAACAGCACCAGGGAAAACCACCAAAACACAAATCAAACCATAAACCTACTAATAAAACAAAAAGCATGATACAACAGGGGTGTTTGTGGAAAATTCAATACATCAGATTGTTGTTTAAAAATAGATGACAACGGGGGATGCTGTCCTGTATTTAGTCAATGATATCAGAAAAATCACCCATGTACTCGTTCAAAAGTGAGAATCAATGCTTAATACTAGCTGGTGGAATAACGTGTTGGGAATAGAATGGTGGAAGATGCTAGGCTTCTCCCTTTTATGTGCTATGGCTCATTTGATATTTCATCCTTGCTTGATCCCATTTTATTCAGCTAATCACCAGCGTAGTCCAAGGCATGAAAGTGGTAACAATACCTGTGAAGCCAAAATTGGCTACATCTGGAATGGCATAAAAGATCATGGTGTTAAAGAAACAAAATAATAGGGAAGACCCCTTTGAAGAAACAAAATTGATTTGTGAAAAAAATGAGTGAATAATGGAGGTTAGAAAACAAGAATTATTTCTCAAGCTAAATGATTTATAAAAAAGAAGGGGGGGGGATTGTTATAAATACATAATATTGGCTTTTCACAAATTTTAAAATGGATGCTATACATATAATGTTAAAGTAACTTTGCTATAAAGATATACTTTTTATTTCTGCTATTAACTAAACTTTGACATAGTAGTGAAATAGCTGATATAGTTCTGCTTGTGGTAATTGAACTGCCTGCTTGGTTGGGATAACATCCAATGAATGTATGATGAAGACCCCTGCTACTGACATGCCAACTATCAGCACCTACCGTCTGTAGAAAGTACGGACCTGTTGCCCTGATTTTTTAAGATTTTCTAAGCCTTCTGATGTTTGCATTCTTGTATCAAACTTTCTCACACACTTTCTGTAAACAACTTATTGTTTTGCATTCTTTTATGGAGGAGGAGAAACTTGATGGACTGTTGGTTTGTCCAGTGTCCCTGGAGAGGTGGCACTTTCACCCTCCAATCCACTGTCACCTTTGGAAATCTATAAATGTTGGAGTCAGAAAATAAACTTCCCTTTTTCCTGCCTTGAGAGCAACAGCATGTCTGCGTCATGTTGTGTCTCGTGTCCTATAGCGACATCTGGTGACCCCGACGTGTACTGCAGCCTAGGCTGGAGGCACGGAGTTCGGGCTGTCGGGTGAGATCGTGTTGTTTACCCCCTTCCTTTTTCCTGTTTGGTACTTTGTCTGCTGTTCTTGTGATAGCGGCACCCCTATGGATCTTATGACAGAGTCTGTGGTTTTGGACCTCTGGAGACATTTCCTGGAGTGAAACCAGGTCTCTGTTTCCTGGAGTGATTTTGAAAGATTATTTTTGTGGGCCAAACAGCAGGGGTTCCTTTCCGACCCTGGGGAAGCGCTCTCTAGGGAGACATGGTCTCTCATGGGTCGCCGTCTCATGGTCGATGTGTGATGATCGTTCTACCAGCATGAGATTGATGCTGGTGCAGTGGCAGATGTTGAATGTGGTTTGGGGGGGGGTCTGGATTTTGTAGCTCTCAGAGTTCCCAGAGGGACCTGTCCATCTCGGATGGGGACGAAGGGGAATCTGAATTTCAGAGTGACGCAGAGGCTTACCCCGCCTCCCAGGAAGGGGAGATGGAAGACGGCTCCGCCTCTGAGGGTGATGGTTGGTCCCCCGGGGTAGATTGGGCTCCCAGCCCGCTGTTCCAGGGTGACCAGCCAGAGGGCGGAGCCCCACAGGCTCCTGGGGGCCCCAGGGAGTCGGCTCGGCTGACCCACCCCGCCCCGCCCCGAGCCGCGGAGGCAGCGGAGCAGGGGAGCAGCCGCCCTCCCCTTGTGCCTGCCTGGTGCTCGAGGGCGATGGGGGGCCCCTGGATCAGCGTTCGCTTTTGATTGAGCCTGATTCGGTGACAATGCTCTGTCTGCATTGTGGTAATTCCACAACATATCCCCTAGAGGCGGCGGGAGTTGGTTCGCCGGCTCCAGATTCCGGTCCGTCTCCCGGGGGGGGGGGAAGTTTCTCCTGTTTCTGAGCCTGCGCAGCCCGTCAGGCATGTGCAGGCAGTGGAAGTCGCTGGAGACGGGGCGTTGGTCGGTCTTCCATCAGGCCCCACCATGGTGGGCGGGCTGCCTGCCTCACTTTGTTCAGCAGAGGCGGAGTCGGCTGCGGCCTCCCATGATCTGGGGCGGGTGCTGATAGGGCTGTGCCAACCTCCCTTGTGTCATCCCTCGGTGGTGTGGCTCCACGCGCCACATCTCTCTCTGTGCCCTGTCCCTCCCCCGTGCTGGGGGAGGGTGGCTCCACATCAGGTTCGCGGTCTGTGCCAGCGCCTGCGTCCACCGCATCGCCTTCTGCCAGTGCCATGGCGGACGGCGCTGCTGGGCGGACAGCTGGTTCGGCCCCGCAGCCTCCGCCCTCCACGGGGGCCACGGCATGGCAGGGCGCTGGGGTGTTCACCTTTAGCGCGACTGCTGACGTGGCCGGTGGGAGGCCGGTGTTTTCCCGGGGCCACAGATCCTCCCTGCCAGCTGTGTGGACTCTTCCCCTGTGCCAGGTGACCGTGTGTCCAAAGGACCCCAGGTGATTCTGGGGGGAAATTGGAGCTACGGCCGATGAGGTGTGTGGAAGGAGCTAACAGTGGGCCTGTTAGCTGAAGGAGCAAGAAGCAAGGAAGTAGCTGATAAGGAGCTGTCTTCAAGGCTGTAACCAAGGAGACCAAGAGAAGTGAGGAACAGAAGAAAGACAAGAAGAGAACTTCGCAGCTGGATGGAGTATTTTTAGAAAGTTAGTTAAGTCACTGTAACTTTTCACCAATGGTGTTATGTTGATTTATTGTGGCCAATAGTTAAGGTAGAAGAAGTATAAACTATCGCAGAGTGTACAAAAAGTTGGACATATTTCGTATTAAACAGTTGCCAAATGAGACTGCTTCTGGTCTCTTCGTTGTGTCGTGACCGCCCCAACGGCGACAGAGGTGCATGAGCCTGTCTCCTCGCAGCGTCTGCAGGATCACGGAGGAGGCTCCTCTGGCTCTGCTGGTGCTGTGGGGGGTGCGGGGTCGAGTGCTGTCACACTGCCTTGCAGTCAGGCAGCTGCTGTTGTTCCTGTGGGGCCCACGGAATGGGACACGGCAGGTGCTGCAGCCTTGCCAGGGGGCCCCCAGGCTTTCCCTGTGATCAGGGGTCTTGCTCATAACACCTATGAACTGTCTCACACAGGAGAATGGTTACACAGGTAGAGGAAGGGGGTACAAAAAGGGGTACATCAACTGGGGAAAATAAGGGGATACAAAATCAAAACTATTACAAAGTATTAGAGTATAAAAGCACACTACAACAATGAACCTCTGTTGTTTAAGACAAGGACAAAATTCTGTGAGACGGTTGCTCGACATGGTGTGGGCTCTACTGAATTTATGCAAATGCTTTGCATGATTTCTCCTGAGGTGCATACACCTGCCGATGTCCGTGAAGTGGCACGTGCTCTTTTTGACCCTGTGCAATTTGGCATTTTTGAGACCAAGTGGGCTTGCTTGGCAGCCACCACAGCGCAGCACAATGCTATGCTGGGGCCGCAGGATCCCAGGAGGGTGGCTGGCATTGACATGCTAATGGGCACAGGCAATTATACTGATCCTCAGGGACAAGCTGGCTTTCCTCCCTGCGTGCTTCAGCAGTGTCAAGAACTAGGCATGTCGGCAGTGGTTCGGACCATGGAAATGACTGCTCCAAGGCAGCCGTTTGCAACCATTGTCCAGAGG
>NW_024531656.1:0-642 GCF_017590135.1 Pyrgilauda ruficollis
TTTTTTAAAGATACAGACCAGCAGTTCCTTCCAGGTCACTTTGCATGCTTTGACAGACAAAGTGCCACGCTGATGTGTGGAGCAGCACAAATTAATCCAGTGCTGGAGATAAGCAGAGGGGCAGCAGCGCCTGCTTTTGAGAGCTCACTTTGCAGGGACAGAAGTGGCTGTGATCCAGCTCATGGCACGAGGATACAAACAGCAGGTGTAGCTTTGGAGTGCTTCATGACAGGGGCACTTCTGCTCAGGGCTGGGATTAGAGCTTCTATTGAAACTTATATAACAGCCACGGTGCCAGGGTGGTTGCTAAAAATGATGCTGATCACTCTTACGTCCCAAAAGCTATAAGTCAGAAGAGTTATTTTAAGCTGAAGAAATATTTGGGGTTTTTTTAATTCTTAATGGCCATTGTTTTTCTCCCAGACCCCACTGAGATGGTTTTAAATGTGTCAGGCAGCGGTGGCAATGAAAATAAGTGTTTTTATAATGTAAGACATGGACAATCAGCTGTGAGTTTTGTTGTGGGTGGCTGCTTCATTATCATATCCTCATTAACATACCTCAGCAATCAACAGGGAATTACGTTTTTTATTATTGCTGTCCTGTCCAATTTCTAAAATACAGCATCAGCTGCTTTTATCC
>NW_024531657.1:0-642 GCF_017590135.1 Pyrgilauda ruficollis
GTTTGTTTGTTTTTCAATTCTTCATGCTATTTCCTCCAATACTTAAGGGGGAAAAAGCACAGTGATATGTATGAGAAACTTCAGATAAACTGCCTTGTATTTGATGAAATCATAAATACTGCAACTTAATTCAACATTTATATCACCCTGTAATTGCAGATGAGGAAACAGAATTCTCTTGTATGTTCACTTTCATGAAAGATAAATTTGCTTTGTTCTCTATTTTGGTCCCTAATTCAGAAAACCACTTAAACATATGCTGAAGTTCATAATTTGCCACTCTACCACTTATGCATCTACTCAGGAATATGCCCGAAGTCAGGCATATGCACAGCACACCGCTGACTGTGGACCTTAGAGCGTTATGTTCATTTCTGCAGCTATTCTAATTTAGTGACGTAAATGTACAAGGAAGTAACACATTTTGAGCAATTTTAGCACTCACTGGCAAAAGTGAGCTTGGAACTTGCCTATCCCCACAAACAGTCTGGAAAATTATTAAAAATTAATAGCTAATCCTTGATACATTTCAGAAACTGCTTAATTCTAGCAATTAGTTTGAGCTCTCAGGATAGTGAAATACTATGGCATGAACTTTCACTTTGTATCATTGCTGAGCAACCAAACCTGGAACTGAAATGC
>NW_024531658.1:0-642 GCF_017590135.1 Pyrgilauda ruficollis
CCCCAATTCCCATTTCCCCGTTCCCAAAGCCCCCAAATCCCACAAATAACCCCCAAATCCCATTCAAATCCCAGAAATCCTTTTGGAAACCCCAAAATTCCCCTTTTTCACCCCAAACCTTGCAGAGGGCGCTGAGGCTGCAGCTGAAGGATTCTCCAGTTCCTGCTCCCAATTCCCATTCCCCATTCCCAATTCCCATTTCCCCGTTCCCAATTCCCACAAATCCCCCAAATAACCCCCAAATCCCATTGAAAACCCCAGAAATCATTCTGGAAATCCCAATTTTGGGTGTTTTCGGCCCAAACCTTGTTGCAGAGGGCGCTGATGCCCAGCCCCAGGGGCTCAGGCTGGAGTTGATGGATTCTCCATTCCCCATTCCCAATTCCCATTTCCCCGTTCCCAAACCCCATAAATCCCCCAATGACCCCATAAATCATTCTGGAAATCCCAATTTTGGGTGTTTTCAGCCCAAACCTTGTTGCAGAGGGCGCTGATGACCAGCCCCAGGGCGCTCAGGCTGGAGTTGATGCTCTGCGTCTCGCGCAGCCGGCTCCCCACCGAGCCCGACTTCTCCAGGCGCTCCGAGCCCGCCAGGTCCACCAGGGTCAGGGAGGCTGGGATGGGGAATGGGGAATGAATGGG
>NW_024531659.1:0-641 GCF_017590135.1 Pyrgilauda ruficollis
GTCCCCCCGTGTCCCTCCGTGTCCCTCTGTCCCTCCCTTCCCTCCCACATGGGCGTGGCCTCCCCAGTCCCCGCCCACCCTCCAATCCCCTCTCTCCACGTCACCCTTCTCCCCCTCTCCCCTCCAAACCCCGCCCCTCACCGCCCATTGGCCCTCTCCAGCCCCGCCCCTCTGGAGCCCCGCCCCCTCCGCCATGCGCCGCTCCCGGGCCGCGGGTTCGAGTCCGGCCGGGCCCGCGGGGCCTCTCCCGGTACCGGCGCCGGTACCAGCCCGGGGCTGGCTGCGGGGGCTCGCCCCGCGCCCCCCGCGCCCGCTGCTGGCGGCGCTGGCGCTGCTGGCGGGGCTGGCGCTGCTCTCGCTCTGCTGGCCCGGGGACAGGAGCGGCGCCGCGGGCCCGGTGAGCGGGGGGGCGCGGTAACGGGGGGGTTAACGGGAGACCCCCCCCAAACCTGCCGGGAGCCCCCCAGAGCCCCCCGAGCCCGCGGGGTCCGGGCTGCGGCGGGAGGAAGGGATGCCGGGGTGGGCGGGACCCCCGGACTCTTTGGGACCCCCAAAACCGCTCAGGGACCCCCAAAATCCCCTCGGGACCCCCAGAACTGATTCGGGACCCCCAAAACCGATTCGGGACCCCCAGAACCGAT
>NW_024531660.1:0-641 GCF_017590135.1 Pyrgilauda ruficollis
GTCAGGGTGGACATCAGGAGGAATTTCCTCCTGGAAAGGGCTGTGAGGCTTTGGAAGTGCCCAGGGAGGTTTGGAGCCCCCACCCTGGTGGGGATCAGTCCCACCTTGGACTTGGAGACCTTTCCCCACCTCAAACCTCCTGGGACTCTGGGAACTCCCCACCCTCACCTGGGCTGCTCCAGCTCCGTTCCCAGGTGGGACCTGAGCCAGGTGGGCTCATCCCACCCCATCCCAGCCAGGAATCCTGGCTGGGGGGAGGAAAACCCCAGAGGAACCACGTGAGGAACCGGGAGTGAACGTTTCCTGGTGACTCAGCAGGGCCCGGGGGTGACAAACCTGACCCACTGACCTACATTTGACATTTATTTCCCTCTGCTCCTGCCCAGGCTTTGGCTTCAAGACTTCCCCTCCCTCTTCCAGGGATCCCAACCCCATGGATCTTCACTCCCAGGGACCCAAAAAACCAACCCAGCCACCCCACAGAGAGAGCTCCAGGTAGGAAAAGCATTTTGGGAAAGTTCCTCTGGGGAGCTGGGCAGGCCAGAACTTCTCAGGTGGAAAAATGAGGGTGTACAAACCCCAAATTCCCAGAGAATCAGCAGGGGTTCCCAAACCCCCAAATTCCCAGAGAAGCAGCAGGG
>NW_024531661.1:0-641 GCF_017590135.1 Pyrgilauda ruficollis
AAGTGAGCAAACTTCCTGGCTCTAGCATAAATTTCACATTCTTTCTATCTTCTACTTCTTCCTGCTAGATGTAGATTATGTTTTCTCTTGCTCAAGATAACCTAAACATCAGCTTCTTTCTTCTTGGGGTCCTGTCTCTGTTACCCTCATATCATAGCTCTTTCTTTCTTTCTTATGGCAGTAGATGCTCTCTTTCTCTGCTTTACATCTACATCTGTCATTCCTTTCTGTATCCATTAGTATTGCCAGAACCTTTCTGCCATTCAGTTCCCCACTTCTGTGACTTCTGTGCCCTTGTCATCCATATGTCAGTGTGATTGTTCAGGTAACATAACTCTTTGCTCATCTCATTCAGGAGATGTCTGCAAATCCTTCCAGCCATCTCATTCATCAGACTTCTTTCAATCCTGTTTCATTTTTCAGATCTCTATTCCATATGCTCTGTTAATGAAGTAAAACATGCAAATATGAATATCTCAGAAGATTTGCATACATGCATCTAGTCCCTTTTGCTGTCTCTTTATTCTTCAGTATCTCTCACTGCTGCTCATGACTATCACATTTGAAAAAGTGGGAACTGAATGTATAAGACTGTGTTTCCTGCTCTCAGGATGCTGGTGGTTTGTTTTTTTTTTTTTTTT
>NW_024531662.1:0-641 GCF_017590135.1 Pyrgilauda ruficollis
CTCTGCCTCGTCAGCCTTTGCCCTGTGATCCCTGGGATTCATTGCAGCTTCAGAGTCATCTGAGCACTCAGCCAAATCTGTGCTGGTGTCAGTATTTGGGATTCCCTGAGTCTTTCCAGTGTTGGCAGTTGTCATGGCCACATCCTGAGTCTCTACCTCATCAGCCTTTGCCCTGTGTTCCCTGGGATTCATTGCTGCTTCAGATTCTTCTGAGAGCGCAGTCAAATCTGTGCTGGTGTCAGTATTTGGGATTCCCTGCGTCTCTCCAGTGTTGGCAGTTGTCATGGCCACATCCTCGGTCACTGCCTTGTCAGCCTTTGCCCTGTGCCCCCTGGGATTCATTGCAGCCTCAGAGTCTTCTGAGCACTAGGTGCCGCAACAGAGGGCGGCCCAGCCTCATCCCAGCGGACAGCAGCCTGCCACAAGTCCTCACCTCAGCAACAATCTGATTCTCATCATGGCAGTGGAAGGAGAGGGGCAGCAGGCTCTGGCGCACGTATGACTTCAGGGCCTTTTTTCCCTCTTCTTTTAATAACTCCAGCATGTCTTGAAAGACAGACATGGAGCTCAGCTGCACCTGGCTATCATCCTGTATGAAAGGAAGGGCAAACGACCTCAGCATCAGCTGCTTCGGGCCCAGC
>NW_024531663.1:0-661 GCF_017590135.1 Pyrgilauda ruficollis
ATTCTATCAGTGATTTAGCTTTCCTAATCTAATCCCTGGGTATTCAAACTCTCCATATTCCTCCCAGGCTGCTTGTCCTTGCTCCAAGCCTCTCTAGGCTTCCTTTTTGTGTTTGAATGTGTCCAGCAGCTCCATATTCTTCTGCACACCTCCTAAGGTTTTCACTTGGCTTCCTGTTCATTGGGAGGCTCCTGAGCCTCTGATCACTCCTGAGGTGATCCTTGAACATTAACCTGCTTTTCTGGGGTCTTTTCCCTCCAGGGCTTTATCCCATGGCACTCTACCAAGCAGATCTCTCTAGGCCAAGACAGCTCTCTGAAGTCCAGGGCTTGCTTTGCCCCTCCTCACTCGCCTAAGGATCTCAAACACCACCATTTCATGGTCACTGCAGCCCAGGCTGTCCTTGAGCTTCACATCCCGCACCAGCCCCTCCTTCTTGGTGAGAACAAGGTCCAGCACAGCACCCCTCCTTGTTGGCTTCTCTATCACTTGGAGACGGAAGTTACCTTTGAGGCATTCCTGGAAACTCCATGCTTAATTCCCCGCTCTATTGTCCTTCCAACAGATAATAGGCTGATTGAACTCCTCCATGAGGACCAAGGCTTGTGAACATGAGTTAGTTCCTACATGCCTGTAGATGACTCATGTCCCCTGTCCCTGC
>NW_024531664.1:0-257 GCF_017590135.1 Pyrgilauda ruficollis
CAAACCCCCAGGGAACCCCCAAACCCACAGGGACACCCCTCAAACCCCCTCTCCCCACCTTTCCTGCCTCAGTTTCCACACTCGTGCCTCAGTTTCCCCATTCCTGCCTCAGTTTCCCCTTGTCCCCCCGCCACTTGTCCCCATCACCCCTCCCACTGCAACACCCAGTAGCCAAACTGGGACTCTGGTGGCCCCGGGGACACCCCTCAAACCCCGAGGGACACCCCAAATGTCCCCCCACATCCCCCCCCCCCCCC
>NW_024531664.1:275-641 GCF_017590135.1 Pyrgilauda ruficollis
CAGGAGCCACCCAAATTTCCCCCCCAACCCCCCCCCCCCCCGGTACCGAGGTTGGCCTTGGCACAGGAAGAGTTTTGGGCTCCCATGTGGCACTTGTAGATGTCACCTCGGCCATCGCCGTCCCACGGGGCCCCCACCAGCAGCCTGGGGGGGGGACGACAAAAAGGGGTGGGGGGTGACACAGGGGACAGCGGGGATGTCCCCCTCCCCCCGCCTTAACACAGCCGGCCGCGGTTTTTTTGGGAGAGGGGGGCACCGTGCCAGGCTGTGCCACCCACGTCTGTCTGTCCGTCCGTCCGGCCCCTCCCGTGCTTCCCCTCCCCAGCCCCCACCCCCTCCCTTCCCTGCCTCAGTTTCTCCTTCCCC
>NW_024531665.1:0-641 GCF_017590135.1 Pyrgilauda ruficollis
TTAATTACCGGCAGTAATTAATTACCTCGGGTAATTAATTTCTTAATTTCAATTCATTTTTTTGAAGCTTTTCGATTTTTTTTTAAATTTCTTGAATTTTCTGGGATTTTTTTGGGGAATTTTTTAAAAACTTTTGAATTTTTTAATTAATTAATTTAATTAATTTAAACGCGTTAATTAATTATCCGGGTAATGAGGTGTCGGAAAGCGAGAATTTGGGGCGGTTTTGGGGTGAAAATGCAAATTTTGGGTGAAAAATGCAAATTTTGGGGTGAAAATGCAAATTTGGGGGGGGAAATGCAAATTTTGGGTGAAAAATGCAAATTTTGGGGTGAAAATGCAAATTTTGGGGTGAAAATGCAAATTTTGGGGTGAAAAATGCAAATTTTGGGGTGAAAATGCAAATTTTGGGGGCGGTTTTGGGGTGAAAAATGGGGATTTTTGGGAGGGATTTTGGGGTGGAAAAATGGGAATTTTTGGGCTGAATTTGGGGTGAAAAACGCGATTTTTTGGGATGGTTTTGGGGTGAAAAATGCAAAATTTGGGGGTGCAAAATTCGAGGTTTTGGGGCTGATTTTGGGGTGAAAAATGGGAATTTTTAGGGTGAAAAATGGGAATTTCGGGGGTAATTTTGGGCTGAT
>NW_024531666.1:0-11708 GCF_017590135.1 Pyrgilauda ruficollis
AAACATTCTTTTTCTATTTAATTTAATTTAAAAGGGTAAAATGTAGCTATGATATTTTATGAAAAATCCTTTGCTAGGATTTTTCCCTCCTGAGGAGCTGAGGGCCCCAGGAAAGAAATGTAAACAATAACTATCAGCTGCTGTGGAATGCAACAGGTGCATCTTCCATTGGTCCATGTTGATTGTTTTCAATTGATGACCAATCACAACCGCCTGTGCCGAGGCTGTGAGCAGTCACAGGATTTTGTTATGCATTCTATTTTATTCTTGTTCTTTGTAGCCTTCTGATCATCTTTTCTCTCTGTTCTTTTAGTATAGTTTTAATCTAGTATTTTAGTTTAATATATAAGATAATAAATCAGCCTTCTGAGAAACATGGAGTCAAGCCTTGTGACTCCACACACAGAGTTCACCTCAACACACCCCATCGCTTAATATTGTCCCTTTTTATCCTTTATTAAACTCTTCAATATTCTAAAGAGTGAACTTTGTTTTTCACAGGAGTCCATTAATAATCATACCCAGTCTCTGGGGGGAACAAGGGAGGATGATTTTCCCCCGCCTTTAACCCCCTTTTCCTTCTTCAGGCCTGTTATAACATCTTTTGAGAATTTTGAATTCCCTTTGGATATTAAGGAAAGCATGTTCTTGTTGCCACGTCTGCCAGGTCTCCTCAGTGTGTGCAGCAGGGCATCTCAACCCCCCACAAGAGCTTATCTGTTGCTTGTTAGCTGGTGAAATAACTCAGGGCATCTTGCCCCACACATGAGCTTCACATGAGCTTTGGTGAATGTATTGGGTATGACCAAGGCAAAGTTCACAGCCCTTACAGTGGTATGCTTTCCACTGGTAGCTGGAAGGGTGTTAATAACAGACCAGTGATTTGGCTACTGCAAGGCAGCGCTGTCCTTCTGACATTCCTTTCCCCACCAAAGGGGATGAGAATGGGCAAGATCCTGGGAGAGGACACAACCAGGCCAGCTGACCCAAATTAGCCAAAGGGATATTCCATGCCATATGATATCAGCTCAGATATATAAGCTAAGGGTCAGAGGAGGAAGGGGGGGCATTCATGAGTTTTCAATGTTTGCCTTCCAGAGGAACCATTACATGTGCTGAAGCGCCCTGCTTCCCACAAGTGTCTGAACATCACTGCTGATGGGAAGTAGAGACTGACCTTTTTTCTCTTTAGCTGTTGCACACACAGACCTCTGCTTATTTTTTTCTTTGCTGTAATAAACCGGCCTTATCTCACCCTGCTGGTTGTTCTCCATCTTATTGTCTCCTTTGTCCCAGTGGGAAAGAGAGTGGGATAGAGCAACTGAATGGGCATCTGGCACCCAGCCAGGGTCAACCTGCTGTAGTCATTTTGGCCCCTGAACATGGGGTGAGATAAAGGCAGTTATATATATATATATACACACACATATATATCTATTGTATGCTCTAGTAATTATCATTAGCAGTTCTCAAATAGTAAGTTCCTGTGTGGCACACGACCTTTGGCAGCCACACCACTTAGCTTTATTTTGCTGAGTTTGGGAACATGTTGCAACAAACAATGACTACAAATGAGTATAACTCCTTTCCCTGCCCAGGGTGAATTTGAATATGGATGATCTTGTACTGCAGGCTCCCATGGTCACTGCCAATCCTTATATAAGCTGTCTGATATTATTAATAGTATTAGCCAATATTGTTGCTGTGCTATGCAATTCATGGAATTTGTCATCATCCTGGTACAAGAGGAAACAACTTTTGTGTGAAGAGCTGTTAAAAACTGCCCTGAGGCACCAAGTTCCTGTGTGGAGGGATTTGGGAAGGTTCCTAGGGTGGTTATCACCTTCCATTGCTTGGGACTTTACTCCTGAAGAGGTAAACAAACCTAACAAACTGGCCCGTCAGCTGATAGAAGGGTGCCTTGTTTACTCCTAGGAATGCGAGCATCTTCTTACCCTGTACGGGGGCCTGGTCTGGGCCTACTGAGCCTCTGTTCAATACTCTCAGAGGACTGTAGTTGAGGCAGGAACCCAAACTGTGTTTGAGGACACTATGGCTGAGGCAGGGACCCAAACCACAACAACTACAGTAATTGCCCCAGTAGTGAAAACAAAAAAAATGAACAAGGCAAGTTTCAGGCCCATACCACTAATTAGTAAAGGGAGGAAGAAGAAGAGGAAGAAGAAGAAGAAGAGGAAGTAATAGTAGGAAAGGAGGGGTTAGATCAAGAGGCAGTCCCTTCAACAAAGAAATTGAAGGGAGTGAGGCAAGTCAAACAGGAAATTGAAGTTACTTGGTCCCTGACCTCATCAGAATGACGAGACTTGCAAAAAGATTATAGATGCCAGCCAGGTGAGTGGATTTCTGCATGGCTTCTGGGATAATGGGGCCAATAGTCAGCAGTTAGAAGGTCATGAAACCCAACAGCTGGGATCCCTTGCTAAGGATCGGAAAATTGAAAGAGGACTTGGAAAGGAAGGAGCAATTTGAAGCCTTTGGAATCAGCTTCTCTCCAGTGTGAGGGCTGATGCCTTAGGATTTTATCTTTTATATTTTTCAAATCCTGTACTGCTTTAGGGTATAACTCTAAAACTCCATAGCTTGTCAGGTACTGTTTTTCCTGTTTTATTCAGACAAAACAATCCCTCTAGGCCTGTAACTCAAGGACACCCTACTGCCTCAGGCCCCAAAAAGTATAAACAAAAGTGAATTGGGGGGAGCAAACTAGGGGTATATGACTTCATTACCTGTTATGTAATTGGAGGATTAACCCCTGATATGTAAATGGACCAAACTTACAATTGTCTGAAAAACTCGTGACCATTGTCCATCTTGGGTGTAGCCTCTGGGAGGCTTCTGACTGCTCAAGCTGTACCTATTGAAGGCCTTTAATAAATACCCACTTTATTCTCTTAATCTTGTCTAGCCTCTGTTCTAGGTAGCCACTCCAAGGCATCAGGCAAGATATCCATTTAAGGAAGATCATGCGAAATCCCCAGGGAATTGGACCACTGCAGATGAAGGTAGTTAGTACTTGAGAGAACTAGCAGAGCTGGAAGTTGTCTATAGTGATCTAAAGGATGATGGTGTCTCTAACGATCCAGAGGATGTCCCTTGTACACTTGCCATGTAAAGGTGCCCCCTGCATCATATTTCAGCAGCTTGGTAGCACTGTATTATCCGCAAATGGATACACCAACTGGCTCAGAAATGTAGAAGAAACTCTGGGTACTTCCTTATTGAAGGCAGCTTCCAGCCGGGCTATGCCCGGTAGGGCTGCCTTGGCCAGGATAGCTCAGTGGTGCTCAGCACAGCGTCCGAGTTCCCAAGTAGCTCCCAGCCACAGGCAACCTAAGCAAGCTTAAGTGATATCAGCTCTTAGTGATTATCAGCTCTTTGTGATTTCAGCTGTTTAGCTTGCTAGGTGCCGCAGCAAACGCCGGGAGAGAGAGGAGAAGGCTGTGTGAGGTTCCGAAGAATTCTTTATTGGTGTCCCCCATGAATGTTCTCAGTGACAGCTTCTTCTGCCAAACCAGGCAGAATTAGGGGTTTATATACCTTACAGGGGTTTTGGAAATTGTCCAATAGTAAGGGTCAAGGGAAAGTGACCTATAGGCTTACAGAGAGATAAGCAGGGTCCGAAAGGCAGAAGAGAGGGGCTTCTAAGGCCCAGTCATCATGACTTGGCATTTCCTGTCTTAGGCTTCTGACCTCCAAGGAGGCCTTGCAGGCCCTGGGCCTGCTATACTTCCTCATCCCTACAAGCCAGTATGCCAACTTTTAGGGGCAGCCCAAGATATTGCTTGTCTCCAACCCCGGTGAGAGGGAAGCGAAGCCCCAAGAACAGGCCATGTAATGAACTCTGGTTCTTTCTGCGTGAGCAGGGGGAGGACATGAGGAAGTGGGATGGTGAACCCATCTTTAAGCTGAAAGCTCATGCCCGTGAACTGAGAGGGAAGAGAGCTGTTAAGAAGGGACTGCCCAAGAAGACCATCAGTGTAGTTGTCGCAGAGAGACCAGAAGACAATCAGTGATCTCCCAGATATAGGAGAACTAAAACCATTTCCTATGGCCCCTATGAGGGAACTTCTAATCTAGCATCTCAAAGGTCAGATAGTGAATACTCTGACGAGGAACAGGAAAAGAGGGTCCCTGCCTTCGGCCAGGAGGAGGAAAGGGATAACTGGGTATACTGGACTGTGTGGATTTGATGGCCTGGCACATCAGATACACAGAAGTATAAAGCTTTAGTAGATACCTGTAGCAGGCACAGGGCATACCGGTGCACATTATACACTGATGCCATCAAGGCACAGGAATGCAGAACCCATCTGGATCTCTGGAGTGACAGGAGGATGCCCGTAGTTTTCTGTAATAGAGGCTGAAGTGAGCTTAACAGGGGACAGATGGCAAAAAACACCCCATTGTGACTGGCCCAGAGGCTCCTTGTATCCTTGGCATTGACTACCTCAGTAAAGGGTACTTCAAGGATCTGAAATGGTATTGATGGGCTTTTGGTATAGCTACAGTGAATACAGAGAAGATCAAACAGTTATCCGCCCTGCCTGGCCTATCAGAAGATCCCTTTATTGTAGGATTGTTTCAGGTGGAAGACCAACAAGTACCAATTGCTACCAGGACAGTGCACACTGGCAGCAGTATCACACAAACCGAGACTGTAACTCCTATACGTGAACTAATTAGTTGACTGGAGAGCCAAGGAGTAATCAGCAGAACCCGCTTCTTGGGTTCCCTACTGTCGGGATGACCTGAGAGTCCTTTTTTCCCAGCCTGATGGTTGAAGAAAGAGTCGGAATTCTTCGGCTCTAGTTCACAAGGTTCTTTATTATCTATTATCTAAAATATTTTTTCTCAGATCAGCAGAGGTCTGCTCTGCAGGTCTGTCATGCCAGGGGCATATGTCATCCAGGGCACCCAGAGGGGTGTCCTGGGTTCCAACACCCGCTCACCCTTCAACAGCCCCATATGGCCAATGCGGAAGTCAAATGGGAAATGGAGGCTGACAGTAGACTATTGGGGCCTGAATGAAATCACGCCACCTCTAAGTGCTGCCGTACCAGACATGTTGGAACTTCAGTATGAGCTGAAGTCAAAAGCAGCCAAATGGTGCCACAATTGACATCGCTAATGCATTTTTCTCAGCCCCTCTGACAGCAGAATGCAGACCACAATTTGCTTTCACCTGGAGGGGTGTCCAATACCCCTGGAACTGACTGCCCCAGGGGTGGAAACATGGCCTCACCATGTGCTATGGCCTGATCCAGACTGCCCTGGAACAGGGTGGATCTCCAGAACACCTACAATATATTGATGATATCATTGTATGGGGCGATACAGCAGAAGAAGTTTTTGAGAAAGGAAGGAAAATAATCCAAATTCTTCTCAAAGCTGGTCTTGCCATAAAACAAAGTAAGGTAAAGGGACCTTCACAGAAGATCCAGTTCTTGGGAATAAAATGGTAGGATGGACGTCATCATGTGCCTACAGAGGTGGTTAACAAAATTGCAACTATGTCTCCACCAACTAATAAGAAGGAAACACAAGCTTCCCTGGGCCTTGTGAGGTTCTGGAGAATGCACATTCCAGGTTATAGTCAGCTTGTGAGCCTCCTCTATCGAGTGACCCAGAAGAAGAAACACTGAGGAGAGCCCTGAGCAACAACAGGGCTTTGAGCAATCAAACAGGAAATAGCTCATGCGGTAACTCTTGGGCCTGTTCGGACAGGACCAGCTGTGCAAAATATACACTTCATCTGGGGAACAGGGCCTCACCTGGAGCCTCTGGCAAAGGACCACAGGAGAGATCTGAGGTTGACCATTTGGGTTTTGGAGCCGGAGTTATCGAGGATATGAAGCCCACTATACTCCAACTGAAAAAGAGATACTAGCAGTTTATGAGGGGGTTCGAGCTGCCTCAGAAGTTGTTGGGACAGAAGCATGTCTCCTCTTGGTGCCACGATTGCCTGTCCTACACTGGATGTTCAAAGGAAACATTCCCTCAACACATCATGCAACCAACACTACACGGAGTAAGTGGGTAGCATTAATAACAGAATGAGCCCGAATGGGAAAACCTTATTTCCTTTGAATCCTAGAAGAGATTTTGGAGCACTGCCTGGGAAGGTGACTCGTGCCCAAGAAGCACCACCATATAATGAGTTACCAGAAAATGAAAGAAGCTATGCTTTATTTACTGATGGATCCTGATGAGTGGTAGGAAACCACTGGAGGTGGAAAGCTGCTGTGTTGAGTCCTACACGACAAGTTATTGAGGCTGCTGAAGGGGAAGGTGAATCAAGCCAATTTGCAGAGGTGAAAGCCATTCAATTAGCCCTAGAGATTGCTGAGAGAGAAAAGTGGCCCATACTTTATACTGACTCCTGGATGGTGGCGAATGCCTTATGGGGATGGCTGCAGCAGCGGAAGAAAAGCAACTGGCAGCGCAGGGGTAAACCCATCTGGGCTGCTGCATTACAGCAGGACATTGCTGCACAGAGAGAAAATATGACTCTGAAGGTATGTCATGTAGATTCCCATGTTCCCAGAAGTCCTGCCACTGAGGAGCATCAAAACAATGAAAGGGTAGATAAGGCTGCCAAAATTGGAATAACTCAGGTGGACCTAGACTGGAAAAGAAAGGGTGAGTTATTTATAGCCGATGGGCCCACGAAACATCAGGGCGTCTTGGAAGGGATGCAACATACAGATGGGCTTGTGATTGAGGGGTGGACCTGACCATGGAGGCCATTACACAGTTTATCCATCAGTGTGAAACATGCGCTGCCATCAAGCAAGCCACATGAGTGAAGACTCTTTGGAGTGGAGAGAGGTGGCTGGGTTTCCAGTATGGTGAAGCCTGGCAAACTGATTACATTGGGCAATTGCCACAAACACACCAAGGCAAGAGTTATCTTCTCCCATGGTAGAGGCCATAACTGGCTGGCTGGAAATGTACTCAGTAAACCATGCCACCACCAGAAACATGATTTCAGGTCTTGAAAGACACATTTTGTGGTGACATGGAACCCCAGATAGAATTGAGTCAGAAAATGGAACTAATTTTTTAAAATAATCTTATAAACTCCTGGGCAAAGAAGCATGGCATTAAGTGGATATATCACATTTCCTGTCATCCACAGGCCTCTGGGAAGACTCAAAGATATAATGGGCTGCTAAAAACTATGTTAAGGGCACTAGGTAATGGGACATGGAAGCACTGGGATGTGAACTTGGCAAAAGCCACTTGGCTGGTCAATACTAGGGGATCTGCTAACCTCCCTGGTCCCACCCAAACAAAGCCCTTAGACACTGTGGAAGGAGACAAGGTTCCTGCATTACACATAGGGAAGTAGCTGGGGAAGTTCTTGTGGATTTCTTCCCCTATGGGAAAAGGCAAACCCATTTGTGGGATTGTCTTTGCTCAAGGACCTTGGTGGGAGGATGGGGAGACCCAGTGTATACCTCAAGGAGATTTAACTTTGGGGTAAGAATAACCTATGGTGTAAGATGTATATTACAGGAGGTAACATAGCAGGAGGGACATGAACTGACGAAGAAGGAATTTTGCGAGGAGCAAGAAAAAGGCGATGATGAACAGGAACAGTGCCAGTGCCCAACCATCAACCACCAAGTGTGCTATTTCTCCTGTCCTGACCCCACATCCTGCTGGAATGGAGACCACCTGGAAAGATGTGAAAGGACAGGTGATAGTAGTTAATAAAATGCATGTTTGATATAGAGAAGGCTTAAGGATTCTTGTAATAAGACTAAAAATTATATGGGATACGAGCATGATGCAAATGGTATGAAATAAGGGGTGGAGATTGTTGCGTTGCAAGCTGATCTGTAGTTAGCATTAATCCAGTTATGGATAAGAAGTCCAGCCCAGCTCCATGAACTAGCCTCTGGGCTGACTGACAGAGTCCTCAACCAATGGCAACTCGCCTAACATGCAAGCATTTGGTTGGTTGAGAGTCTGGGGGCACAGAAAGGAAACCAATGTCTGTGTAGCACCAGGAGTTTCTGAATTGCCTATAAAAGGATGTCGGGGATAATAAACCAGGTTGTTTGGCTGAGGAAACACGGAGTGGTTTGTCGTGTGTTAAGTCTCAAACATACGAACATCACGAACCATCAACGTGTCACGTGGTGCCACCGTGTGAGGCTCAAACAGTCCAAGGACCTGAAAGAACAGCAGAGAGAGACACCCTGACAGCGAAAAGCTGGAAAGAAAGAGGCCAGAAGAGCCTGAAATTAGGCAGCAAAGGCTGCAAGAATAAAGCTGCAAGAAGGTGTGAGAAACAACTGCTCACTTTGAAAATTTAAAGAGGTTTACTAAACCTTAACAAAAATACAACAAAGGACTACATAAGGAAAAAGCTGCAGCGCTGGGAACTGCCCCTCATGCATACCATGTGGCCAGTTCATCTTTAAGATGGATGCTCAGTCTTTTATAGCCCTGGGGGTTGCATCAGCTAACCCTGGCCCCTCCTAAAGTCTGTCAGTCAGCTTTTCTTTGCCATTTATCAGTGGAAACTGCTTTCTTGTAACTTGATTGGACATCAGGTGTTGCCATGCTGCACCCCCTAAGCAACAAGCTTTTCTATTCCCAACTGCCCCATGCAAGGGGCACACGTGCATGCCTTCTTTTTACCTGTCCTAGACAGCCCCGGCTGTCTGATGGCAACAATACGGGGGGAAAGGGAAGTATGGGGAGAACAGAGGACATTTAAACTACAATAGCATAACTATACATCACTTAAAGCTTTTCTTAATATTCACACAATAGTTATCTTTTAATTGCGAGAGCCAATCATCTTATCCATCTATAGCAAAGGATTGCAAGAAGTCACAGCCAAAGGGCTGTGTGGAAAAAGAAATCCAGAGAAGCTGAAAATAGAAGAAAAACCCCACTGGAGACATGGGAAATCTCATCTTTAAGCAGGAACACTCAGTCCTAAAGGTATGGGAACTTTTGCTTGAGGAGTGGGATATAGACTATGATGAAAAAGCATTATCAGCATTAATTAACTGGTCTGAAAGCCATTAATTAAATTTAACTAAAGAGACTGCTTTTGACTTTAACATCTGAAACAGATGGGTAAAATTATCCTGCGAGCAGTATCCAAAGGTGATGAAAATGCAATAAGAGTTATGAAGCTGTGGAGACTTATTTTGGATTGAACAAGATTATTAAATACTGAAATATATGGTGAGGAAAACACACCGCATGAGTTTTCAGGGGGGATGCGTACCTTTCTAAGCCCACAAAGCACATGGCTGGAAACAATGGCCAGCCATGCCATTCCACGTGGCTGAGCTGCATTAAATCACCTCCCAGTGTCATCACTGTTCCTGGGAGAGCCATCCCCCACGCTGATCAATAATAATCTTTATTAAGAAACCCATTGCTCTTTTATAGACAGTTACAAGTGGATCCAAGTGGTCCTCCAATCAAAACACCATCACCATTGGCTAATTAAGAAACCACCCATACCAGGTGCAGCAAGTTAAAATAAGAATTGTTTCTCATTCTTTTCTCGGATCTTCTTACAGCCTTTCCCAGGACGATGCCTGGGAAAGTTGTGTTTCTCTCTGTGGCCAGAGAGCTGCTACCACAACGCCGTGCAGCAAGACGGAGGGGGCAGCAGGATCCTGGCCGGCAGTGGGGATGCGCCCATGCCAAAGTGCCATGTGGAGCTGGGGCATCCAATACCGGCATCCAGGAAATATTTTCTAATGCTGGCCCCCCTGGAACTACTGCAGGGGCTCAGACTGCGCCGCTGCTTCAGGGAGGCAGCATGTGACCACGACTCAGCCTCTTACTGCTCCCAAGACCACCCCCCCGCCACCGGCCCAGCCTGTGCCGACTGGGTGCTTCCCCACCAAGCAGACATGCGAGGCCAGCCCACACCGGGATGTGCCGCTGGCGGGGCATCCCCCCGTGACTGTGGAGAACAGCACAGTCCCGGGGAGTGGGAAAATCCCAGGAAGCAGAGACCATCTGCAGGCTGCCCGCGCCACGGTCGCCAGCATTGCTCAGGGAGGCAGCAGGATGGCGGCTGCCATGGTCCTGGCAAGCTGTGCAGCCCCAGCAGCTCCAAGATGCGTCATGCCCACTCCAGATCCAGGAGGGCACACCATGCCGCCCTGCTCTGGGGGACCAGACCATGTGGTGGCCACCCCAATCCCTCCCGGCATGGCCAGGATGGGCGGGGATCCCGCAGCCATGAGAACACACCATGCGATCACTGGTACTTGTCTCCGTCTCTCTGGGTGCCTCCCAGTGAACCCCAGCCAGCCCCGGGTCGGCAAACAACGGGGGGGCAGCCCTGAAGTGACCGACAGCGGGGGGACACTCTCTGGTGCCCCGAGGGTACTGAGGGCGGCTACGCTTGTCGCCTTTGCATCAGAAGAGATGCTGGAGACATTGGTAGAGGGTAAAAGGTCGACTCTGGGCAGGGGGCCAGTCCAAGGTTTATTTGGAGCTCCCCAGGGGGCCCCACACCTCAGTGTGCGCCGTGCTCAGAGTGGAACAAAGGAATCTCAAGGTTACATTTAAAGGGGGGGAGGAAACCGAGGGTAGATACATTTGCTGACCAATAAAGACCCTCCAGGGATGCAGCCTTAGGGATAGACATTTGGGATAGCGTATAACATCATCCTTGGGGGGCTGACCCCTGGCTTCGGGCAAATCACTCAACGGCTTTGACCGAAAGATCTAGATAGAGGGGATGGGATGCTGAGTGACTGACAGAGAGCCAGGGCGGGGATCTGGGGGATGATCTCAACACAGGAGAATGGTTACACAGGTAGAGGAAGGGGGTACAAAAAGGGGTACATCATCTGGGGAGAATAAGGGGATACAAAATCAAAACTATTACAAAGTATTACAAAATATAAAAGCACACTACAACAGGTACTGGCCCTGCCACCAGGCTCACTGGGGCCGTCCACACTCCCCATCCAGCCTGCATCAGGGGGCGAGGCTCCGCACCCAAGCCAACCTCCGTGGAACACAGCCGTGCCTCCAGTGGGGGTGGCCCCGCCTCCGACCCTGCCCCCAAGGGCGGATCTGAGAACGTCACCACCAAGACCTGTAGATCCAAACACTGGAAGCAGAGCGTGGGAAAAGCTCCTCCAAAAACCCAAACAAACAATCTTCACAGATAAAAGACACGTAGGAATACTATACCATAAGAACTTTAGTAAACAAGCCTACCCAAAGAAATGGTTTTATCCATGGAACACAGTTGTGTAATAGATGATATGCATAAATTTGTGCTGAGGCTACAGTAATCTCGCCTGATGAAAATCCTGGCATACCAAAGGAGGGTTCCGGGAAATTCCCTCTGATGAGATTACAGCAATATGCACCAAAATCCTAGCCTGAGTATTCGTCTCCAGAAATGTTGGTTCCAGAGGATTATTCGTCTGACCAAACCCCAGCAATATGCATTCGATATGTATCATTGATAAGATAAAAATGTGTCTCCTAGAATGTATATTGCAGGAGATTTTCCTCTCACAAGGTGAATTATTTACCAGTTTCGGGAAACTCTCAGCAAGAGCGGCAGCAAGAAAGGAAAAACTACATGAATATGCTAAAAGGATAAGATCAACTATAAGAACACAATAAACCCTCCCCAGCAACCCTTGGAGCTTGGAAATGTATAAAAAAGACTTTGT
>NW_024531667.1:0-641 GCF_017590135.1 Pyrgilauda ruficollis
GGGGTCACCTGGGGTCATTTGGGGTCATCTGCACTGGGGATGGCCAGGTGGGGCACCTGGGGGGGGCATCGGGGGTCACCTGGGGGCACCTGCACGGGGCACGGCCAGGTGAGGATAGCTGGGCACACCTGGGGGTACCTGGGGGGGCATTGGGGGTCACCTGGCATCACCTGGGGTCACCTGCACTGGGCATGGCCAGGTGAGGGACCTGGGCACACCTGGGGTCACCTGCATGGGGCACGGCCAGGTGGGGCACCTGGGGGGGCATCGGGGTCACCTGGGGTCATTTGGGGTCACCTGGGGTCACCTGCATGGGGCACAGCCAGGTGAGGGACACGGGGCAATTTGGGGGGGCATTGGGGGGTCACCTGGGGTCACCTGGGGCAATTTGGGGTTACCTGCACTGGGCACGGCCAGGTGAGGGCACCTGGGCACACCTGGGGGGTCATTTTGGGTCACCTGGGGTCATGTGCACTGGGCACAGTCAGATGAGGACACCTGGGGGCACCTGGGGGGGCATCTGGGGTCACCTGAGGTCATTTGGAGTCACCTGGGGTCACCTGTATTGGGCACGGCCAGGTGAGGGACCCGGGGGCATCTGGGCACACCTGGGGGGGGTCACCTGGGGTCATTTGGGGTCA
>NW_024531668.1:0-641 GCF_017590135.1 Pyrgilauda ruficollis
TCTTTGTGGCAAGTGTAGCTTCTTGCTAGAAGAGGGACATACTTTAAGGCAGATGGCAACTTTTTTTTTTTCCCCACAGCAGTAGAAGATGGTTCCAGTAAAAATATACTATCTTTATTCAGATGTCCATGGTAACAAATAGAGAAAAATAAACCAGTTTTTTCTCTCAGCAGAAATCCCTTTGAAGACAAACGTGGGGTTTTTTCTTACTCTAGTATTGGTGGTATTTCTGGAACATGTTTGAATGTTAAGTGTTTTCTCTGAGCTTCTGTTAAGATTCTGCTCTGAAACAGAAAACTGTAAAATCAGTAAGATAAACCCCAGTGTTTAGTTCTCTTCCAAAAATATTCATTTTCCAGAAGTTCAGCTGAAAAGTGAGATGCCACTTCTCTTTCGTGTTTTGTGGGAATAAGGCATCTTTCCCTGGAGTCCTTGATGGCTCTTGCCTTTTTCCTCCCCTTGTGTCAGTAATTTATGTAACTTCTGCTCATGCCAGAAGAAGTTGTAAAATGTATTTGTAAATTACTGTTTGAGAATCTTGAGCTAGAAGACCTGGTTTATTTGAAGTGAAAATAATTCTGGTTTCTTGTGTAAGATATATAAACTGCATTGATTTTACTGCTTTGTTTGGAAAAAAAAAA
>NW_024531669.1:0-641 GCF_017590135.1 Pyrgilauda ruficollis
AAAAGCCAGTCATATAATAAGCATTTTTCACAGTTGGAGCATTTCCCATTGGCAGAGATCCACCAGTTCCCACTGAATTAAGAAAGAACTTAGGGAGGCACTTAACATCTTTCCAGAGATGCTCAGTGCTTCCCCAGAAGCAGCCCTGGGAGGATTCTGAGGCAGGATACAGTCCTTCCTGCACAGGTTCCAGCACCTTGTGGACTCTGTGCTTGGCAGCATAAGGAGCCAGGCAAGCTTGCCTCAATTCCCACTGCTAAGGTGATGTAGGAACTCCCCTGACACCTCACTACCTCCCTGAATACACACTTTTAATAAAGAGCAATTTTAATTTCCAAAGCACTGAGTCATCTTGTGTTATAACCTGGCATATGGTACCCAGAAAAACAGCCACAGCATCTTTTCCTTGAAAGAAGGACATTTGTGTTCCCTCCTACAATAGGATTAAGCCAAAAGCAGGGATAAAAGGAGCAGGTCAAGACATGCAGCTTGGAGGGGTTGAAGCACCAGGCTGAGGGGAGCAAGGTTGCACTTGCATGGGGACAGGACCAGCAGCTCTGCTGTGCTCTTTGAACCTGGAGCTGTGCCAGATCCTCGAGAAAAATCTCTGGTTACTGTGGGAACTCAACACATCACTCCGG
>NW_024531670.1:0-641 GCF_017590135.1 Pyrgilauda ruficollis
TGTCAGAAGCTCAGGCAACTATTTGGACAACACAGCCTATAACTGGATTTCATTAGTACTGCACTAATAACTCAGTGCATTAGCAAAAAGAAAATCATGTAGGAAATGGAATGGAAGCTGTCATCAGGCTACTTGTATGTTTTCACTCTGGTGTGACGGAGCACAAGGGTTGATGCCTTGGTTACTGAATTTGATGTGCAAGAGTAAAAAAGCAGATAAATTCAAACCTTCCTTTTTTCTAATCCATTATGAAAGTATATTAATCTGTTTTTGAATTCTGCAAAGCTATGCATCTTCCCCTCAGTGCAGGATCAATGAACAAAATGGAACATGTTTCATGCTATTTGCAAAATTACTTTTTTACATGGAAGCTAGAATGCCATAAAATGTGTGACTAGTGATGATTGTCATGACAAATAAAATAATTTCCTTTTCTCTTAAAAGGTAGGTAGCAGGAAAGAAAGAAGGAAAAAAATTATTTTACAAGAAGGATTTTGCAAGCAGCCACAGTGGGCTTACTGTTGCCTGCTCCCACTCTGAGTGGCCCCTTTAACAGAACAATTATGGAAAAATGCAAGAGAAGTTTACTTACTGATGGATCCTTCTCATGGTTGTTGTGGTTTGTTTTGTTTTGTTTTGTT
>NW_024531671.1:0-641 GCF_017590135.1 Pyrgilauda ruficollis
AAGGACAAATTTGGGGACAGAAAGGGAGAAATTTGGGGAGAAAAGGGGACAAAGGGGACAGAAAGGGGAAAAAGGGATAAAAGCGGGGGAAAAAAAGGGGAAAAAGGACAAAAAATTGACAAAAAGGAACAAAAAGGGGGAAAAGGACAAATGTGGGGACAGAAAGGGAGAAATTTGGGGGCAAAAAGGGACAAAAAGGACAAATTTGGGGACAAAAAAGGGCAAAAGGGAGAAAAGGGGACAAAAAGGGACAGAAAGGGACAAAAAGGGGGAAAAAAGGACAAAAAAGGGACAAAAAGAGGACAAAAGGGGACAAAAAAGGATAAAAAGGAAAAATTTGGGGACAAAAAGGGCAAAAAGGGACAAATTTGGGGACAAAAAGGGGAAAAAAAAGGATAAAAAGGAAAAATTTGGGGGCAAAGGGACAAATTTGGGGACAAAAAAGGGCAGATTTGGGGACCCTGGGGACACTGCTGTCCCTTTGTCCCCAACCAGGCCAGGCGACTCTTCGATGTCCTGCACGAGCCTTTCCTCAAGAGCCCGAGATGAGACCAAAAATCCCCAAAAATCCCCCAAAAATCCCTCCAAAATCGCCCAAAAATCCCCACAACTCTCAGAAATCTCCCAAAACCCCCCAAAAA
>NW_024531672.1:0-641 GCF_017590135.1 Pyrgilauda ruficollis
TTTCCAGAGAATGTGAATGCCACAGTGCAAAGGTGCCTCAGTTCCCTTAAATGTTCTGGAAATATTGAGAATGACCTGGCCATGGCACCACACAGCTCTGAGTACAGAAATTCACTCTATTTATCCATATTTCCCAGCTTCTGAAAAGTCTGGGAAGACTCCAGTTCGGAGTCAAACAGGTTAAATCAAGATGTAATTTTTAGGAGTGTGAAAGGCTGGAGCTTCTTCCTCTGTTTTTCACCCATGGGCAGATAATGATGGCAAAGGACTCTCAAAAACCAGCTCTGCCCATGGCTGCTAAAGCTCTCACTAAACATTCCAGCCCCTCTCTGGGACAGCCCTGCACCAATCTGTGCATGGCTGTGCCCAGTTCCCACACGCAGGATAACTGTGGTTTTCTGGAAAAGCTGGTGTTTGTGACATAAATTCTTTGTGCTGCGGTGCTGACCCCCGGTGGCTGCTGCCTGGAGTCTCCTCAGTGCTGGGGGAAAACTGCTCCTGCCTGGAGCCTGACTTCCCATTAAGCACCTGCTTTTAAGTAAAAACTTCGTGGCAATAAAACAAACAAACAAAAAAAAAAGTATTTCTCAAAATGTATGCTGAGGGAAAGCACAACTATTCTCCAATAAATATTTTCTTTT
>NW_024531673.1:0-641 GCF_017590135.1 Pyrgilauda ruficollis
AAAAAAAAAACCCCAAAACCCAAACAAACCCGTGTTCCTTCATTATATTCTTTTCATATTTTAATTGCTTGTACTATGCCAAACATGGCTTCTCCTTTGGACTTTCTGTACTAATGATAAAAGAACAAAACGATTTCTCTATTTGGTTTTGACTTACACTTCACTGATAAGTTTAAAAAAAGAAAAAGAATAACAGACTGACAAATCTGTAGAACAATAGGTACAGCAACGCCTTTAAAGTAGGCATAAAGTCATTAGGACAAAGGTGTTTACTTAATCAAATGCAAGATTACTTGGCCTAGAAACATGAAGTTACAGGAAATGTGATTGAAGTAGTTCCCATCATGAGAAGCACATGCAAGCTGCCCCCTCCTTTAAATGCAATGTCAGGAACTAAGGACAAAGACATTTTTGTTCTCTAAAGTTTGGTCAAACTTAAGAAATGGCTACACAAGACAATAAGGTGTGTGGTTGTGCAGCAGAATTTGCTTGGGATGAGGGATATTGAGGAATAAATAGAATTTTTTTGCTTGGGATGAGGGATATTGGGGAATAAACAGAACACCAGGATTTTAAAGTACTTTGGAGGCCACTGTAACTCAGGGATTAGAATGGACAATGGTTTTAAACTGTGAATTGTT
>NW_024531674.1:0-629 GCF_017590135.1 Pyrgilauda ruficollis
ACCCTCACCTGGCTCCACCCTCCTGTCACTTTGACTCTGAACTCATTTAATGCCCTGACTGCAGCACTGGACAGGCCCAAACCGTGCAGGAGAAGGCTGAGCAGACCCACCTTTACAGTGCTGTCCACGGCGCCGGAGAAGAGGCGGCCGCGGGACACGGCCAGGGCGGTGACACTGCCCTGGTGGCGCAGCAGGGTCTGGGTGCAGATCATGTTGTCCATGCTCCACACCTGCGGGCACACGGGCAGAGTGAGCCGAGCACAGCCCGGAGCACGGGGGATGCCGCATGGCACGGGTGACACGCGGAGGTCCCTGGGGTCCCCCCGCCCTTCCCGCGGGGCTCCTGGGCCGTGCCAGGCTCCGGGTCCGGCCCCGTGCTCACCCTGAGCGAGCGGTCGTAGGACGCGCTGAAGACTTTGGTTTGATCGGGCGTGGAGATGACGGCGAGGGCGTAGACTGTCCCCACGTGCCCGGTCAGCGTGCGCACCTGCTCCTTGGTCTCGATGTCCCACACCTGTGGGGACAGCCAGGCTTGGGTATCACACTGTGCTGGGGCCACCCAGCTCCGCTCTGAGAGCTGCTCCTGCCCCCACGCACAGTGCCAGGTGGGTGCTGTGCCCGAGGGACAG
>NW_024531675.1:0-635 GCF_017590135.1 Pyrgilauda ruficollis
GGGAATGGCTTCCCACTGCCAGAGAGTCACTTTTTTAAATCTTGGAATTCCCACAGGATTTCACTTTCGGATTTTCCTTCTCCCTCCTATCTCTCTTCTCCACCTGAAATAATCCCACCGAATCCCAAACCAGGAATTCTTTTTCCTGGATGGATTTAACTATCCCTGGAATTATTTCCCAGCTCTCTCCATCCAAACATGTGGCTTCAAGAAACCTTGGAAACACTTAAATACAGAATTATTATAATTTATAATTCCCTCAAGTACACCCTAGGCAGCAATTCCCAAAAAAAGAGGGTTTTCCCTATCTCCTGGTATCCCCGGGCTCCTTGGGAAGAGCAGGGAGCAACAGAAGATAAATCCTAATATTTAAAAGATTTTGGGATCCTAAGACATGGAAAACCTATGGGAATACATCCCATGAATTAGGGATAATCCCAATATTGGTTATTAGAGAATGATGAGGACACGACATTTTTTATGGAATCACAAGGATGACTGGAAGCAAATTTTTCCAGAAGAGCTTTTTTCCCTGCATGGAATCTCATCCTGATGGAAAACACCACCACCAGCTCAGTGAGGTCTTTCCACCAAGACACAGGATGGGAAGCAGCCCTGGGAGAGGGATTTGGGAT
>NW_024531676.1:0-641 GCF_017590135.1 Pyrgilauda ruficollis
ATCTTTAAGACAGATTTCAAGTTGTGCCTTGTTGTGTCTTACCAACTTCAAGACTCTCTAGACATATATGTAGGAGTAGCAATAGGTCATATGCATTAGAGAAAGGATATTTTCTCCATTTTTCAAAGAAAAACATGAAAAAGGTATACATAGATGCAAAACAATTTTAAGATTAAATAGGTTTTACATTAAATAATAGCTTAAAACATTCCATGTGTTATTCTCTCTTCCATTCTGCACCAAGAATTTAAAACTTTGAGAAAATAAACTATATAAAATAATTAGTGATGATATAAAATTATTAGCTTCATTGTATCTTTTCTGAGTTTTCAGCTGTCCCTTTCTATCAGCTCCTCATTTACAGCCCTAAACTTAGAAATAACAAACATCATACACTTGGATGCTATCAACCTAATTCTTACCAAATGAGCAAAGGTGATTTGAAAATTTACTGGCCCACACTCCAAATGCAAGCTAAGGCATTTAGTTTTACTAAGGATGTTGCTGTGTGCAATCCAATTAGCTCTTTTCTATGGTTAAATTTACTTTTCCTTGGGTTTGCTGATGGCTGGAACAGTACTCAGATTACTATGCAAGGATGCATCATGAAGTTGAGTGATTTGTGCCTCACCTAAAAGCCA
>NW_024531677.1:0-13414 GCF_017590135.1 Pyrgilauda ruficollis
TCCACCTGCCTCCCTCACCTGGCTGTAGTCTCCCTGTTCCTCAGCACTGTAATATTTGCTCACCTGAAGCCCCTCTCCATCTCCTCCCCATCTCTGGATCTGGCCCTGTCAGTTCTGTACTCAGTGGTGCCTCCGGCCCTGAACCCCCTCATCTACAGCCTGAGGAACCAGGAGCTCAAGGCTGCAGTGTGGAGACTGATGACTGGAGGGTTTCAGAAACATTAAAAGTTCTGAAACTTTTAATGGCCAAGTTCTGCAACTCACTTGTAATAAAAGTAATCTTTTATATTTCTTGTTAGTTTCACTTCTCAGGTTCTTTTTCTTTGTTTTACTATTTAAATATTATCCACAAAAAATTTCACTCTTTTTGCCATTTCTCATTTTGTTTCTTTCCATCTTCCCTGTGGCTACAGACTGTGACAATGAGGCAATCTCAGTGCCTTTAAAGGAAGTAAAGGATCTCCCAGCAGAGTTCTCTGCAGAGATGCCCTTTTGTTGCCTTCTCTGGAGCTGCAGCAGCAATGTCTGTGTGCAGAGCTGGGGCAGATCAGTGCTGGCCCAGCAGCTGTGCCCAGCAGCAGCAGCAGCACTTGGTGTTCCAGTGCTGCTGCCGTGGCCCTGCCCCGCTGCCCTGGTGGCCCTGGTGTTGCTGCAGGGCCTGAGTGCTCTCGGGGCCGGGCACAGTCCTGGGGGTGGCAGTGCCGGGGCTGCAGCAGGGACAGGCCATGGGCACTGCTGGGGCAGCGCTGACGCCTCAGGCCAGGCCCTGGGGGCTCCAGGCTCCTTGCCCAAGCTCTCTCAAGAACACACCCAGGCCAATGCTGAGCACAGAAAACCCCCAGGGTGAGCAGCCCCAGGCTGGGGGCAAACAGCATGGCTGGGGCTCTGCAAGGGCCCTGAGGCACACGGGAAGGAGCAGCAGAGCCAGGGCTGATCCATCCCCAGGGCGCTGCACAGCCCAGGGCAGCGTCCCAGAGCGTCCTCCTGGAGCTGCCAACAACATCCCTCCTCTGCAGCCCTGGCCTCTCCCCCAGCTCCCAGAGGTGCCGCATCCTTGCAGGCACAGACACGGCAGCCCTGGCTCAGGAGCCCCGGGTTGAATTGGAAACAGGGAGCACCCCCATCCTGCTGCTGTGGGGTCATGAACCTGAGGGAGCACAAATGCCACCAGCCCCTGGGGCCAGCAAGGGCTGGGGGACACCAGGGAAACCACTCGAAAAGCAGATCCTTTGGAGGCATGGTACCCCTGAGAGGATTGAGTCAGACAATGGGACTCATTTCAAGAACAGCCTTATCAACACCTGGGCTAGGGAACATGGCATTGAATGGGTGTACCATATCCCCTACCATGCACCAGCTGCAGGCAAAGTGGAAAGGTACAATGGACTACTAAAAACCCAGCTGAAAGCCTTGGGTGGGGGATCTTTCAAAAATTGGTAACAGCATTTAGCAAAGGCCACCTGGTTAGTTAACACCCAAGGTTCCACCAACTGAGCAGGTCCTGCCCAGTCTGAGTCTCTGAATATAACAGATGGAGATAAAGTCCCAGTGGTACTGTCAGAGGTTTGTTAGGGAAGACTGTGTGGATCAATTCTGCCTCGAGTACAGACAGACCCATTCTGGGTTGTCTTTGCTCAGGGACCAGGTTGCATGTGGTGGATAATGCAAAGAGATGGAACAACACAATGTATACCTCAGGGAGATCTGATTGTGGGTTGAGGATGATATGCAAATATCTGTTGAATGTTACTGCCATTGTCTGTACATTAAATCATACAGACATGAGATAGAAGAAAATGTGTAAGTGTTGAAGGTCTGAGCAAGTAAAAGATGGAGAAGCAAATGTGTAAGTATTGAAGGTCTGAGCAAGTGGAAGATGGAGTTTTGAGTGAGTAAAATGAAAGTGGGGAATCCTGCAGCTCTGTGGTATGGGGCCGGGATTCAGTGGTCTGGTGTGGGGGATGCAATGAGGGTATGAGAAGTATAGCTTGTAATTTTTGGAGGGGAACAAAAATTTAGATGGAAGTTTTACATGAATAAAATGCATGATGTGTGGTAGAATGTTGACGATATGGGGATAAGGGGTGGAATGTCCTAGGGTGAGGTTATGATGCTTGTATCCCCAATCGTGTGTTCTGTTGGTGCTGGATGTTGTGTACTGTGCCTTCAAGACTGGCTCTGAAGAGCAAGGTTTGTTTTGGTTTGTTATCAGCCTGCTCCCCCATGGCTGGCGGGACAGAGAGACGGGGAGAACATAGTGCGGCTTTTGCTTTTTGCTTTGCTTTTTGCTGCTTTGCTTTGCTCTTGCTCCTGCTTCGCTCCTGCTTTGCTCCCGCTCTGCTTTTGCTTTTTGCTTCTGTTAGTTTAGCTAAGCAGTCCAGATTTTTCCCTGGACTGTTTTTTCCCTTCCCTTTTTGGAACCATCCAAACCTGCTCTGGACTGGGACCTGGGAAACACCGAGAGTTTACATCTTGTGGCTGCAGCAGCTATCCCCAGCGCCGGAGGGAGCAACAACAGAGCAACCACTCCCAGGAAAGACTTTCTGAATTTGTCATCGTTTTCAGATCGGTGAAAGTGTTGTCATCTGGTATTGTTCATTTTGTGTGCTGGGGGTATTGTGCTTGTTAAATAAACAGGTTCTTTCCACTTCTCTCCGAGGAATCCTTCCCGAACCAGTGGGGGAAAGGGGTTGTGTGCGTTTGTTTTCTGGGGGAGCCCCTTTGAAGGTTTTCTCCCAGATTTACCCTAATCCAGGACAGTAAATGGCTTTGATTTTGGTTACAGGTGTCTCCTCTAACTCTTCACTGTCCTATTCTCTGAAGGATCAACTGAATCAATAAAAAATTACAAAAACAGTCAAAAGCACTCATAAGACAATTTTCAAAATGCAAACCTGAGTCCACAATGTCCAAACAGATCTTCTGGAGTGTCTTAGAGCTGGCAGGATGGATGTGGGGTTTTCTTAGCACGGTTTATCAGGAAACTGAGTCAGGAGAGGGTTTCTTCAGCAGGGACTGGTTCTCTGTCGCCTGTGGCAGAGTGGTCGGCTGTGACAGACTCTGTACAAGGTAGTGTAGGGGATGGTGTGCCTGCTGGAAACTCCAAATAGAAATCATTAACTCTTAAGAAAAAGACAGTTACTTTAGGGAAACTTTCATTTCTTTCCCTCCCAATCACTCCCCTCTGATAGTGGGAAGGAACTCTGGGAAAAGGGACTAGTGGAGGGAGGCCATGGAAGCGGGGAAGGGAGATAGGAATTTGTGGAAACATTAAAAAAGGGTAATAGGACAATGGAAAGAAAGGAGGAAAGTGTGAGGGAGGCAGGGAGGCCACAGGAATTGAGGAAGGGTATTAGAAGAAGTGGAACTTATCCAATTGGAAGGTTCTGTCATTATGGAGGAGGACTTTTGGATGCAGGACAGCTTGTGGGTGTTCTGTGCCCTTTGGGGTTTCAGGCTGTTGCTGGGGCTTGATGGTTGCTGGTTTTGGGTTCTATTTCCTTGGTAGGTGGAGAACTATGACGTGGATAATATTTTGCAGGTTTGCAGTTTGGTGCATGTTTACTGCCTTGCACTGGATCTCCACCAGGTCCTGTCACACTGGCTGCTTGGGGGCCTTTTATTCCTTGTATTATATTAAATTCCACAATTTCTCTGTCTCCTAGACTGTGGAGGTATTTCCTGGCGTTATTCTTTTTTATAGCAGTCTGATGAACAAACAGACCTTCTTCATTATCATTCCGGGTTATGAAACTGCATCTTCCCAGGGCTCTGTCTCAGCCGGTACCCGCGGGCACTGCCGGAGCGGGGTTTCCAGGGCGGTGGCGGTGGGCGGCGGCGCTTTCGCTGCCAGGACTGCGGTTCTGAGCCATCTCCCGGGGGGCTGCCCGCCCGCCCGGTGACTGCGGCGCCCCGGGGCCACCGGCCCTGCCCGCCCACCCTGGGCCCCGGTGCCGCGGGCTGGCGTGGCGCGGCCGGGCTCCGGTACCGGCTGGCTCGGTCCAGCCATGCGGAGCGGCAGCGGGGCGGCCGTGGGTTTCCCGTGGGGGCGGCAGTTCGGTGCGAGGGGAGACGCTCTTGGCACTTGTGCCACGTTAGCGGTCCCTTTTTCTGTTTACTGTCTTTGCTAGCACTGCAAGGCTGAACAAACTGTGCCTTTGGAAAAGGCTCACAGGCGGGGTTTCTTTCCCCTTGGCTGTAAGAGACTGGTGCAGCTGTAATTTGCCAATCAGGGGCCGCTCCTCTGACCCCACCACCCTCATTCCTGGGACCATGGGAACTGTGGGAGGATGGAAGGGGATACCCCCTGGCCCCTGCTGCGCCGTCTCTGCCATCTTCAGTTCATGAATGTGGCCATGCGGCTGCGGCCATGCAACAAGAACCTACTTGATCAACAGGAGTAAAGACAGGAGAACCTGGAGAAGTCTTTCCTTGTGACAGGGGAGGGGGTGCAGGGGCACGAAGAGGGGAACATGGAGGAGGGGTTTTCAGCTGGGGTTCACTATTTTTTAAATGTTCTTCAAGATTCAGAACGTATTTCATCATCATATTAAATAAAGGATGGAATTCTATTTTAGTTCTTAACTTTTCCCAAACTACTTCTAAAAATGTACCAGTTAGGACTGAGTTTTGCGAAATATAAGGAAAATGTTTAAATAACTAGTGTACAAAACACTTTAACTCCCCCTTGAAAAACAAAAATTTCCTTGAAGGAAAGACTTTTCAAGGTGAAGGTAAACTTTTTGTTCTGCATGGGGAGTGTTTCCTCCTTAACTCAAGTCTCTTCCTAACACCTGAGAGTAAAAGGAGGAAAGAACTAAAATTTCAAACTTACTACATTGGGATAAAAAACCTGAAATTCTCGGGGTGGTCTACTGCACATGTTTTCCAGGAGAAGAGGTCCCTGTTTGGGAGCCATTTGTTGCAGCCAGACTTGCTGCTAATAAAGTCCAGGGTAAGGAAGCAAAAAGAGCCTTTGCATAATATTTACAGATGTTTCATTCGGCTGCCCAGTAAGATGCTCAGGATCCCAGGCACTCTCATGGGGAGTCTCCAGGTTTCTGTCTGCCAAGGGACCCGGGGGTGAACTTGGTCTCAGGGCAGTACAAAGATAAGGGCCAGTCAGGGAACAGGGAGTGGCTCAGGGACAAGAACAGAGGAAGGAGTTAGTAGGGCCTCAAGAGCTTTTTGAAGGAAGCTTCTTGTGTCTCCCTAACCCAGGGGATGTCCCCCAGAGTCTCTACAATTTTGAGGTAGGGTTGAGCCCATTTGGGGTAAGATTGAGTTGTTTTCAGTGGGACTGAGTCATTTGGAAGTGACAGATCAATCCATCTTGGCTTTTGGAGTGCAAAGAGATGGAGAACACTGCCTGAAATCCCCCAAGAACCCACAAATCTTCCAGAATATGACCCCAAACCATAAATTTCCCCACAAATACCTCTGAAATAGTGGGACTTTAGACATCTCTGATCAATTTCTTTCTTTTTTGTCCTATATCAGGTATTTTTAAGGGATGAAGATAGATTAGAAGAAAATTAGGACCAAACCAAAAGGATAAGCAGGCAGGTGTCTTCCCAGCTCAGATCACAGGGAATGGGGGTCACCAGGGCTCTGACTAATGTGGGTCCTCCAATGGGGGTGGAGCTGGAACGGTGCCCAAAGCTCCTCCTGCATTCGGGGCACTCACAGGCTTCCATTACCTGTGCTTCTGCTGGTGTCTGGTCAAGTGAGAGCTCCTGGAGAAGCTCTTCCCACACTGGGGACACTCGTAGGGCCTCTCCCCAGTGTGGATGCGCCGGTGCCTGATCAGGGTGGAGTTTTGCTTGAAGCCCATCCCGCAGTCATGGCAGTGGAAGGGCCTCTCATCCGTGTGAATCCACTGATACTTGAGGAGATCTGAGCTGGTGTGAAACCTCTTCCCACACTCGGGACACTTGTAGGGCCTCTCCCCAGTGTGGATCTTTTGGTGGATGATCAGTTGGGACCTCCGACTGAAGCTCTTCCCACATTCCCCACATTCGTATGGCCTTTCCCCAGTGTGGATCCTCTGGTGACGGACCAAGTGGGACTTCTGGCTGAAGCTCTTCCCACATTCACCACACTCACAGGGCCATTCCCTGGTGTGGATCCTCTGGTGCTGGATCAGGCTGGAGCTCCAGCTGAAGCTCATCCCACATTCCCCACACTCGTAGGGCCTCTCCCCAGTGTGGATGCATTGGTGGGTGAAGAGTTCTGAGCTGCAGCTGCAGCCCTTCCCACACTCCCCACACTCGAAGGCCCATTCACCAGTGTGGATCATCTGGTGCTGGATCAAGTGGGAGCTATACCTGAAGCTCTTCCCACACTCCAAGCACTTGTGGGGCTTCTCCCCATCATGAAGCTGCTCATGGACCACCAGCTCTGAGCTCTGCCTGAAGCTCTGTCCACCTTCCTGGCTCAGGGTGGGTCTTTCTTCCTCAGAGCACCCTGGGCTGGGTTTGCAGCCCCTCCTCCTGCGGGATCTCCAGGACATTTCCTCCCCATTGGATTCCTGTGCCATGGCGTTGCTCAAAACGGCCTCTTCTGTGAGGTTCTGCCGTGGGGATTTGTCCTCCCTGGTCTCCATCCTCAGCTCCTGCTCTGGGGGAGGAAGGACAAGGAGAGGATGGGATTTGCCTCCGTGCCAGAGGAAAAGGGAAGGAGATCCCCCAGTGCCTCCCCAGCAGGATTGCACTGGCAGAAGCGTTGTCCTGCAGCTGGGGGCCCTGCTGGGCTGGAAGATGGAGCAGGAGAGGGGGGGAAAGGGGCACTGACTTCCTCCTCACCTGCCTGGGTGTCCTGGGGCATCTTCCTCTTCCTCACAGCCTTCTCCTCCATCTGGCCAAGGTTTGGGAATGGGAAATCCTGGTTTGGGGAAAAATAAGGAATGAGAACAGTGAATTTGAAGGTCCCTCTGCCCAAGTCCATCTCTAGAAGTCACCGGCCATCTGGGGTTCATAAAAACCTCCCAAACACCAAGATTCAGCCTTGAAAAGTACTCCCAGGACTTCCCCGTCCCTGGTCCCTCCCCTTTGGTGTTCGGGGTTCCCCCTGTCCCAGCTGCTGGGGTCACACTTGGATTGGGGGTCCCCCTTCTCCTCAGTGCCCACCCTCCCCAGTCTGCTGGGAGTTCCAGCAATCTCAAAAGTTCCCCCCTCTTCGCTCTCCCCATTTAGGGATGCTGGGGCTTTTTGGGCTCCCTTTTGGGTTCCCTTCTCCCCTCATTCTCTGCTTGGGGCTGCAGGGGCTCCAAGGAGTCCCCCCTGCCCCTCTCCAGGCTGTTGAGGCTCCCGCCAATGGCAGTGCTCACCCCTCTCTGGGCTCCCCACTTTGGGCTCCTGGGGGACACAGGACTCTGCTCCTCCAGGCTGCCTCTGCCGGCAGCCGCCACAGTCACCCCCAGGGGGCATTTTCCACTCAGCTTTGCACTGGGATCAGACTGGGATCAGACTGGGAGTGAGTAGGAGCCTGCGGAGGGGCAATCGAGACCATGTTAGGGGCAAATGGGATTTACTGGGAGCCATTGGGATCATGCTGAGGGTGACCAGGAGCAGCTGTGAGCAACTGGGATCATGCTGGAAGGAACTGTGAGGAACAAGTAGTGACTGGGTGCATGCTGAGCATGACTGGAAGCAACTGGGCTTATACTGGGATGAAATGGGATCATGCTGCAGGTGACTGGGATCATACTGGTAGTGAGTGCAACTGCACTGAGGCTGACTGGGAGTGGTTGTGAGCAAATGGGATCAGGCTGGAAGGAACTGGGAGTGACTGGGAATGTGCTAGGAGGAACTGGGGTACACTGGGAGAGACTGGGAGTGACTGGAACAAACGTGAGGGTGAAAGGGAACAACTGGAACCATGTGGGGCACAACTGGTTCATACTGGCAGGGACTGGGAGCACACTGGGCTCATCTCTGGATCATACTGGGAAGGACTGGACTAATACTGGGAGTGTCTGACAGTGACTGGGAACACACCCTGCACATCATCCCTGTACTGGGAGGGACTGGGAGCAACTAGCATCATACTGGGACTGACTAGGTTGATCTAGCTGGAGGCAACTGGGAACATACTGGGAGAGATTGGAAGTAACTGGGATTATACTGGGACCATACTGGGAGTGCTGGCATGTGACAACAATCATACTGGAGCTTACTGGGCTCATATTGGTGTTGAAAGGGATCAACTGGGATCACACTTTGGGCTACTGGGAGTAACTGAGAGAAACTGGGATCATGCTGCAAGCAAACTGGAGGAACTGGGAATGACCAGGGGCATGCTGGAGGCAACTGGGATATACTGGGCATGGCTGAGATCATACTGGGATAACAAGCACCTTCCTGGGACCACTGGGAGTGTTTGGGAATGACCACAGACGTGCTGAGGGTAACTGGGATATACTGGGAGTGTCTGTAACCATACTGGGGATGACTGGGAACACAGTGGGAACAACGGGGACCATGCTGGGGAGAACTGGGACCCCATGCTGGGAGCAACTGGAAGTGAGTGGGAGTGACTGGGTCTACACTGGGGGTAACTGGGCATAACCGGGACCATACTGGGAGGGTCTGGGATCATATGGGGAGTGACTGGGACTACACTGGGGGCAACTGGGCATAACTGGGAGGGTCTGGGATCATATGGGGAGTGAGTGGGACTATACTGGGGGCAACTGGGATCACACTGGGAGGAACATGGAGCAACTGGAACCATACTGGGGGCAACTGGGATCATGCTGGGATCACAGAGGAAGAGGCTGGGCCCATGCTGGGATTGTCTGGGATCGTCTGGGATCATACTAGATCTTACTTGGAGCAACTGGGACTGCACTGAGGGTGACTGGGAGTGGCTGTGAGCAACTGGGATCAGGCTGGAAGCAACTGAGCATACCTGGGAGTGACTGGGAACATGCTGGGGGCAACTGGGATACACTGGGAGAGACTGAAACCACAGTGGGGGTAAATGGGAGCAACTGGAACCACACTGGATGATAATGGGAGCAGCTGTCCCCATGCTGGGGTCATACTGGAATGGCTGGGATTGTACTGGGGGTGACTGGAATAGTACTGGGGATATCTCAGAGTGACTGGGATCCTGCTGGAACCAGACTGGGAGTGACTGGAAAGGTGCTGGCTGTGACTAGAACCATGCTGGAGGTGACTGGGAGAAACTGGGCCCACACTGGGAGTGACAGGGAGTCACTCTGGGCATGACTGGAACCATACTGGGAGTGACTGGGAGTGACTGGGGTCATACTGGGATCATACTGGGTGTCAGTGGACCCTGACTGGGGATTACTGGGAGCTACCCAGGCCCATGCTGGGAGCTCTCTGTGCACACACACTGGGAGGAACTGGGAATGACAGGATGCATGCTGGTGATGACTGGGATGTCCTGGCAGTGACTGGGATAAAACTGGGGGCAGCTGAACTGAGGTAACTGGGAGTGCCTGGCAATGACTACGAGAATGTTCAGGGCAACTGGGATATACTGGGAGTGTCTGAGACCATGCAGGTGGGGACTGGGACCAGACTGGGAGCCACTGGGAATGTGCAGGGGGGAACTGGGACCACACTGGGGCAACTGGGGGCAAGTGTGAGTGACTGGGGCCCTGCTGGGAGAGACTGGGATAATACTGGGAGTTACTGGGACTATACTAGAGGCAATTGAGAGAACTGGGAACACACTGGATGAAAGTGGGAGCAACGGGGACCGTGCTGGAGGCAAATTGCGTCATAATGGGGAATGACTGGGAGTGACTGGGCTCATGCTGCGAGCGGCAGGGATCCTGCAGGGAGGGAGGGGCAGTGACCAGGATCATACTGGGAGCACTGGGCTCATGCTGGGAGCAGCAGGGATACTGCAGGGAGGGAGGGGCAGTGACCAGGATCATACTGGGAGCACTGGGCTCATGCTGGGAGCAGCAGGGATACTGCAGGGAGGGAGGGGCAGTGACCAGGATCATACTGGGAGCACTGGGCTCATGCTGGGAGCAGCCCCTGCCGGCCCCCCAGCCCTGAACCCCTTTCCCGGCCGTGCCGCCCCTCCAGCCCCAGCACTGCCAGGGGTCCCCCCCTCTCGGGGTCCCCCTTTGGCTTCTGGGGCTCTCCTCTCTCCGGGCTCCTGCTCAGGGAAGCCGCGGCTATCCCGGGGCTCCCCAAAACTGGGGTCCCCCCGCCGGGGCTCTGCCACCACCGCCCCCACCGGGACCCCCATAAACACCTCCCGGGGACCCCCGATGTCCCCCCGAGGGCCATCTGTGGCTCGGCTTTGCAGCCCTGCCAGCTCCAAACATCCCCCCAAAACCCCAAACCCCGGCACCCCCGGGGTATTTGGGGCGAGCTCCCCCTGCCCGGGCACCTGCGGGATGGGGGGCGATGCTCCCGGGGTGCTGCGAGCTCGGGCAGCACCGGAGCCGCGCGGCTCCCCGGCCTCTGCTGCTGCTGCTTCCCGCTGCCGCTCCGCCTCTTCCTCCCTCCCTCCTCCTCCTCCCCCGCTCCCGGAGCCCTCGCAGCAGGAGCGGGGATGGAGCCGGGACAGGTCAGAATGCAGAGAGAGCTGGGGGGGATGCCGGGAGTGGGAGTGACTGGGCTGTGCTGGGATCATCCTGGGAGCAGCTCCTGGGCGATTGAGTTCCACTGGGATCATACTGGGAGTGAGTGGGAGCAGTGCAATGGCTCCAGCGCTGGGGCTGGGGGCACTCCTGGGGGCGGTGAGAGGTGAGGGGGATCCCAGGCACCGGGACTCTCTGATCGCCCGTCCTGGAGCACTGGGGGCCCTGAACCCCCTTTCCTGGGTGCCGCCATCCCCCCTGCACCGCCATTTCCGGGCATGGGTTCCCCCCTGCACCCCCATTCCCGGGCATGAGTTCCCCCCCACACTCCCATTCCCAGGCATGGGTTCCCCCCGTGAAATAAATGGGCAGGAGATCTTTCTCCTTTTTAATGCCTTTATTAAAGAGATTCAGCTCAGGTGGGGAGAAATCGACGGGTTGCGCCCACGCCGCCGCTGTCCCCAAGAGTGGCACGGAGGAGGAGGGTGATGAAGCCTTGTCCGCTGGTCTGCAGGCAGAGCTGGGGACTGCGTCCTCATGGGAGATTGGCAGATTCCTCCTTTTCGGTCCAACACTTCGGGTCCCCTCCTTAGTGAACATCCTTTCAGGTCAGGGTGAGAAGCAAAAAGGATTCAAGCAGGCACTGGACTTCGCGCCCATCCTTAGACATCACCTAGGGTCCCCTAATTCTATATTGGTTCGTTGTTTTTAGGGGTTTTCCTTGAAAATGGGAAGATTTGGTGCAATGCATTTCTCATCTGCATACGAGGTCTCAGGCCACTCCCGTTCTCCTGGTGCTGCCGTGTCCAGGTGTTGCTCCCGGGCAAGCATCAGGAGGACAATGGCTAATCGCCAACCATTGACGGGCAATTAAAGAAGAACTCTTAACAATGAAGCTAATTTAACAGCAATTGGTCTAACCGGTTTTAGCTCTGTAACCTTAAACAAAAATAGATAACTTTTTATTCATAACACCCCGCACCCCTTATCTGGCACCAGCACCCCCCACACCCCTTTCCCGGCCATCCCACCTCTCCCAGCCCCCAGAGCCCCTTTTCCTTCCCCCAGAGACCCCCTGGGCCCCTATTCCTGCCTTTCCCAGCCCCCAGCTCCTCCTTTCCTCAACACCGAGGACACCCGGGACCCCTATTCCCAGCCATCCCGGCTTTTCCCACCTTTTTCTGGAAATGGGGACACCAGGGACCCTTGGAGTCCCCTTTCCTGACTATAGTGGCACAATTAAGCCCCCCAAACTCCTCCTGGGTCCCCCCTAAGCCCCCAGTGGGCATTCCTGGGAGTTCCCCTGTGTTCTCCCATTCCCAGGACTTTGGGGCTCCCCCCTGACCTGTCCGTGCACCCCCAGATTTCCTCCACAGCCCCCCTCTGATGGTGGGGGGGGGGGGATGCCCCCCTGCGTGCAGCAGATTCAGCTGTGAGGGGAGTTCGGGGGGGTCCCTTAGCTTTTGGGGTCCCCTGGGATTTGGGGTGACCCCCGGGCCCCTAGGATCTCCCTGAACATGGTGACGCTGCCCGTGCACAGTGAGAAGGTTCATTCCCGGCATGGGGTCCCTGCTCTGTCACCAGCATCGCCCGGGAACCCCCAAACCTCCCGGGAACCCCCAAACCGTCCCAGGAATTGCCAAACCCTCCCGGGACACCCCAACCTCCCCGGGACCCCAGAACCCTCCCTGGGCCCTCCAAAAACTCCCCAGGACCGCAAAACCCCATACAGAACCCCCAAAACCTCTCAGGACATCAGAATTCCCACAGGACCTCCCAACACACTCCAGACCCCCCTGAGAAGGTTGATAACCATCAGGGGGTCCCATCTCTGTCACTGGCAGGTACCCCAAAACAGCCTCGGGTTCCCCCTGGGATCGCCTAATCTGCCCCTTTGGGAACCCCCAAAAATCCACTGTGACCCCAAAAATCCCCGGGATCCACAAAACCCCCCAGGAGCCCCTCACGATAGTTTATACCCAGCACGGGGCCCCCATTGCCATCATCAGCATCAGCTAGGTACCCCCACACCCTCCCGGGACACCCACACCCCCGCCCGCTCCGCTGCTGGAATCAGCAGGAATGGTGTTGCCCTTTTAAGGGGAGTTATAGTGGGACCCGACCATAGCGGGGGCCCGTAAAGTGGTGATGGTAGAGATGTTATAAATGAGAAGCTTGACGAGGCCAATATTCAAGCAGCAATCAATTTATTAATTAATATGGTAAAGTATGAGCAATACAGCGCTGGGTACAGCGGGGGAAATTTTCCCTCCAACTGCACGACAATAGTTGGGGCTTACAGGTATTTATAGGGGTACTCATAAGCTTTCTCAGCAGTTTCTATTCCAAATTTTAATGTCACAATTCTATACACAATTGTGATTTAGTTTTTCTCAGGATGTATCTCAGAAAAGAGTATCCCCAGATGGTGGGGTCCAGCTTCCGAAAGAAGAAAGAAGTCTCCAAGCTGGTGAGGTACAGATTCCAGATGTGGGTCCACCTCTTAAATGCAAGGATTATAAATCTCATAACAGTGATGAACAGCTTCCCTTGGTGGAAAATATCACTCCTTGAGTTGATATTCATCTCCCCTTCTCAAGCTGCTTTTCACTGTTTTGTTAAGGCATCGAGATAAGCATGTTTCCTTTTTATATATTCTAAAGCTATAGTTGCAAAGATCCTTACTACAAGCAATATTCTAAAATTCTACTTCAAAAGGTTATTATTGCAAAACCCCTTTTAGCTAGAAGCAAAAAGTTCCTGTGAAACAGCAACATCCTTAAAGCTTTAATTCGAACGCTCCTAAATCAAGGCGCAGTGCAGCTGAAACGGGCATCCCAG
>NW_024531678.1:0-634 GCF_017590135.1 Pyrgilauda ruficollis
CCTTGGTGTCTGCAGAGTTGTTCCTTTGACATACCCTCAATCCTCTCTTCTCTGGCTGTGATTGCTCCTGAGCAATAACTTCTTTTGCCTTCTTAAAACTGTTATTCCAGAGGCACTGCCTCAGTCTCTGCTGGGCTCAGCCTTGGCCAGTCTTGGAGCTGTCTGGTGTTGGCTCTATCATACATGGGGGAAGACACCCGCAGCTTCTCACAGAAACTGTCCCTGTGGCCCCTCCACTACCAAAGCCTTACCTTACAAACCCAATGCTCTTTGTCCATCTCCTAAGCATCTGAAGAAAACTAAAACTAAAATATCCTTCTGTTGTGTATTAATGAACTGATTTGTGACATCTTTATTTCCTATCAATCTATTAGCACATTTCATATTGGTACAGCTTTGTCTACCGGTTTTCAGCTAAATATATTGTTTGACAGCACAATTTTCAACATATGTATCTTGTATTTAAGCATGTACTGGAGAAGTTTCCTGACATATCCTTTATAGTTGCTAATTACAGTAATTTCTGTATAGTTCTGCACATCCAAAATAATCCAAATGTAGGAAATTATCAATGTTAAACAGAAGCTATATTCAAAGAATGTTAGTTTCATTTATAAGGACTCCTATATGAATT
>NW_024531679.1:0-640 GCF_017590135.1 Pyrgilauda ruficollis
TTTTTTTTTTTGGTCTGCTAGGGTATACATGACTAATATAATAGCATTTTTTTATAGCAGTGCTATACAAAAGAGCAGGAATAACGCTTGCTTCAAACTGTATTTTGTCAGATTTGCAAGATAAAAAATATTATTAAAACTCTTTGCCAGATATATTTTGGTGCATCTGCTCTGTAGTACTTACTTGAATCATCCAGCATACCAGAAAGATGTGCTTAAGACAGAGCTTCTGTAAATTCTAATTTTTGTGTGTATCTTTGCAAATTATACCTGCTCTGGTAATTTTTTCCCCATTTCACTGTTCTCACTGACAGTTTTTTGGGAGGCGCTGCTGCCTTTGAAGTTTTAAGGAACATGCCTGAACCAATCATTGAGCGTTGTGTGTGCACATGTCATCTTGTTTATTTAAACTGTTCTTATGCTTAAGCATCTTCTGTTAGGTTGGAATTACACAAATTCATTCAAAATTTACCCAAATCAAATATCTGTCTGGGTGTGATCGTGCAGAATAAAACTTAGGAATTTCATACAGTTTTAAGTAAAGAAAAATCTGCTTGCACTACTCATGTTGAACAGAGGGCTGGCAACTTTAAGGGAAATATTTTTATTGTTTAAAGTTTAGACTAATTTTCTAGATAAT
>NW_024531680.1:0-640 GCF_017590135.1 Pyrgilauda ruficollis
AAACTTGGTTTTTCAGGAAGATACTACCCTAGATCCTGTCAGGTTCAGGGTAAAATTTCCCATCAGAGCCTGAAAAATATTCCCAAGCTTGGGAAAACAGATTGGATGAGTAACCCAGAGTCAGTGACCAACTTCTGGGATTTATGATGAGGCAGGAATTTTATTCTGTAGGCACCCTTCCTTCCTATCTCTTTGCCTTTGGAGCTCCTTGGTTTCCTGAAAAGTTCTGCTGGCTTCAGACAAATATAAAATTTCTCTGTTATCCAGGTAGGAAACAAAAAATACTGGCAGCATCCATCTGACAGCTATGGATTTTAGGAGAAAAGCTAAACTTGGCCCTGTGTTCCATTTCCTACAGTTCAGACCCTCATGGTAATTCCAAATTCAGCCTGTTCCATTTTCAGACACAGGTGTGAAGGACGCTTTTCCAAATGGCAGTGGAAGTTCTCAGTCCTAGGAGAGAGCTCCTTTAGCAGAGTGAGGAGGAACAAGCAGAGGAAGGCTAAGGAGCCATTCCAGCCTTGGGTGCAATCAGGATGACACCACACATCCTTCCTTGGTGCTCAGGAGCTTCCCAAAATCTCAGGGGGCAGTGTCCTGGGGTGTAAGATATTGTGTGTTCTATTTCCATCTGTCAGAG
>NW_024531681.1:0-640 GCF_017590135.1 Pyrgilauda ruficollis
CCAAATCCCCACCTGGATCAGGATCCCGGAGCCTCCAAAACCCCAAAAAAATCCCCTAAAAAATCCAAAATCACCCTAAAAATCCCAGAAAATTCCCAAAATTCTCCTAAATAAGCACAAAAAATTCCCAAAAAATCCTTAAAAGGTCCCAAAAAATCCCAAAAAAATCCCAAAAAAATCCCAAAAATCCCCACCTGCAGGGGGATCCCAGAGCCCTGAAACTCGCCCAAAACTGGGACAAAATTCCACAAAAAACCCCAAAATTCCCCAAAAAAACCCCAAAAATCCCCAAAATTTCCCAAAAAATATTCCCAAAACTTCCCAGAAATCCTAAAAATTCCCAAAAATTCCCAAAAAAAGCCCAAAAATCCCCACCTCAGCCGGGGCTCCTCAGTGCTTTGGGCACATCCCAGAGCCCTCAAAATCCCCAAAATTGGGACAAAAATTCCCAAAAAAACCCAAAAAATCCCATCAAATTCCCAAAAATTCCCCTAAAATTCTCTAAAAACCCCAAAATCCTGAAATGATCCCAAAATTCCCAAAAATTCCCCAAAAAAATCCCAAAAATCCCCAACACCAGCCAAATCCCAGAGCCCCCAGAGCCCTGAAAACCGCCCAAAATTGGGACAAAATTCCCCAA
>NW_024531682.1:0-640 GCF_017590135.1 Pyrgilauda ruficollis
AGATCTGCACCTGACGGCGTTCCCCGAGAGGCGCCCCGGAACGGGGTGCTGCGCCCCCAAATCGGGGTGCTGCGCCCCAAAAATGGGGTGTTGGACCCCGAAAATGGGGTGTTGGACCCCCGAAACGGGGTGCTGGGCCCCCGAAATGGGGTGTTGGACCCCCAAATCGGGGTGCTGGATCCCAAAAATGGGGTGCTGGACTCCAAAAGGGGGTGTTGGACTCCAAAAAGGGGTGCTGGACCCCGAAAAGGGGTGCTGGGCCCCGAAACGGGGTGCTGGATCCCAAAAAGGGGTGCTGGATCCCAAAAAGGGGTGCTGGGCCCCGAAACGGGGTGCTGGACTCCACAAAGGGGTACTGGATCCCAAAAAGGGGTGCTGGACCCCCAAAAGGGGTGCTGGGCTCCAAAAAGGGGGTGCTGGACCCCCAAATCGGGGTGCTGGATCCCAAAAATGGGGTGTTGGACTCCAGAAAGGGGTGTTGGATCCCAAAAAGGGGTGCTGGACCCCCGAAAATGGGGTGCTGGACTCCCAAAAGGGGGTGCTGGACTCGGATTTTGCTGCGCTGGGTTGCTGAGGTTCCTCCTCCTCCTCATCGTCCTCATCTTGGTCCTCTTCCTCATCTTCCTCCTCCTCCTCCTCC
>NW_024531683.1:0-640 GCF_017590135.1 Pyrgilauda ruficollis
CCTGCCTCGCCCGCGGCTTCTCCCCAACATCCCCCGCCCAATTCCGCCCCAATTCCACCCAAAATTCACCCCCAATTCCACCCCAAAATTCACCCAAATTTCCTCCAAAATTCACCCAAAATTCCCCCGTTTTTTCCCAATTTTTCCTCCATTTTTTCACCCAAATTTCCTCATTTTTCCTCCATTTTTTCCCCAATTTTTACTCAAATTTCTACCAAATTTTCCCCAATTTTCCCCAAACTTTTCAGAAATTTTTCCCCAATTTTCCCCAAATTTTCTCCAATTTTCACCAAATTTTCCCCAAACTTTCATGAATTTTCCCTGAAACTTCGCCCAATTTTCACCCAAACTTTCCCCAATTTTCCCCCAATCTTTCCCAAATTTCTCTCAAATTTCCCACAACCTTTCCTCAACTTTTTCCCCATTTTTCCCCAAAATTTCCCCGATTTTCGTCAAAATTTCACAATTTTCCCCAAAAATTCCCCAAAATTTCCCCAAACGTTTCCCAAAATTTTCTCCCCTAATTTCCCCATTTTCCCGCCATTTTTCCCCGTATTTTCCCCATTTTTCACCCGATTTTCACCGGATTTTCTCCAAAAATTAACATTTTTTCCCAAAATCCCGTTTTTTCGCAGGAAAG
>NW_024531684.1:0-640 GCF_017590135.1 Pyrgilauda ruficollis
AAAAATCAAATTTTTTGCATCAAAAATAAAATTTTTTAGGTCAAAAATCAAATTTTTTGGGTCAAAAGTCAAAATTTTTTGCATCAAAAGTCAAATTTTTTGCATCAAAAATCAATTTTTTTGGGTCAAAAGTCAAATTTTTTGCATCAAAAATCAAATTTTTTGGGTCAAAAATCAATTTTTTTTGCGTCAAAAATCAAATTTTTTGTGTCAAAAATCAAATTTTTTGCATCAAAAATCAAATTTTTTTCTTCAAAAAATAAATTTTTTACTTCCAAATTGGTTTTTCTTTGCATCAAAATCTGCTTTTTTTGGCTTCAAAATGAGCTTGTTCTGGGTAAAATTGGCATTTTTTGGGCACAAAATTCACAGTCTTTGTTCAAAATTTGTTTTATTTTATAAAAACTCACAGTGGTGGGTTCAAAATCAGCTGGTTTTGGCCTCAAAATTCACATTTTTGGGTCAAAATTCGAATTTTTCTGTTTCCCAATTTCCCCCCAACTTTCCCCCATAAAAAACCCAAATATTCCCCATAAAAATCCCAATTTTTTACCAATTTTTCCCCCACAAATCCCATTTTCTCCCCATAAAAATCCCCTTTGGCCCCCCAAAAAATCCTATTTTTTCCCGCCAAAACCCC
>NW_024531685.1:0-640 GCF_017590135.1 Pyrgilauda ruficollis
GAGCTGGGAACCAACAGGGCAGGCTTGGAAACCCACTCATCCAAAATGGAAATAAATGTAGGAAACCCGAGAAATAAATGAAATAAAATCCCAGTCACCCTGGCAATGAAGCAGGAGAAGCTCCTGATGGGATTTTTCCATAGCTGAAATTCCAATGTTAGTTTAATTTCTCCCTCCCTTCCATGATTTCTTCCTGTTCTTTCCCATCTTTAGGAGCTGTTTGGATGCTTTTCCCTAACTGGAAGCCCAGGGATAATCCACAGAGCCAAATCCTGCCCAAAACCCCCAACGACAGCCAGATCCCATTCCCAATATTCCATGGAGTGCTGGGATCCATGTGAAATTCCCTACAAACAGGGCTCCTGTGCCTGCAGTTGCATAAATTTCCTTTATTATATTTGCTCATTTTTTTTTCCTCCTTTAAAGTCCCAAAAATCACAGCCTGTGGATTTGGAACTGTTCAAAGGCTCTGCGGAGCTCCCTGGACCTTTGATCAGGTGCTCTGCTCATCCCATCCCCAAAAATTCCCTTTTTTCCATCTCCTAACTGATCTAAAAGTGCTTTTTATGGCTAAATAATCACCAGCAGGAGAAGAATTGTCCCTGGAGCTGAAATCAGGTCCTTAATTCCTTAAATGCAG
>NW_024531686.1:0-640 GCF_017590135.1 Pyrgilauda ruficollis
TGAACTGAGCCGGGAATCCGGGAATTCTGGGGGTCCTTGGGGATGCTGAGCCTGTCCTGGGAATTCCGGGGGTCCCTGGGAATGCTGAGCCTGTCCTGGGGTCCCGGGAATTCTGGGGGTCCCTGGGAATGCTGAACTGAGCCGGGAATTCCGGGGGTTCCCTGGGAATGCTGAGCCTGTCCTGGGAATTCTGGGGGACCCTGGGAATGCTGAACTGAGCCGGGAATCCGGGAATTCCGGGAATTCCGGGGGACCCTGGGAATGCTGAACTGAGCTGGGAATCCGAGAATTCCGGGGTTCCCTGGGAGTGCTGAGCCTGTCCTGGGGTTCGGGAATTCCCCTGGGAATTCTGACCCTGTCCTGGAATTCTGACCCAATCCTGGGCTTCCCATCCCAGGATTCCGACCCCATCCCATAATTCCCAGCCCCATCCCGGGATTCCTGAGGGAATTCCGGCTCCATCCTGGGGTCTGACCCAACCCGATTCCCACGGATTTCCCACGGAATTCCCACGGGATTCCCACGGAATTCCCACGGAATTCCCACGGGATTTCCCACAGAATTCCCATGGAATTCCCACGGGATTCCCATGGGATTTCCCACGGGATTCCCACTGATTTCCCGCGGCATTCCCGCTGAT
>NW_024531687.1:0-640 GCF_017590135.1 Pyrgilauda ruficollis
TTTTTTTTGGTAATCAGTACAGCAATGTCGACTATATTTTGTTAGAGGGCAACAAAATGAAGAAAGATCATTTATAAATAAAATCTCTAACAGCTATTTTAATGGAGAGCAAAGAAGTAGGATGCCATGATGCTCTTCATGGCAAAATCTCCTTAGTTTGTTTTTCACATGGAAAAAATGTATACAGAGCACAAGTAATATTTCTTTTAAAAAATCTGCATACATATATGTCCAGTATATATTACTGGCATTATGACATGCATTTAATAAAATCAAAACTGTCCCATTGAAAACAGAAAAGTTTTTTGTGTGTCCCAGCACATCATAGCTTTAGGCAAGTACAAAGGTTCATTGATTTCAGTAGGACTGTTTTACTATTTAGTCAGACAATGATGGAAATGTTGACTTGATATAACATTTAAATATGGCAAGAGTCTGGTGGAAAAGTTATAAACATGGGGAATGTTAAGAAATGGCAGTATGGAATTAAATTAAAGGATAGGTGATACAATGTTATTAATACTGATGGTTGATGAAAAATTAACATGCCCTGGCTGTGTGTGCTGGGAGCCCAGAACCTGCCGTGTGCTGGGCTCATCCAAAGCCCTCTGTGTGGCAGGGCAGGGAGGGGATTCTGCCC
>NW_024531688.1:0-1836 GCF_017590135.1 Pyrgilauda ruficollis
CCTCGTAGAAGTTGTCCTCGGTGACGTTGAGGGTTGGGGTCAGGGGTACAGGTGATGAAGGGGAGGCTGAGGATGAGGATGAAGATGAAGGGGAGGATGGTGAGGATGCTGAGGACGGCGCCGAGGCCGAAGGCAGCCCACCTCGTAGAAGTTGTCCTCGGTGACGTCGAGCGGCGCGTTGAAGAAGTGCAGCACGTTGCTGGGGTGCTGGATGCGGTTCTTGGCCGCCTGCTCGGGCGTGGAGAAGCGATTGTTGCGCGAGCCGCTGAAATCCTTGTAGCTGCACGAGCCGTCCTCCAGCCCGTAGGACTGGCCCGGCATGATGGCGTGCTGCTTGGAGACACTGGGGGGAAATGGGGAAAACGGGGTGAAATGGGGAAAAAATGGGGGAAAAATGGGGATAAACAGTGAAAAAATTGGAAAAAATGGGGGAAAACGGGTCAGAAACCCCAAAAAAACCAAAAATCCGCCCCAGAAATCTCTATAAACCCCGCAGGACTGGCCCAGCATGATGGCGTGCTGCTTGGAGACACTGGGGGGAGAGAAACGGGGTGAAATGGGGAAAAAATGGGGGAAAAATGGGGAAAAACAGTGAAAAAATTGGAAAAAATGGGGGAAAACGGGTCAGAAACCCCAAAAAAACCAAAAATCCACCCCAGAAATCTCTATAAACCCCGCAGGACTGGCCCAGCATGATGGCGTGCTGCTTGGAGACACTGGGGGGAAATGGGGAAGACAGGTGAGACAGGGACTGGGACAGGTGAGAGACAACGGCCGTGCCTGGCTTGCTCTTCATGAACTTCACCTGCGCAGGTGGGACAGGGACAGGTGAGACAGGTGAGGGACAAGTGAGACAGGTGAGACAGGGACTGCGACAGGTGAGACACAGTGACCGCGCCCGGCTTGCTCTTCATGAACTTCACCTGCGCACGTGGGACAGGTGGGACAGGTGACATGGGGACAGGTGAGGGACACAGGGACATGTGAGGGACAGGGACACGGAGACAGGTGAGACAGGGACAGGTGAGACAGGTGGGATGGGGACAGGTGAGACAGGGACAGGTGAGGGACAGGTGAGACAAGGACACTGGGACAGGTGAGGGGCAGTGGCCTGGCTTGCTCTTCATGAACTTCACCTGCACAGGTGAGGAACAGGTGAGGAACAGGTGAGATGGGGACACATGAAGGACAGTGACAAGTGAGCGGGACAGCTGGGACAGGTGAGGGGCAGCGGCCACACCCAGCTTCCTCTTCATGAACTTCAGCTGGGACAGGTGAGACACGGACAGGTGAGACAGAGACTGGGACAGGTGAGGGACACCGGGACAGGTGAAGGACACAGACGGGGGGCACCTTGGACAGACCTCCTGCAGGAATCCCCCAACCCCATCCCGGACCCCCGCCCACCTTCTCGACATTGCCGTAGAGGCAGAAGACGTTAAGACGCGGTCACAGCTCACCTTGGCCTGGTCCAGCCCCTCCGAGGACCCCCAAAACCCCCCTCAAACCCCCCCAAACCCCTTTAGGACCCCTGCCCACCTTCTCAACGTTCTCATAGAGGCAGAAGACGTTGAACACCCTGTCACAGCTCACCTTGGCCCGCCGAGGACCCCCAAAACTCCCCTCAAAGCCCCCCAAACCCCTTCAGGACCCCCCAAAGCCCCTTTAGGACCCCCCAAAGCCCCTTTAGGACCCCCGCCCACCTTCTCAACATTCCCATAGAGGCAGAAGACGTTGAAGACGCGGTCGCAGTTCATCTTGGCCTGGTCCAGCCCGTACACCATGAGCACGGGCGAGTCGGCGTGGGGGCCGTAGTCGGGGGGCGGCGGCGGGGGC
>NW_024531688.1:2835-11703 GCF_017590135.1 Pyrgilauda ruficollis
TGGGGGTCACACGGGCGGGGGAGGGGCTGAGGCTCCCCAGACCCCTCCCCCACCCCCCCATGAGGAATTTGGGGCCCTCCCGGAGATCGTGGGGACCCCCAGAGTCATTAATGAGCACAAAGAGCGCTCGGGCTGCTAATTACCCAGCTAATTAATGAATCACTGATGTACTAATTTATTTATTTTTAGCTAATGAGCCATTAATTATAATTAATTCTATATAATTAATTAATCACTAGTTTATTAATTCATTCTAGTTAATTAGTCACCAAATAATTAATTTAATTTTAGCTAAATAATCACTAATTATAATTAGTTTTAGTTAATTAATCACTACATATAATTCTTTTTACCTAACTGATTAATCACTAGCTATATTCATTTTAGCTAAATAATTAATCACCATTAATTAATTTTAGCTAATTAATGGCTAGTTATCATTCATTTCAGCTAAGTAATTAATCACCAATTTAATAATTTAGTTTTAGCTAATTGTTAATTATAATTAACTTGAGCTAAGTAGTTAATCACAAATTTAATATTTACAGCCAATTAGTTGCTAATAGTAATTAATTTTAGCTAATTAAACACCAATTTATGTAACTTCAGCTAATTAATGAAGTTAATTATAGTTACTTTTAGATAATTAATCAGTAATTATAACCAATTTCAGATAATTAAACACCAATTTATTGATTTCATTTTAGCTAATTAATTAATCACTAATTATCACTTACTTTAACTAACTAATCCCCAAATATAACGCACTTTAGCTAATCAATGAATCCCCAACTGTAACTCATTTCTGCTAACTAATCAATCCCTAATTAGGGCTGCTAACGAACCCCGCGCGGCGCTGGGGGGAGGGGCTCAGATCTCGGCGTTTTGGGCAATTCCTCCCTCCTGGAGACTTTGGCACCGTCTCGTTTTGGGTCGAAAAGAGGAGAAAAAGGGAAAGAGAGAAGAGAAGGAGACAAAAGGGGCTACTCACAGATCCGGGGGGCAAAAAAGTCCTTTGGGCCCCTCCTGGGGGGCTGCTCTTACCCGCGGCTGCTCCCAGCGCGCCCCGGCCCTGCGGCACAGGCGACAGTCACCACGCGGCCCGAAACGGCCACAAACGGCCCCGAAACGGCCAAAACGGCCAGAAACGGCCCAAAATGGCCAAAAACGGCTCCGAAACGGCCCCGAAACGGCCACAAACGGCCCCGAAACGGCCACAAACGGCCCAAAACGGCCAAAAACGGCTCCGAAATGGCCAAAACGGCCCAAAACGGCTCCGAAACGGCCCAAAATGGCCAAAAACGGCTCCGAAACGGCCAGAACGGCCAGAAACGGCCCCGAAATGGCCAAAAACGGCCAGAAACGGTCCCAAAACGGGGCCCGGCCGCGGCCACGGCACCCCCAGAACCCCCGGGGATGGGGGCGTTCCGGAATGTTCCTTGGGGTGCTCCTGGAGTGCTCTGGAATGTTCCTTGGAATGTTCTTGGAGGTGTTTCTGGAATGTTCCTGGAGGTGTTTCTGGAATGTTCCTGGAATATTCTTGAAATGTTCTTGGGGTGTTGCTGGAATGTTCCTTGGGGTGTTCTTGGAGGTGTTTCTGGAATGTTCCTTGGGGTGTTCCTGAAATGTTCTTGGGGTGTTGCTGGAATGTTCCTTGGAATGTTCTTGGAAGTGTTTCTGGAATGTTCCTTGGGGTGCTGCTGGAATGTTCTGGAATGTTCTTGGGGTACTGCTGAAGGTATTTCTGGAATGTTCCTTGGGGTGTTGCGGGAATACTCTTGGAATGTTCCTGGGGATGTTTCTGGAATGTTCGTGGAATGTTCCTTGGGATGTTGCTGGAACATTCCTGGGCGTGTTTCTGGAATGTTCCTGGGAGTTTTCTTGGAATGTTCCTTGGGGTGTTGCCGGAATGTTTCTGGAATGTTCCTGGAACAGAGAATTCCTTGTTCCTGAGGTGTTGCTGGAATGTTCCTTGGAATGCTGCTGGAATGTTCCTGAGGTGTTGCTGGAGGTGTTTCTGGAATGTTCCTGGGGGTGTTCTTGGAAGTGTTCCTGGAATGTTTCTGGAACATTCCTTGAGGTAATCTCGGAACATTCCCAGAGTGTTCCTGGAATGTTCTTTAGGGTGTTGCCAGAATGTTTCTGGAATGTTCCGGAGGTGTTGCTGGAATGTTCCTTGGAATGTTCCTGGAATGTTTTTGGGGTGTTGCTGGAATGTTCCTGGGGGTGTTCCTTGGGGCGTTCCTGGAATGTTTCTGGGGTGTTCTTGGAAGTGTTTCTGGAATGTTCTTTGGGTGTTGCTGGAATGTTCCTGGAGATGCTGGTGGAACGTTCCTCGGAATGTTCTTGAGGTGTTCCTGGAATGTTTCTGGAACGTTCCTGGGGGTGTTCTTGAATGTTCCTGAAATGCTCTTGGGGTGTTGCTGGAACATTCCCAGGGGTGTTCCTTGGAATGTTCCTTGGGGTGTTTCTGGAATGTTCCTGGGGGTTTGGGCCCCCCCAGCCCAGATTTGGTGGGTTTGGGGTTTTTGGGAGGTGACGGCACCTCGGGGATGCTCAGGACAGGTCCTGAAACCCCCAAAAAGGGCCTTGGGTGGTCCCAAAACCACTGGATCGTGGCGTGGAATGAACAAGAGCTCCTAAAAACACTCAAATTTTGTCATGGAAGAGAAAAGAGTTCCTAAAATCCCTGAAATTTTGTCATGGAAGAGAAAAGAGGTCCCCAAAACCCTGGGATTTTGTCCGAGTGAGACGATTCCTAAAACCATCAAAAAATGGTCTGGGGTGGAAGAGAATTCCAAAAACCACCAGAAATGGTCTTGGAAGATCAAGTGTGGTGAGGAAGTTCCTAAAAAACCCCCAGGAGATGATCTGGAAAGGGAGAGAATTCCTAGAAATGACCAAAAATGGTCTTGAAAAGGAGAAAATTCCTAAAAACCCCCAAAATCAGGTCTTGGAAAGGAGAGAATTCCTAAAATTCACCCAAATTGTGCCTTGGAAGCGCCAAAATTTCCATTAATGTTCTTGGGTTGTGTCCATGTTGCTGAAATCCTAAAAAACATCAAGTTTTGTGCCTTGGAAGTGAAAGAATTCCCATGAAATGCTCTTGGGTTGTGTTGATGTTGAGAAAATTCCTAAATTTTGCCCAAATTCTGTCTTGGAAGTGTGAGAATTCCTAAGAAATGCTCTTGGATTGTGCTGATGAATTCCTAACATTCGCCCAAATTGTGCCTTGGAAATGAGAGAATTCCTAAAAAATATTCTTGCATTGTCCTGATGGTGCTGAAATTCCTAAAATTCCCCCAAATTGTGCCTTGGAAGTGCCAAAACTCCCATTAAATGCTCCCGAGTTGTGTTGAGAGAATTCCTAAAATTCATCCAAACTGTGCCTTGGAGATGAGAAAATTCCCATTAAATGTTCTTGGAATGTGTTGATGTTGAGAGAATTCCCAAAATTTGCCCAAATTGTGCCTTGGAAATCAGAGAATTCCTAAGAATTGTTCTTGGGTTGTGTTGATGAATTCCTAAATTTGCCCAAATTGTGCTTTGGACATGCCAAAATTCCCACGAAATCCTCTTGGGTTGTGTTGATGTTGCTGAAATCCTAAAAACCATCAAGTTTTGTGCCTTGGGAATGAGAGAATTCCTAAAAAAAAAATTCTTGGGTTGTGTTGATGTTGAGAGAATTCCTAAAACTCCCCCAAACTGTGCCTTGGAAATGAGAGAATTCCTTAAAAAAACACTCTTGGCTTGTGTTGATGTTGAAAGAGTTCCCATGAACCACCAGGTTTTGTGTCCTTGGAAATGAGAGAATTCCCATGAAATATTCCTGGGTTGTGTTGATGTTGAGAGAATTCCCAAAACCCACTTGGTTTGTGACATGGAAATGAGAGAATTCCTAAAAAATGCTCCTGGGCTGTGTCCATGTTGCTGAAATCCTAAAAACCATCAAGGTTTTGTGCCTTGGAAGTGCCAAAATTCCTAAAAAATGTTCTTGGGATGTGTCCGTGTTGCTGGAATCCTAAATTTTGCCCAAATTGTGCCTTGGAAATGAGAGAATTCCTAAGAAATGCTCTTGGGATGTGTCCGTGTTGCTGAAATCCTAAAAACCACCAGGTTTTGTGCCTTGGGAGTGAAAGAATTCCCATGAAATGCTCCTGGGTTGTGTTGATGATGCTGAAATTCCTAAAATTCACCCAGATTGTGCCTTGGAAATGAGAGAATTCCCATGAAATGCTCTTGGGATGTGCTGATGTTGCTGAAATCCTAAAAAACACCAGGATTTGTGCCTTGGAAGTGCCAAAATTCCCGTTAAATGTTCTCGAGTTGTGTTGATGTTGACGTGTGCCCACCTTGGCGTACTCGATCTTGAGGGTGCAGCAGCCCGAGTAGATGTCGGCGCCGTTGAGCGAGGCCTTGGCGCGCTGCGCGCTCTGCACCGAGTCGAACGTGCCCCGGGGTCAAGGAGAACAAACCCTGGGCTTTGGGGCAACTCCCGGGGGATTTGGGAACTCCTGATGGGATTTGGGGCAATTCCCGAGGGATTTGGGAACTCCTGATGGGATTTGGGACTGGGGAATTCCTGAGGGATTTGGGATCGGGAGAATTCCTGAGGAGATTTGGGATTGGGGGAATTCCTAATGGGATTTGGACTGGGGAAATCCCCGAGGGGAGTTGAGATTGGGGAATTCCTGATAGGATTTAGGGAATTCCCGATGGGATTTGAGGGAATTCCCAACTGGATTTTGGGAATTCCTGAGGGAATCTGAGGAATTTTGGGACCTCAGGGGGGTGGGGACACGGGGACAGCTTCGCTCTGAGCCATTCAGGGGAGCTCAGATCCCTGGGATCCCCACTGCTGAGGGAACTGGGGGCACTGGGATTTCGGGGACCCCCCAAAATCCCAAATTCCAGTTGGGATATTCCACCATGGCCTGCACGCCGTTCTTGCGGAAGATGACGATGCGCTGCACCGGCCCGCAGGGGTTGCAGATGGTGTAGAGCACGTCCTGGGGGGAAAGGGGGGTCAGGGGGCAACTCCCGGGGGATTTGGGAACTCCTGATGGGATTTGGGGCAATTCCCGAGGGATTTGGGAACTCCTGATGGGATTTGGGACTGGGGAATTCCCGAGGGGATTTGGGATTCGGGGATTTCCCAAGGAATTTGGGAATTTCTGATGGGGATTTGGAAATTCCTGAAGGGATTTGGGACTGGGGGAATTCCTAATGGGATTTGGACTGGGGAAATCCCCGAGGGGAGTTGAGATTGGGGAATTCCTGATAGGATTTAGGGAATTCCCGATGGGATTTGAGGGAATTCCCAACTGGATTTTGGGAATTCCTGAGGGAATCTGAGGAATTTTGGGACCTCAGGGGGGTGGGGACATGGGGACAGCTTTGCTCTGAGCCATTCAGGGGAGCTCAGATCCCTGGGATCCCCATTGCTGAGGGAACTGGGGGCACTGGGATTTCGGGGACCCCCCAAAATCCCAAATTGCAGTTGGGATATTCCACCATGGCCTGCACGCCGTTCTTGCGGAAGATGACGATGCGCTGCACCGGCCCGCAGGGGTTGCAGATGGTGTAGAGCACGTCCTGGGGGGAAAGGGGGGTCAGGGGCACCCCAAAACCCACCTGGGACCCCAAAAATACAGCCCAGGACCCCCAAAATGAAGCTAAGACACCCCAAAACCCACCGTGGTGATGGAGTAGATCAGGTTGAGGATGGCGAAGAGCAGCACATTGTTGGTGACCCCAAACCCCAATAAATCCCAATAAAAACCCAATAAACCCCAACAAAACCCCAACAGACCCCCCAAAGCCCCCTCACCGTGGTGATGGAGTAGATGGGGTTGAGGATGGTGAAGAGCAGCACGTTGTTGACGCCGCGCGCGTCGTCGCTGTCCCCGGGCCGCGAGATCTTCTGGCTGGTGGAGTAGTTGACGAAGGCGGGGTGGCCGGCGAAGTAGATCTGGTTGTCAGCCGCGTAGTTGACGGCGTTGCAGGCGCCCAGGATGTCCTCGAACTCCACCAGGGCCTGACGCTTCTTTGGCATCACCACCACGTAGCTGGGACAGGGGGACACAGTCACCAGGGTGGCATCACCTCGAGGTGTCATCACCTCGTGGTGTCATCGACCCAAAGTATCATCACTCCATGGTGCCATCACCCTGTGGTGTCATTAGCCCCTGGTGTCATCACCCTGTGGTGTCACGACACTGTGGTGACATGACCTCATGGTGGCATCAACCCATGGTGTCACCATTCCATGGTGTTACCACTCCATGGTGTTACCACCTTACAGCCAGGACAGGGAGACGTGGTCCCTGTGGTGGCATCACCTCGTGGTGTCACCACCCCATGGTGTCACCACCATGCAGCTGGGACAGAGACACAGAATCACTGTAGTGGCATCACCTTGTGGTGTCATCACCGCGGTGCCCCCATGTCCCCAGCACACTGTCCCCACCCTGGGGTCCTCAGTGTCCCCAGCACAGAGTCCCCTCCACGTTCCCTAGTGTTCCCAGCACACTATCCCCAGCACAGTGTCCCCACCCTGGTGTCCCCAGCACATTGTCCTCACCCCTGTGTCCCCACCCCACCGTCCCCATCATGTCCCCAGCACACTGTCCCCATCATGCCACTCCAGTGTCCCCAGTGTCCCCACCCAAGTGTCCCCACCACACTGTCCCCTGTCCCCAGCCCACTGTCCCCAACTGTGCCACCCCCATGTCCCCAGCCCACTGTCCCCACAGTGTCCCCATGTCCCCACCCCAGTGTCCCCACCATATGCTCAGCACACTGTCCCAACTGTCCCCCCTGTGTCCTGTGTGCCCAGGTGTCCCTAGCACACTGTCCCCATGTCCCCAGTACACTGACACTGTCCCCACCGTGTCCCCAGTGTCCCCACCTGATGGGCCCGAACTCCTGCAGCGCCTCCACCAGGTCAGCCTCCACGATGCCGTCGATGAGGCCGCGGATGTGAACCACGGGCGACGCCGGCGTCTTGTGGGGGTCCTCGTAGTTCTCCTGGGGACACCGAGGCTTGGGGACATCCCTGTGGGGCTGGGGACATCCCTGTGGGGCTGGGGACATCCCTGTGGGGCTGGGGGACATCCCTGCTAGGCTGGGGACATCCCTGTGGGGCTGGGGACACCCTGTGGGGCTGGGGGACATCCCCGCTGGGTTTGGGGACATTCTTCTGGGGCTGGGGGACGTCCCTGCTGGGTTTGGGGACACTGAGGGCTTGGGGACAACCCTGTGGGGCTGGGGACACAGAGAGCTTAGGGACACTGTAGGTTTGGGGACACTGAGGACTTGGGGACACCCTGTGGGGCTGGGGGACATCCCTGCCAGGCTGGGGACACTGAGGACTTGGGGACACCAAAGGCTTGGGGATACTCCCGCTGGGTTTGGGGACACTCCACAACCATGGGGACACCCCCAAACCCCACAGCTTTGGGGCCAGGCCGAGTAGAAATGGGACCCTACACCCCTTAAACTTAAACTTCCTCAAAGGAGCATTATACAACCACAATATTTGCCCCCACTCATTATTTACCCCCAATATTTATGCCTCAAAAAAGTTTTTTATTCCCTCTCAGCATTTACCCCCAATATTTGCTCCTACTGTTTATCTCCTCATAGATTATCTTCCCCCCATTTACCCCCAATACTTCCCCCCCTCAATGTTTACCCCTTCAGAAATCCTTCATCTTTTCTCAGTATTTATCCTCCAATATTTACCCCTTCATAGCAAATTTTTTACCTCCTCTCAATATTTACTCCCTCAAGGGGAACCTTTTATCACCCCCCCTCAGTATTTGCCCCTTCAGAGAAAATATTTACCCCCCTCGCTATCTACCCCCCAATATTTACCCCTCAAACGGGATCTTTTGCCCCGCTCAGCCCTTCCCGCCATGTTTGTCCCCTCAGAATCCCCCTCCCCACAACTTCCCCCCTCACGTAAATCTCTTTCCCACCCTCAGCTCCTCTTTCCCCCTTTAACCTTTCATGAGGGTCTCCTACCCCCCCTCAGCCCCTCCCGCCATTTTTTCCCCGTGTCCCCACCACACTGTCCCCTGTCCCCAGCCCACTGTCCCCAACTGTGCCACCCCCATGTCCCCAGCCCACTGTCCCCACAGTGTCCCCATGTCCCCACCCCAGTGTCCCCACCATATGCTCAGCACACTGTCCCAACTGTCCCCCCTGTGTCCTGTGTGCCCAGGTGTCCCTAGCACACTGTCCCCATGTCCCCAGTACACTGACACTGTCCCCACCGTGTCCCCAGTGTCCCCACCTGATGGGCCCGAACTCCTGCAGCGCCTCCACCAGGTCAGCCTCCACGATGCCGTCGATGAGGCCGCGGATGTGAACCACGGGCGACGCCGGCGTCTTGTGGGGGTCCTCGTAGTTCTCCTGGGGACACCGAGGCTTGGGGACATCCCTGTGGGGCTGGGGACACCCCTGTGGGGCTGGGGGACATCCCCGCTGGGCTGGGGACACCCCTGAGGGGCTGGGGACATCCCTGTGGGGCTGGGGACACCCTGTGGGGCTGGGGGACATCCCCGCTGGGTTTGGGGACATTCTTCTGGGGCTGGGGGACGTCCCACATCCCTGTGGGACTTGGGGACACCCCTGAGGGGCTGGGGACACCCCTGTGGGGCTGGGGGACATCCCTGTGGGGCTGGGGACACTGAGGACTTGGGGACACCAATGGCTTGGGGATACTCCGGCTGGGTTTGGGGACACTGAGGGCTTGGAGACACCCCTGCTGGGCTTGGGGACACTCCACAACCACGGGGACACCCCCAAACCCCACAGCTTTGGGGCCAGGCCGAGTAGAAATGGGACCCTACACCCCTTAAA
>NW_024531689.1:0-640 GCF_017590135.1 Pyrgilauda ruficollis
GGTTTCAGAGAAGCTCCCATCTCCTCCAGCACTATCGTATTCACACAGAGGAGAGGCCCTTCCGCTGCCCCGACTGCGGGAAGGGATTCAGGCAGAACTGCCACCTCGTCAGGCACCGGAGCCTCCACACTGCGGAGAAGCCCTACGAGTGTGATCAATGCAGGAAGAGGTTTCAGAGAAGCTCCTGTCTCCTCCGGCACTATCAGACTCACAAAGAGGAGAGGCCCTTCCAGTGCCCCAACTGCGGGAAGGGATTCAGGCGGAACTGCCACCTCGTCAGGCACCGGCGCATCCACACTGGGGAGAGGCCCTACGAGTGTGATCAATGCAGGAAGAGGTTTCAGAGAAGCTCCCATCTCCTCCGGCACTATCAGAGTCACACAGAGGAGAGGCCCTTCCGCTGCCCCGACTGTGGGAAGGGATTCAGGCAGAACTACCACCTTAGCAAGCACCGGCGCCTCCACACTGCGGAGAAGCCGTACGAGTGAGATAAATGCACAAAGAGGTTTCAGAGCAGCTCCCATCTCCTCCAGCACTATCGGATTCACACAGAGGAGAGGCCCTTCCGCTGCCCTGACTGCGGGAAGGGATTCAGGTACAACCCTGACCTCAACATCCACCGGCGCATCCACACCGGGGA
>NW_024531690.1:0-640 GCF_017590135.1 Pyrgilauda ruficollis
AGAATAAAAAGGAAAGATTTTAGGGAGGGAAAAAAAGGAAAGATTTTAAGGAGAAAAAAAGCAAAATATTTTAGGGAGAAAAAAGGAAATATTTTAAGGAGTAAAAAGGAAAGATTTTAGGGGGAAAATAGGGAAAGATTTCAGGGAGAAAAAAGGAAAGACTTTAGGGAGAAAAAAGGAAATATTTTGGAGAGAAAAAGGAAAGATTTTAGGGAGAAAAAGGAAATATTTTAGGGAGAAAAATACTAGACAGCTCCAAACCTGAATTTGCTGCAACCTGGAGCAAATTGGGAATGACCACACGGAAAAGGGAGAGGAACTTACTCGGAGCTGGTTCATCCAGGGAGGTTTAGATCGGAGACTGGATGTGGGATTTTGGGAAGGAATTCCTGGCTGGCCTGGAATTCCCAGAGCAGCCGTGGCTGCCCCTGGATCCCTGCCAGTGTCCAAGGAAAGGTTGGACACTGGGGTTGGAGCACCCTGGAAGGTGGAATGGGGTGGGTTTTAAGGCCCTTTCCCACCCAAACCATTCCAGGATTCCGTGATCCCTGAGAAGCTTGGGATGAGGTTTGGACACGGCCAGTGCCAGGTCCCTTCGTGTCCCCAAGTTCCACCTGGGCTGTCATGGCCACTCTGGGGG
>NW_024531691.1:0-640 GCF_017590135.1 Pyrgilauda ruficollis
CCTCAGCCTGGGCCAGGGGAGCTCAGGAGGGATTTTGGGAAAAAAATCCTCCTGGGGACATGGATCAGTGCTGCCTTTAGCATTGCTGCTTCATCTGACCTCCACCCCCTTCCAAATCACTCCCAACCTTCACAATTCCATGATCCCATGATCTCAGCTGAGATGTTCCCTGCTTTTTACTGCTTTTAACCTGTTTTTTCTTGCTTTTCCCTACTTTTAACCTACTTCTAACCTGTTTTTTCCCTACTTTTGACCTACTTTTAACCTGCTTTTCCCCTACTTTTCACCTGCTTTTCCCTACCTCTAACCTGCTTTTAACCTGCTTTTCCCTATTTTTCCCTACTTTTAACCTCCTTTTCCCTACTTTTGACCTGCTTTTACTTTTAACCTGCTTTTCCCCGCTTTTCACCTACTTTTCACCTACTTTTCCCAACTTTTCACCTGCTTTTCCTTACTTTTAACCTGCTTTTTCCTACTTTCCCCTACTTTTAACCTGCTTTCCCCTACTTTTGACCTGTTTGTCCCTGCTTTTAACCTGCTTTTCCCTGCTTTCCCCTGCTTTTCCTACTTTTAATCTGCTTTTCCATGCTTCTAACCTGCTTTTCCCTACTTATAACCTGCTTTTCCCTACTCTTAACCT
>NW_024531692.1:0-640 GCF_017590135.1 Pyrgilauda ruficollis
CCCTCCCATTCCCCAAAAATGCCCCAAACAGGTGAGTGACAGGCTGGAATAACCCCTCAGTTCCTTGCTGAATCCCCCAGATCCCTCTTCTCCCTGACCAACGAGCTGCTCCGAGCCCAGGATCCTTGCCTGGGCTGGTTTTGGAGCTGTAAGTGGAGATCCCAGGGATTTAGGTGGCATTTGTTGAGTGAGGCCAGCCTGTCCCATGGGAGCAGGGCCTGGAGGGGAGAGCATGAAGGGAGAGATGAGAAACCCAATACCCCTCTTGGCTCTGAGGTGGCTTAATTTAGAGCACAGGGGCTCTGCCAGAGTGTTTTTCCATTTAAAGCTGAGCCTCTTGCCTTTTGTCCTGCACTGTGCCTTGCAGGGCAGTGGCAGCTGATGGCTGGGGCTGCTGGGGGAGTCAGCAGAGCAGTTTCCAACTCAGCTCCCCTTTGCCACCAGCTTCTTCCCCATTTTTCCCACATCAAGGACTGAAATCCATCTCCTCCTGCCATCCTTGTCCTGCTTTGGAGCCTCAGGGAGGGCAGGAGCCACCCACAGCTCCACAGCTCTAAATTCCACCCAGGAAGGGTTTTGACCCCCCAGCTGATCCTGTGCCCCTCGTCCAAGCAGATCCCAGGGCAGGGAGAGCTCTCCT
>NW_024531693.1:0-640 GCF_017590135.1 Pyrgilauda ruficollis
CAAACCTTTCCCCGGTGCCTCCCCCGCGATTTCGGGGATGAAACCTCCAATTTCGGTGCTCGCACTAGGCTGAAACACGGGCACCCCGAGCCCGCTCCCTCCCAAAGTCGCTCCCGGTGTTTTTTGGCCGGGTCGGGGCGGGTTCGATGGCCGGGCTGGCTCGGTGACAGCTCCAGCCTGGCGCGGTGACAATCAGCGACAATCGGCGCCAGCCGCGGCTCCAGCGGGGCTTTCAGAGCAGCAATCCCATAAATTAAAGCTGTTTAAGCGCCATCAGCAGCTTTTCCCTGATTTCCCCGCTTTTCCAGGCTCTGCATGTCCCCAAAGCCCCGTTCGGGTGACACTGCCAGGTCGGTGACACCCCAAAGGTCGCAGGTGTCAAATTAAGGGCGCGGAGCGAGGTCGGGCTGGGTTAAACCGAGCCTAAAACGCGGCTGATGATTAAATCTGGGATGGAAACAAACCCCTCGGGATTTGTGTTCTCCAGGCTCGGCATTCCCGGGATTCATCCCCTGGGATTCATCTCAGATTTTTGGGGGCGAAACGCCGGATTTGGGGTGAAAAAAAGAAAAATAAAGGGAAAAGAGGAGCCGCGAGTGGGAGGAGGAATTGGGCTCTTTCCCCTGGGGGAAAAAAAACC
>NW_024531694.1:0-640 GCF_017590135.1 Pyrgilauda ruficollis
TGGAGCTTGGCTTTATCCAGAAGGTTTTCCTGCAAGTCCTGCTGACTCTGACCCTCCACCCAAATGCTCCAGCATGCCATGGGATTCTCAGTGGGGTTGGAGGTTGATCTCAGAAAAGGTTTCCCACTCTTGCACATCCTCTCCAGCTCTGCAGCATCCCATGGGGCACCTGGATCCCCCTTGGAGGTGAATTCCTGGTGGGAATGGTGGGGCCTGAAGCCCTGAAGGTGTCACTGCTTTGCATCCAACTGGCTGGACACTCAAAGTTGTGTTTGTCCCTGCCAGTGATGCCCTGTCTCACGTTTTGCCCTCTCCCACTTCCCAGCTGAGACTCTCAGAGTCTTGGAGCTGCTCTGAATTGCAAATTTCCCTCTGAGTCCTGATCCTGGGATCTGAGTCACTGCATAATCCACGGCCCCAGGGCTGAGAGGTTCAAATGCAGCCCAGGAGAAGAGTCAGGGAGTCATGGAATGGGGAGAGGAAACCACGTCTGGGAGTGTAACATCCTGCTTGGAGCTGGCAGACCATGGCCAAGAGCTGTGCGTGATGCATCACAGGCTCCCTGCTGTCCTCCAAAGGGCAGGAATTGTTGGGATGAGTCCAGGAAGGGCCAGGGAGCTGCTCCAAGGGCTGGAACCAG
>NW_024531695.1:0-640 GCF_017590135.1 Pyrgilauda ruficollis
CCCCGGTGTCCCCGGCCCCGCTGACCGCCGCCCGCAGCCGCAGCTCCCGCAGGGTCCCGGTTCCTCCCCGCAGGTCCAGCCCGAGCTGCTCGAGCCGCAGCGGCTCCTCCAGGAAGGGCCCGAGCCAGCGCTGCAGCGCGTACCGGGCGGCGCGGGCCTTCAGCGCCTCGGGCCAGCCCCGCGCCCAGCCCGCCATGGCGGCGGCACCGGGAGCGGCACCGGGAGCGGAACCAGCACCGGGAGCGGAACCAGCACCGGGAGCGGCCCCGACACCGGGATCGGCCCCGGGAGCGGCTCCGGCCCCGAACCGGGAGCAGCCCCGAGATCGGCACCGGCACCGGCGCCGCCACTGACAGCCACTTCCGGCTCCGCCCACGCACTTCCGCTCCCGACGCGCTGCCCCCATTGGCCGCCGAGGGTTTGATTGACTGCGCGCCCGCGGGAGGGGCGCGCCGCCGACCAATCAGAGCGCGGCAGGCGGCGTGCGCGTGCGCTCCGGCCAATCGCGACAAGGGACGGGGAACAAGGGCGGAGAAAAGGCGGGGTCTCCGCCGGAAGTGGCCTCAGGAGGTTGCCGGAAGTTGCGCAATGAGTTGCCGGAAGTGGGAAGAGCCGGGGCTGGGGGCGCTGAGGGGGCGGG
>NW_024531696.1:0-640 GCF_017590135.1 Pyrgilauda ruficollis
AAAAAAATATTGCATTCATCTGAATGAAGAAAATGGCACTTGCCATTACTATCCATCTAACATTCCAGCTGTGATTTACTTATTTTATAATGTCACTTTCCAGCCTCTGTACCTTGCATTTCTGCAAGGGCGTTACTGTGGGATCATCAGAATCCCACAGTTCTCAAGCTTTTCTAAAGTTATCTTAAATGCATTAGAAAAATTGCACGGTATGATTTTAGAGGAGGGAAAATGAGATACACAAATAACAGTGCCATAATATCCACCAATTTTGGTTTCATTTTGCACAGAACTTCATACTTTCATAGCACTTAATACATTTAAAATGCATCTTTAATCAATATGTTTTCCAGTTGGATCACTCATTTCTTCTACAAATTTTCTAAGGAGACAGAAAATTCTCTGGAAAGCAGGAGTAGTCTGGTCTACTGAATTTCCATATCTTATATTTGGGAAGTCTTGGTGACTGTCAGCTCTGACCTAAGTTGTCCAAACATTTTTTTATGCTTAAGCTTTCCCCAGAATTAAGGCTCCCACCCCTGCGCCTTTTGCATTCAAACCTGGTCTAGAGGTAACTGCGTGCCCAAAGAAAAGGAATCTTTGCCCTCCCCCTTCCAGGCTAGGCACACAAGCACAGCAT
>NW_024531697.1:0-640 GCF_017590135.1 Pyrgilauda ruficollis
CCCCCGGGGGTCTCCGCCCTCCCTCCCTGCTCCACCAGGGGGCGCGCTGCCCCCGGCGGGAGGCGAGCCCCGCCCCTCGCGCTCCCATTGGTCACTTTTCCCCTTTTGATTGACGCGCAGCTCGCCCAATGGGAGGCGCGGCGGCGGGCCGGAAGCGGAAGCGCGCGGAAGCGGAAGCGGAAGCGGCGGCAGCAATGGCGGCGGCCTGGGGCAGGATCGGGGCGCTCAGCGGAGCCGCCGCCATGGCGGGCGCGGCCTACGGGGCCCACGGTGGGGAAAATGGGGGGAAAACGGGGGGATTTGGGGGTGTCGAGGGGTCTGGGGGGTCCCGGGGAGGATTTTGGGGGGATTTTTGGGGAGGAATTGGGATTTTTGGGGGGATTTTGGGGGTCTTTGACCCCTTTTTCCCCCCAGGAATGCGCCTCAGTGACCGGGACGAGTATCAGAAAGAGGTGAGTGAGGAGGGGAACAAAAAACCCCCAAAATGACCCCAAAAATTCCGAAATTATCCAAAATGACCCGAAATGCCCCAAAATCGCCCCCAGCTCTACGACACCGCCAATCGCTTCCACCTCCTGCACAGCCTGGCGCTGCTGGCGACCCCGCACTGCCGCCGCCCCCACCTGGTGAGACCCCCAAA
>NW_024531698.1:0-639 GCF_017590135.1 Pyrgilauda ruficollis
AAAAAGGATGGGGAGATGGGATCGTCAAGTGGCAAAGGATAAGGGGATAATTATCAATAAATTTATGCAAAAGGATAAGGAGATGGCATCACAGAGTGGCAGTGCATAGGGAGAAATCTTCAATAAATGGGTGCAAAAGGTTGAGGAGATGGGGGAAAATCCTTAATAAATTGACCTAAAAGGATGCAGTGATTGGGTCATTGAGTGGGGAAAATCCTCAATTAATGGACCTAAAATATTGGGGGAATGGGGGAAAAATCTCAATAAATGGACCCAAAAAGATGCACTGATGAGATCATGAAGTGACAGAGGATTGGAGAAGGGGGGGAATTCTCAGTAAATGGGTGCAAAAAATTGGGAAGATGGGGGAAAATCCTCAATTAATGGATGAAATGGATGGGGAGATGAGATCACTGAGTTGCAGAGGATGGGGAAAAAATCCCCATGAATGGATCCAAAGGCTGCAGTGGTAGGGGAGGCGAGGGGGAGCACGGGGTGGGTACCAGCTCCGAGGGGGAAGAGCCTGGATCCCTGTGGCCCCATCCTGAATCTGCTGGTGCCCATGGAAATCCCGTCTGAGGTGGTTGGTCCCTGTCCAGCTGCAACCTCAGGACATCTGGGCACATCTGGGCATCCCAG
>NW_024531699.1:0-11712 GCF_017590135.1 Pyrgilauda ruficollis
ACGAATCACACCTATTTATCACATTTGCAAAACCTACTATTAGTAGGAAAACATAGCTGCACCCAGGGGGAGGAAAAAAAAAAATCTTTATTTTAATTATACCAGCTTAGACGCTTCTCCGATAGTGATTTGCCCAGCACAGAGGGATGTGCCACCCGGCCTTTCGAAGTCGGTGGGGCTCGGGCTTACCCTTCTGTGCAACCCCACATTTAACTTTTCACGTCATGCTGGTGCGGTGCTCACTCCCCGCACTGTACTGGGAGTTATCCTAGCAACAGCCACAGCTCTGGCTTCTCCACTTCAATCAGCTACTGCTGCGTGTCTTGAATACTCTGAATAAAATGACTTGATGAGTCCAGCAGCAAAGCAGAAGCATCTCAAACCTCATCTGAGTATTGGGCATAGTCGTGCATCTTTAGGATTAATTTATGCTGGCCTCGTCTCAGATGCTTTTTAGCAACCCCCAAAATGCAGTATTTACTTGCCCCGGCCACAAGGCTTATCTCAGGTTTCTGCTCACACGCAGCTGCTGCCCGTTAAATTGCTTTATCAGCCTTGTGAGAAATAGCTACTCACTTTTCATAAATTTAGAAAGGTTTATTAAACCTTATGAAAAATACAACAAAAGACTGAAAACGTTACAGCACCGGGAGCAAAGGATTTTCCCCACCATGTGCTCACCCACACAATGGAGATTTCGCCTTTTAACTCTTTAGCCCCTCCCAAAATTCTGTCCATCCACTCCTTCTTCACTGTCCAGCGGTGGAGTTTACTTCCTCAAATCCTGATTGGAGATCAGATGTCGCTATAGTGACAAGCCAAGCCGACCCTCCCAAATGTCCCAACCCCGGCGGTCCCTTGATAACAACGCAGAGGGTAAAAAATAACTATAAATCTATAAAAATTTTCTTAACCTATATACATGACACTTGTCTGTTAATTGTGAGAGTCAATCATCGCATTACTCATCTATCACAGCCTTGTCTCTGGCCACCTGGAGCCAGCCATCACTCAGAGCAGCAACAACAGAGCACCGCCTTTAAAGAGGGACAGGCGCAGCTTTGCACTTCTGGGAACTGCGATATAGCTTTAACTCAGGGAGCAGTAAACCGCTTTACAGGAAAACTTACATTCCTGAACCAAAACTCAGGGCTTTGCCAAAGAGCTCACCTTGTTACGAGACTCCCGACTATCTCTCCCTCCCAACTGGAAGTGCCTTCCTCCTCCTCATCCCCGCCTCACACGCGCACCCCCGCACTGCGTTCCGTCCCTTCCCTTCCCTTCCCTTCCCTTCCCTTCCCTTCCCTTCCGCCACCGCCCACCTGCTCCTTCTCAGGCGGAGAGCCGCGGAGCGCTGTCCTGGATGACTTTCCTGCGTGTCATTTTACCTCAAAAAACAATGTTCTTTGGTATGGAAAAAGTGACTTGAGGACAAAATTACCACCCTTGTCAGCTCGTGCTGGGAGTATCACCCCCTGCGCTGAGCTGCCAGGCACTGGACGTTTTACTGCCCTCTCACTTGTATCCAGTCGCCTCACTCAATTTCAGGTCTTTTCAGATGTAATAGTCCGCAGCTTTGGAAAACTTCCGCAAAACGTCATGGGAAAGCAGGTCTGAGCTCGTAAAGACGCTTGGCCCTGTCTGGCAGATGTGGGGGCTGCCACCAGCCTTACACGAACATCCTCCTGTGGCTAAAGCCTCCATCTTGGGGCTGTGCTTCCACATGACCTTTTGGGTAAATTTTTCTGTAAGTTTCTCAGAAGTCTGACTTTTATTTACTGTGCTCCACAGGACAAAAGGGAGCTAGCCTTTTATTTAGATACTGCCTTTGAGACACCAGTGGTGAGCCGTGAGGCCACTCCGGGTCAGGATGCTGCAGGCGGACAGAGGAGCAAAGGCCCTATTGCCTTCACATCCTCCCCAGCTGAATTTTAAATACCCAGATGTCTTGGGCTTCCTGCCACCATCACCTCTACACAGCCCAGAGCCTTGATTATATATGACTTCACCGTTTCACAGATTATTACATTTGTGGAGATGCTCAGACCAAAGAGGCTAGAAGGAAACTGAGGCAGATTGAATACATTGTTGAACATGGTTAGAAACTTATGGCTAAAGTGGTGCACGAGCTTCGTATGTAAATCATATTTCTATCTCCTACACCACAGATCAACAACCAGTAGGGTGAGGAATACAGAGTGATGAGAGGACACAGGGAGGGAAAGAGAATATAGATTATTTGTGGAAAGCATGGTACTAAATAACTCCTTAATGAAGTAATCTCCAAGGCTGTTCTTTATTCCTAGATAGCCAATTCAAAGTTGAAAAAGTTATTCTTCAAAAGAAAAAATAAAAGCTGTAATAAGGCAGTGAAATGTCAGTAAGGAAATCAAGGAATCAGCAGATTATTAATTAGTTTATCAAAAGTTTGCAGCATGTTAATTTAATTTATATAGATACATTATGATAAAATTGGGGGTCAGGGAACGTAGGATAATAGAATGAGTACTAGGAGCATTAGTAAAGAAAGCTATGGAGACTGAAGGGTCTTACGCAGCAGAAAAAAGAAAACTGCTGTGTAATATTCAGACAGGACTTTAAGCTTGCCTGGTGATAGGAAAAGTGGGTGCTAATGTCTTCACAAATACCTCTGTGGGCGGGGGTCTTTAGGGGAAATGGGTGTTAATATCTTCAAACTGAGTCTTAATGTCTCTACTAACCCGAAGCCTTGGAAGTTTGTTACAGAACCCAGACAGTTTGACTCAGTTAACTTTAGGGTAATAGGAGAAATGGGTCCACACAAGTCTATTGCAGAACCCAGACAGCCTTTTGCGAAAACTTGCAATTTTTCTGGGGGGAAATTGATGATACATGTTCCAGGGGGAACATCTGGTAGGCATCTGGGAAAAAAACTGTACCTTCCTAGTGCTTCTGCCACTGGGGAAAGAAAGAGGGCAACATGCGACCAGGAGTTTAGGATAAATGGAGGCTGCACCCCCAAAACCTTGTGAGAGACCCCGTGGGGATATGCCCCATCAGGCTCTCTCCTTTTCTTTGAATAAAATTGCAGGACTCCTCTGTCTCTTTTGTGAACACTGGCTTTTCATTGTGTGGCTGTTCCATACACTGGTGCTCTAGCTTCCAGAGATTTCTTCTCAGAAATCCATTTGCCCCTTTTGGCCCACATGTCCTAATTTAACCCCACTCAGCAGCTCAGCTGCACACAGCTGCTTGCAGCTCCCCAAGAGGACAGGAGAGAGAATTAGAAGGGTAAATTAAGAAGACTCATGGGCCAACATAAAGAGAGTTTAATAGAGAAAGCAAAAGCCAGGCACACTTGAAAACAAAGCAAGGAATAATTTGCTGCTTCCCATGGGCAAGTAGGTTTACCTATCCCTAAAACAGCAAGGCTCTATCACACGTAACAGTGACTTGGAGAAAAACATGCCATCTTTCCAAAGTTCCCCCCCGCCTTCCTTCTTCTTTACCCAACTTTATAGGCTAAGTATGATATGATATGATATGCCATATGTTGTGGAATATCCCAAGAGTCATTTGGCACCAGCTGTTCTGGATGTGTCCCTTCCCAAGTCCTTGTGCCTCCTCAGCCTGCTCACTGGTGGGGTGAAGAGTAGAAAAGACCTTGACTCTGTATAAACACTGAGCAGCAATAAGGAGAAAAATCCCTGTTTTGTCAACAGGGCTTCCAGCATAAATCCAAAAGAGCCCATACCAGCTACTGTGTCTATCCCAGCCAATCCCAGCAGACCTATAACAGGTGAAAATGGATCAAAAGGAACACAAAATGTACATCAGTCAGAGCGGATCATCATAACCACAGGGTTGCATAAAAGTTGCAGCAGGTTCAGTGGAGTGTTGGAGATTTCTGTCCTGTAACTCATTGAAGGCTGGAGTTAACCCAACTTTCAGCAGAAGTTTCAGCAGCCAAAGGCCCTCTAAACTCTGTCATTCCAAACAAATACTTGGGCATAAAGATACTGATCCTGAAGGGCCTCTAATTGCTTACTGTCTGTGGGAAAGTCCAAAGTCAGCTTATTCTGCAATCAAATGACTTCAGCACATGACAGAGAAAGTCTGTTAGAAACAAAGGTGTTATGTCTCTCATTTGAGATTTTTTATAATGGACTGACACAGTAAGATAAGTATAGACAGACTGTATTTCTGTATATTAAATTTCTGTATGTTGCTAGAAGGCTAAGGAGGTCAGTCAGAAGCACAAAAACCTGTGAAACTAAGGGAAGGTTGTGATGTAGGGGATAATATTTTTCTCTGAAAGCTTTACTGTAATAAACTCCAAAAGAGTATCGAATATGCTTTCTAATTTTTTTACATGGATTTTCAGCATACTTAATAAGGGGCTAGAGTAGTTATAACATTTAGAAATGTAATTGGTTCATTTGCACTCATGCTTAGTTTAATTTTCTGCATGTCAAATCTGAGTACACTATATACAAGTTAATTGTCATTCCAAAGATATATAAAATTGTATTATAGGAAATGATTCTTTCCTAATTTGCCATTCTGGATCACAGTGTGGGTGGATGAGAGGTAAAAATATTCACTGAGTATATATTCATATGAGCCAAGTTCAGTCAGGGAGTTCAGCCACTACTGACATAAAAGACTGCTAAACCTATTTGCATCAGGAGAAAGTTTAATCTAGTAACTTGAAACTACACACCAAGTGCTCAAGAGTAATCTCTGGAATAAGTATGAACAATCCGGCTGTGGACTTGGATGCCCTACTTTCCTACAATCCTCTCCAGCATAAAGGGAATATCTCTATTTTTCTGTGAGTACCTTCGCTTTGGGAAGAGCGATTCTAGAGCTAACTGCTGCCATGGTTTGAGGGTATAGTGATGCCTCAGGTTTTAGTTTTTATATTTTTCAGATTCTGTGGTGCTTTATGGGGGGATGGGCTGTGTGTGGATCTGGGCTTCATATTAGAGGATAGTAAGCTCTCTTCACAGCGTAGGTAGACAGAACAATACTTGCTCTAGCTGGGGACTCAAGGACAACTGATCCACATCTCAGGCCCAAGAGCATAAACAATGGTGGACCAAAGAGAGAAAAACAATAAGGATGGGAGTTCATGGGCTAAAGCTGGAACTGGACAATTAGTTCTAATATGCTAATGGACCAAAACTTATAAAAGTGACTGGTGGCCTATTTTGTGACCATTTTGAGTTCACCTGAGGTGTAGCCCTGGCTGGGCTCTTGTGCTGCCCAAGGTGTATCCATTGAGGCCTCCTAATAAATACCTACTTTAATCTTTAGCTCTGTCTAGTCTCTTCTAAGTCAGCCTTCACAAGGCATCAGTTTCTGGTGACTGCGACAGGAGGGGGAAACTGATGCCTTGTGAAGGCTGACCTAGAACAGAGGCTGGATGGAGCTAAAGAATAAAATAAGTATTTATTTAGAGACCTCAATAAATCCAGTCTTGTCCATTCTCATGTCTGACTGAAAAAAGACTTCTCTTAGAAGCAAAAATAATCTTGGCCTAATTAGGATAACCCAAGCCACTCCTTTTCCCTGTGATTTGAGGAAGTGCGCCATTGCAGAAACTCCTCTCAAACTCCTTCTCATAAACTTTTTTGTTAAAAGTTTTCCATGTTGGTATGATGCGTGGTTAAATTAAACCAGTAAGAAAGAGTAGAATATTTCCTCCTGCACTGGGAATTGTTTTCAGTCTTGACATATTCATCCTGAGCCTGGTAGTCCCTCCTGCCCTGATTGTCAAAGTCAGACACATAACTGGAGCATGCCAGAGATACCTGCTCAGCCTGTGCACCCAGCTCTTCTTCCCAGATGATATACACAGACTCACCCACACACAGAACTTGAGAGGTACCAGGTGTTCTCTTAGTTCCAGAAGTATTGAAGGTGATAGAGTATGTCACAGACATACTCTATCACCTTCATTGCACTCCCAGTTGGCACAGCTGTCTTAGAGTAGAACATAAATGAAATTTCAATTATCTATCTGGAATCAAATCTAGCAAGTACAGGCAGTTGTTCCTGCTAGCTGAGTCCTAATCACCTCTAGAACTGAGATAACCTAACACATCAAGAATTGTCATTTAACTGATCCCTAGAAGAAGTGTAACTTCAAGGAATAGTTTTGAAAAATTGATCTACATAAAATGAGGAGTTGTCACCTTACTTGAATGCAGGTAGTCTGTGCGGGTAGAGATCTCAGCACGCCGTATCCCATGCCATTATTATTTGCAATGTCAGCACTATTAGTATTGAGCGTTTTCCATGTATAGAAATCCAACTGCATTGGAGCCCCAAGGAAGTTTGTTCTAATACCTGTTCTTCAAATATGGTAAATGGACATACAACCAGATAAACTTAGTTGCCTGTAATTACCTGTAATTAGTTGCTCATCAGCTAATTTTCTTTTGTACCAGTCTAGCACTTCAACAGCAGCAGCCCCACTGTGATATCTTCTCCAGTGCTTTCTGCCATTGTGCCAGGCAGATAATGACCATTGCATTTTCATTCATTCTGTAGTTCCAGTTAGTATTATCAGACAGAATCTTAGGAACATTGCTTGAAGATTTCTTCATCACTACAGTGTTTGGATTTTTATGGTGCAGTAGTTACCTTGACTCAGGCAGCATTCCTCATTCCTCATGGGAGAGGAATATGTATAGATAGTAACACATCAGTATTTTCCACAAGCATTTCATTTGGGTTGGCTCATCCTTTTATTTCATATCCCATCTGTCAAGCATGACTAATTGTTTATTTACATAGACATCTTGGGAAAGAAATAGCACTGATGAAAAAGCATGCATGATAGATTGGGTTTTTAAAAGTGCAGTGAGAAACTAAGAAAATCAAGGTTTGGGTTGTGCTGGGTTTGATTGGAGGAAAGTTAGTTTCCTTCACGGTGGCTGGTATGGGGCTGTGTTTTGGATTTTGATGAACATAGCAATGGTAATAAAGATGTTTTTGTTATTGCTGAGCAGGGCTTACACAAAGCCAAGGCCTTTTCTTCTTTTCATAGTGCCTCACTGGCAGGGAAGCTGGGGGTTCATTGGAAGCTGGGAGGAGACACAGCCAGGACAAGTGACTCCAACTGACCAAAAGGATATTCTAGGCCATATGGCATCATACTTAGTATATAAAGTGGAGAAGAAGGAAGAAGGAAGAAGCAAGAAGGAGGAAATTAGGCAGACATTTGGAGTGATGGTGTTTGCTCTCCTAGAGGTGGCAGAACACCTGCCTGCCCATGGGAAACAGAGTGAATTTCTTGTTTTGCTTGGCTTTTTCTTTCTCTAATAAATTGTCATTATCTCAACCCACGAGTTTTCTGACTTTTACCTTTCCAATTTGATTCCCTGATCTTGCTTGTGGGGGAGTGAGCAAGTGGCTACATAGTGCTTGACTGTTGTCTGGGGTTAAAACATGACAGGTACAAAACCTTTCACCTGAAGTACAGGCATCCATAAACGGAGTGGACATAAACTGAGTTACAATTCTGCCTTTTTGCCTTTTTTCCAGGAGCAATCCTTGACACCTTGAAGGTCATTCCAAGCACATTGCTCGTCTCTGCCAAACTATATTGTCTTCCCTGGAGTTTTTGCAGACAGCTTTTCCCAGCACAGGAGGCTAAGGCCAGCACCTAGATCCTTCTTACCACACTAAGCATGGTGCTTGCTGTACAAGCTTCCTGCAGAGTGGCTGAAATTCCAGCATTCCTGATGTTCCTGATGTTATAGCCCTGGACTTCCCTTGAGGTTGTTTGTAATTCTTGCTTAAATATACTGGTAATGTCATAATTCAAACTAGAATGAGGCTGGATATTTTTCAAATTCTTGAATAGATTTGAATATATGCAATGTCTAAAGCCACAGGCTGCTACAGCACATTCCTGAAAATTATGTGGAGCTTATTGTAAAAACACCAAACCACAATAAATCTAGCCATTGCTCAGTGTTTGGCATTTTCTTGGCTATGAGTCCAGGAAACACTCTAGTGACATGTCATAATTTTCATTATGTCTGTTCTTATCACACATGTGTCAGTGAGATTAAAAGCAGCAGAAGAAGCAGAGACACACAGGCTCTAAAGAAATATTTCACAGGGAAGTGAATTAATGGAAACTTTATGGTTTAACATGTGAAATGCATGCTTACTGCTGTGTTTACAGCAGTGAGGTGATGCCAGCATTTTAATGAGGCCATGCTTAACGACCATCTTAGCTCTGTAAAAGCAGGATGCCTGTTTTTCAGAGAGGGGTTAGACAAACTCTTCCTTTGTTCTGTCAATCACAGTTTGCCTAACCATAACTGAGGACAGAGATACTACTTGGCAAATGCAAAGCTGCTCAGAGAGCAAACGGCATATACTGAACACAGAGATTGTAGTGAGCTTGAAAAGTGGAAGTGGGGAAAGGTTGGTAATGATCTTGTCCTTGCACAAAGGTTAGGGGGAGCTGAGGGCAGCTTCCCCAGAAAGACATCCACAATATAGAAAAACTGGTTTAATCCAAAAGCAAGAGACTTACTTCTCATAAGTCAAAGTATTAGGCTCCATGGAGAAATTAGCCTTCACAGAAGTCATTACAGAGGACCCAAGTAGGAAGAAAAATTAAAAAAAAATTAAACCATGCTTCCCTTCACTTTGGTGGCAAGAACTTGTCAAAGGGTGAGCATTCTCATTGAACCAATGACTGCTCTTATGCCTCCTAGATCCAGTGACATGGAATAGTGTACATATTCATTTTTATAATAGAGTGAGAGCATGTATGAACTTGAGCTGTCCTTGAATGAAGGAGGAATGCAATGGCTAATATGTAAGCTGTGCTTCAGTGTCTTGGTAGGATAGGTCAGAAAAAAACCACGAAACACTGATGAGAACATCAATTTGAAGAACTTCTATGGCAGTAAGGATAGCATAGCTCCTTCTAGAGGCACTAAGTCATGAAGTTTAAGAAATGAAATTTCCTTAGCATTTCAATTTCAGGGAAAATTAGAACTATATTTCTTTCATCCCCCCAATTCCTTGCATACTAAGTTTTCATTCAACCTTCAGTTAATTCACTGATGCATTCATTGGTCTGAGCTTGGTATATACCTTGAGACAAAGTACTTCCTTTATGTTGCAGTAATTACCTCAGACAGAATTTATTGAAAATATTCTCTTCATTTTTAAAATCTTTTTATTAAATGGCTCTAATAACATATACTTACCTCATACTTTTTTTTTCAGCCCCAAAATCTATTTGCCTCAGTATAATAAGGTTTAATGATTTGGCACCCAACAGTTTTGTGACAAGCTGTCTTTAGCTTGGTGTAGGCAATATGAAGCAAAGCACCTCCAGCCAGCAGCCAGTGGCTGGAGGATTACCGATTCTTAACTAAATCAATAATCCTATACTACTATTTACACTCTGTTGATTCTTGAAGTGTAGGCAAGTTGATTTATGCAGCAGACATTGAAATTCTCAGAGAGCAGGAAAGATATTATACACTTGTACATCATAATGAGCTATAACAATTTGTTCTAGTTTGGAAACAATTTCTGATGACAGCACAAAGACTGCACAAAGACTTATATAAACAAAGTCAAGCAGGATAGGGAAGCACAGGTCAGGCTTCCTCACTGAACTCCTTTTACCTTCTTCAGTCTTTTTTGTTTGTTTTACACACACAATGGTTGCTGAAGCTTTTGGACAGATGGTAAAGCCCTTTTCCAATTAAATCACAATTAAAGTGGTTGGAGCTCATCTACAATTTTGAATAATTCTTTTTTAGTGTATTAAATATTTTCTTGTTTACAAAACTGCAGTGTGTATCAATATCTTTATGATTTTCTGAATAGTTTTATACCTACCCTTTCAATTACATTTATGACAGATGTAAGTTTGCACACAGACCCAAATGTGGCTCTGAATGGCCTGATTCTGATAATCAGTAAACAGAAAACCTCTTCTAGATGAAAAACTGTAAATGGCTTTTAGACAAACATTTGAAGAAGTGTGTCATAGTTGCCCTGGGAGGAAGAGCCCTGAGACTATTTTGATACAGAGCAATAAAATTCAATACAGGCCACAATAATTTGGTTATATAATTTCTAAATTTGCAGACACCTCTGAGAAATTTTTGTAAGTTGCTCTGACTCTTGAAAATTCCACTAATAAAAAGATGAATTATACTTATTGTTTAAAATTCATAATTCAGCAAAACACTGAGTAGACATAATATCCTGTAATCAGGGATTAATCATATGTGTACAGCTACAGTATAATCAGTTTGTAAGTTACCCTCAGGTAAAGCCTATTCATTTGGGAAAATCCACAAATGTTTACAACTACTTTGCATTTGAAAGTTCAGATTAACTTAAAAAAAAGAGTAAATTTATTTTTAACCCTACGACCTGTAATCACCTGTAATACTTTGGAAGCAATAACAAGGTAAGTGCCAAAGAAGATGGTATTTTCCCTAGCTGCCAGTAGAAGAGCACTGATGCTAGAAAATTGATGTACTCAGTTTCTTGCTACAGCAAGTGACAGAAACAGTCTACTACTCTATCTACTATATCTACAGAGAATTTAAGGAAAAGCACTAGTAAATTACAGATGATTGAGAAACAGAATCCCTTTCCAAAAGCCCAGCAGTGTGGTATGTTAGCAGAATCACAAACAGAGAATAATATTTCCCCGCTTTTGTACTACTTTATTTTGCAAGTGAAATTTCAGGCACTTCAGCAAACAGAGGTGCCTGGTGAGATTTTGAAAGAAGATGGTAGCTGCTTACTTCCCTGAGTTCCTCTATGATCTACTAAGTAGTTCTTCAGCAATTGCAGCTAACAGACGAGGGAGTGGAATGCTTTCTCTCAGGATGCTCAGCAACAGTACTCTGAATCATCAAGCACCATACTCCTTAACAGTACCACAAATATACCTACTTCTGTATAAAAGCAGCCAACACCCTGTCACACTGGACTTTTTCAAGGCCCTAAAATGGCCTTTAAGTGAATGTTCCTTTGCACATCAGCTAGTACTCATCACCTGAATGAATTGAGCATATTGTGAACTTCGCACACTTGTTCACAGACAAGTACATTGTGGGGCAGGAATTGTAATAAGGCAGATTTTTGGCTTAAGAACCTTGTGAATCAAAGCGGTAAGCTTGGGGAAAGCTGTCACTGAGCATTGCTTTTCATAGTATGTCATTTTTGTTGCAGTTTTGTTCCCTCTCAAAGCTAGCCAAGTTAAATCCATCTGAAATAAAGTATAAACTTTACATTGCACAAGCTTACCAAAACTATTCTGAATAATATCAGCCAGAGAGAATTTAGTCAGACTAGCTGGGGTCCAGAAATATGTGGATCTCACATTACACGTGAGATTTTCTTCAAGATTTCATTTAAATTCTACATTACTTAAGGAGAATTTGGAGAAAAAAGTTTTACATCTCCAGGTCTTCACCAGAACCCAGGCATTCCTAGAAGCAAGCAAAATTACATATATCTAGCAGGTTATAGCTGATGCGTTTTGAAAATCAGCTACTTGGTGACAGCACTAATAGGACTGTATAAAGACAAGTTTTGCTATGGGGCCAGAACAGGGTACAAATATATAAAAGAAACAATAGATAGGAAGGAAAAAGGGTCAGTATGCCCAGTGGCACAAATTTGTAGCTTGGGTGTCCAGGGTAGGCCAGGGCGAGTGGCCGC
>NW_024531700.1:0-639 GCF_017590135.1 Pyrgilauda ruficollis
GGGGGAATTTTGTAGTTTTAGTTGGATTTAAGGTTTCTGGATTTTTTTCTAGGTGGGATTTTTGGGGTATTAGGTGGGATTTGGGGTTTCTGGGTTTGTTTTAGGTGGGATTTTTTTGATTTTAGGCAAGATTTTAGTGGTTTTAGGTGGGACTTTTGTGCTTTTAGGCTGGATTTTTGTGGTTTTACGTGGAATTTTTGTGATTTTAGGAAGGACTTTTGTGATTTTAGGCGGGATTTTGGTGGTTTTAGGAGGAATTTTGTTGATTTTAGGCGCGATTTTTGTGGTTTTAGGCAGGATTTTTTGTGGTTTTATGTGGAATTTTTGTGATTTTAGGTAGGACTTTTGTGTTTTTCGGTGGGATTTTTGTGATTTTAGGCAGGATTTTTGTGGTTTTTGGCGGGATTTTTGCGGTTTTCAGCAGGATTTTTGTGGTTTTTGGCAGGATTTTTGTGGTTTTAGGCGGGATTTTTGTGTTTTTAGGCTGATTTTTGTGGTTTTAGGCACGATTTTTGTGTTTTTCGGCAGGACTTTTGTGGTTTTTGGCAGGATTTTTGTGGTTTTCGGCGGGATTTTTGGGGTTTTAGGCGCGATTTTTGTGTTTATCGGCGAGATTTTTGTGTTTTTCTGCAGGATTTT
>NW_024531701.1:0-639 GCF_017590135.1 Pyrgilauda ruficollis
TTTTTTTTCCAGTTTACAAACAGTAAACTGATTATATCTGAATTTGTGTGCACTATATCGCAGAACATAAGGCAATCCCTTATGTACCAGAGCAAAGTGTTTGCATATGTTCTTTCAGAACCTTTCATTCAGCGCTGTGTTCTTTCATCCTAGAGTGAATTTCAGTGATATATTTCCCCTCTGGGATTTTAGAGTCCCAATTTTGTCTCTTTCTGGCTGGTCACTTCCAGTTGAATATCCCAGTTTGCTGCTGCCTTAGTTGCACTGACACAGCTGTTGGCAGTTGCTGTAAATAAGCTCACTGAAACTATTTGGGTTGGAAAGGAAAAAACCAAAAAGTCAGATTTTATTGTAAAACTCCAACCATTTGGGGATTTTGTAGCAAAGGTCTACTAATTCAGCATAACAAGGGGCACTGAGCTACTTTGGGGAGGAGAGAAGAAGGCCTCAGGTAGAAGGGTAGGCAGAAATTTGTTACATATTTTTTTCAGCTAAGAAACAATCAAATATCTGCTTGTGGCAAGGGAGGAGGAAGGCTGTAGGCCATTTTAGAAGGTATTGAACAAGGACATTTCCTTTATATCCTTATTTTTAGTGAAATGGGTAATGCAATTTCCATTTGTTATGCTAAGAAACGCA
>NW_024531702.1:0-639 GCF_017590135.1 Pyrgilauda ruficollis
TTTCCATGGCATTCCCCTCCAACATCCTGTATTCTGAAGGCATTAATTTTGCAAACTAAAGCCTGCAGTAAAAACATTCTCGAGGCAGACAAGTGTGGACTTCCCCCCTCCTTAGGAACAAAAAGTTATTGAGAAAGTCTGGTGAACACTGAGCCCAGGACCTGAGCCTGAGAAAGGTCAAGTCTGCTCTAAATGCAGAGCCAGTGATGTTCCAAAAGAGTTCAAAAATCCACATCCTCTGCTCTCCCACTCCCAATATAAACGCTGAATTATTTAGATAAGCTTTTTGGGACAAAGGTTAACGAGCCTTTAGGTCAAAGCCCAATAGTAATCAGCATTATCAAATTAAACAGCTATTCTTTTTGTTGTGCTCCCCATTTTTCCCCCCAGGGGAAAAAAAAAAATTGTTAATCCAAATTGGAAACAAGCAAAACAAAACAACAAAAAATAATTTCCCAACAATTTTTCCTAAGCCTGAATACCATATCCACACCACACAGTCCCTTTACAATCACAGACCTTTTTGTCAGACACATTTCTGATTGATTTGTCCAAAATAAAATCAAGATGTTACTTTGTTATATAGAAATGAGAGACAATCTTTCCTGCCTCCAAAAAGAGCTTTGCAACTAAAATGAA
>NW_024531703.1:0-639 GCF_017590135.1 Pyrgilauda ruficollis
AAGGTAATCATTTGATAATCCATAAAATCCCATTATGGCACTCATTGTGGGTACCTAATTCTGTGCCACTGACCAGTTTTTACTGCTGAGTCTCAAATTTGGTGCCCATTTTACATCACCAGGTAGCACTCACTCACCTCACAGCTCCCTCCACCTTTCATCCACCAGTGGGCACTTCTCACGCTTCTGTTGAAAACCTGACAATTCCCAGTTAATTGAAAGAAAAATGCCTGATCAAAGGCCTGGATGTCACAGGAGCCATGGGGACATGTGCCTGAGTGCCATCCAGAGGCTGCAGGACAACAGCCCCATCCAACACCTTCAGCAGGGCCAGGTGCTCCAGGAGGAGAGCCAAAGGCCCAAAGCTTCAAAGACCCAATTATTGAGCAAAACCACGCAAAGGCAGCAGGAATTGTCCCCCATTATCCCAGTGAGGTTACTGGGAGCTGGATGAGAGCCCTTTAGGAGGTGGCTGGGAAGAGATCCCTGTGTTTGGTGTGACAGACCTAGTTTCCATCCTCTGGCTGACAGGGAATCCTCGTCCCAGCTGCAGCGATGCCACCTCCAGCACCAGCCTCCTGTGGATATTTGGCTTTTCACAAACTGCCAGGGGTTTTCTGTGAGCCTTTGGCTCAGGGG
>NW_024531704.1:0-639 GCF_017590135.1 Pyrgilauda ruficollis
TTTTTTTTTTTTTTTGGTTGCCAAGTAAGAAAAGGTTGAAAATGAAAAGGTGGTGCTGCAGACATTGTGAAAGTATATGTTAGATGGGCACCATTTTTGCTTCCAAAAGTCACTGATAATTCAGGTTCTACATCTTGTTGGCATAAATGCTGAAAGTCTTAATATAACAAACTAGCTGGGGAAACAAGTAAGAAAAAATTTACTCCTGTCAGAGTGTATTTTTTCTATGACCACTTAACATTTAAGTCACAGAGATACTGAAGTTCTTTGGATGTACATCTGTTACTCCTCACTAACAAAGAGTAACTTATCATCCTGATTATTTTCAAGAAAGCATGAAACTGTCCTAGGACTACCAAAAATATCAAAAATATTCAGAAGTGGAATGTTTTGAATTTTTAGAATGCACCATCACTACAGATGATAATCTTAATCCTAATTTTGTGTGACCATAATCAAACTGACACGGATTTAATCTATCTCAGGTAGTAGAAATTGGGCAAAATGGTCAATGGTTAAAATATCCTTTTATTTTTAATAGAAAAATAAGTATTTTTCCACATTTTCTGAATAATTTCACATTTCTAAGGATATTTGTTGTTGACTGCTGTGAATCCATGAAACTATTAAGGCATGTTC
>NW_024531705.1:0-639 GCF_017590135.1 Pyrgilauda ruficollis
CCTCCTTGCTTAATGCTCTTTGGACCTCTCCTTTGACCTCTTGGAAAAGTGAACTTTGTGCTCTTTAACAGCCCAATCACTTCCAGCTTTTCCACAAGTAGTTGTGGAAAAGTTTAGTGCCTGCTGGGCTCACAGGTGAGAGTTCCCTGACAGCTCTGACCTCTGGCAGTTTAATCTGGGGTTTGGAGTCTTTGTTAGAGGCCTTACCAGAACCAGAACCAGTTTTTGAGGCTGTTTTCCATTAAGAACTCAAATAATGCTGTGTGGATTGTGTGCCTCCACACTCAGGAGCTCCACACTGCAGAGCTTCCACCTTCTGCAAGCCCACTCCTGGCTGAGAAAATCAATATCCAAGGCAGGTATTGGCTCCAAAGAAATCAGACCATCAAATGGCCTCTCCTGCTTCCTTCAGGAAGAATGTCAGGAGCACAACCGAGGCAGGTTTTGATTTTTGGAGCTTTCTGTTGCTTGAGCGGTTTTAAAGTAACAAATCAACCCCTCTTATTTATGGGCAGAACCAAATTACATCAAGAGTCCATAAATGTATGGCTTCCTGCCAGCTGGAATATTCTGCAGCATGCCAGCTATCCCTAGGAAGGAAACACTATTAGCTTCTAGTTTTTTGGTTTTGTTTTTGGG
>NW_024531706.1:0-639 GCF_017590135.1 Pyrgilauda ruficollis
TTTACCCAAAAATTCCTCTTTTCTCCTAAAAAACCTCCCTTTATTCTATCCAAAAAATACCCTTTTCCCCAAAAAATTCTTTTTTTCCTCAAAAATCTCCCATTTTTTACCCAAAAAATTCCCTTTTTTACTCCTCAAAAAACTCCCTTTTTTCTACCCAAAAAAATCCCTTTTTTCCCAAAAAATTCACTTTCTTTTTCTCAAAAAACTCCCTTTTTCTACCCAAAAAATTCCCTTTTCTCAAAAAACTCCCTTTTTTCTACCCAAAAAATTCCCTTTTTTTTCCCCAAAAAATTCCTTTTTTTTCTCAAAAATCTCCCATTTTTTACCCAAAAAATTCTCCTTTTTTTTCTCAAAAAACTCTTTTTTTCCTACCCAAAAATTTCCCCTTTTTTTTCCAAAAAATTAATTTTCTTTTCCTCAAAAAATTCTCCTTTTTTTACCCAAAAAATTTCCATTTTTACCCCCAAAAAACTCCCTTTTTTCTATCCAAAAAATCCCCCTTTTTTCCCCAAAAAAATCTTTTTTTTTTCCTCAAAAAATTCTCCTTTTTTTTTCCCAAAAAATTCTTTTTTTTCCCCCAAAAATCTCCCTTTTTTACCCAAAAAATTCCCCTTTTTTTCCCCAAAAAATTCATTT
>NW_024531707.1:0-639 GCF_017590135.1 Pyrgilauda ruficollis
GCTCAGACTTTACTTGGGGAATGCTCAAACTTTACTCAGGGGATGCTCAATCTTTACTCGGAGGATGCTCAGCCTTTACTAGGGGAATGCTCAAACTTTACTTGGAGGATGTTCAGGCCAGCCTTGGAGGCAGCTCAGTTCCTCGGGGGAAGCTCAGCCTTTACTCAGAGGATGCTCAGCCTTTCTTTCACAGCTGCTCAGACACTGGGAGGATTCTCCCCCTTTACTCAGAGGATTCTCACCAGATTCTCCCCCTTTACTCAGGGGATTCTCACTGAATCCTCTCCCTTTACTCAGGGGCTCCTCCCCCTTTATTCAGGGGCTCCTCCCCGTTTACTCAGAGGATCCTCCCCCTTTACTCACAGGATCCTCCCCCTTTACTCACAGGATTCTCACAGGACTCTCCCCCTTTACTCAGAGGCTCCTCCCCCTTTACTCAGGGGCTCCTCCCCGTTTACTCAGAGGCTCCTCCCCCTTTACTCAGAGGCTCCTCCCCCTTTACTCAGAGGCTCCTCCCCCTTTACTCGGGGCTCTCCCCACGGACGGGCACAGGACGGACACACGGACGCGGTGACAGACGGCAAAGCGACAACAGCGAGCGGGACAGAGCCCGGGGCACTGGGATGGACTGGGATGGAC
>NW_024531708.1:0-639 GCF_017590135.1 Pyrgilauda ruficollis
AATTTCCCATCCCTGAATTCCACATCCCTGAATTTCCCATCCACACGAGCCAGCCCCAGCCCCAGCCCATTCCAGGGCATCTCATTTCTCATTCCTGAAGGAAACTTTGCAGTCCCACAAGTGGAATTGCAAAGAAGTCTTGTTTAGAATTTCATCTCTCCGAGCTGGCCCAGTAATTAAATTCAGATGAGTCAGTTCTCAATAATTTTTGCCCGTAGGGGGAAAAAACCTGGTGCTCCTATCTCATCTTTAACCATGCTGATGTGATTCAGCAGGAAAAGAGAGCTCAAACCCCTTTTTCCCCCTTCTGCCTATGAAAAAACGGATTTTAATTATTGGTAATAGGGCAGAGAGACTTGCAGCCAATTCTCTTGAAGCCTCTCGCAGCTGAATATTTCAAATATTTCATTTTCTGAGCATTCTGAGTAATTTTAGTCATGGCCAGGGCTGGGCACAAATAAACAAAATTCAATTTCATCAGGAAGATAATTCCTGTGTGTTTCCAAGCTAGGGAATGGCACCTAATGATGATATTTATGAGCCCATTAACTCAGCACTTCAAGTAACCTTGACTTGACCTGCTCTTAGAAAAACCTGCATTACCATTCACCCTCCCAGCTTTAAAAATGGATTTTTTTT
>NW_024531709.1:0-639 GCF_017590135.1 Pyrgilauda ruficollis
CTTTTCCTCGCTGCCATCTGTGGTTTCACAATAGCATGCGGCAGTCTCTCGGTATGAGGTAATCCCTTGGCTCCCACGTATGGATTTGTAACCCTTTTGAATATTTCTTTCAAACATTATAACTTATATAATGTATATTTCTATCATATTCTACATAAGCATGAATTATCTAAATTACACATTACAATCCCTCCCCTTCTACATAAGCACATTAATTCATGCTATAATTCTTAGACCCTTTAATTATTTGTGAATTTCCCTTAGCCCATGTAACTACTTTAATATCTACTTGTGTTACCTATTTAGTGTCCTTAGGAAATATAGCGACCTTTTAATCTTCTTCAAATTACCTGTCTCTTTCCCATTCTTCCTGGGATATTTCTTGACATACTCAATAGATTGCCCCGTCTCCTTTCACTTGTTTTTCAAACTTGGCCAGGGCCTCTGCTGCTTTATTGTCTTTTTCTTCTAATTTCATTATTTTAGATACCTGGCTTACTTTTCCGTTAGCACATTCTGGGTCCACGGGCATGGCTGCTATCTGCATGCCTTGCAGAACTGAATGTTTTAATTCAATAAAACATGGTATTAGGCAGGGTAGGAATATAACCTCAGCTACTGAACATAGTATAAAGAATA
>NW_024531710.1:0-32718 GCF_017590135.1 Pyrgilauda ruficollis
CACCCAGTGCCACCTCCTTGGGGACACTCAGTGCCACCTTCATGGGGACACCCAGCGCCACCTCCTTGGGGACACCCAGTGCCACCACCTCCAGGATATCCTGGGAGAAGGGGTTGGGATGGGGATTTTGGGGTCCCTCTGTGTCCCCACATTCCCCTGACAATGTCACTTTTGGGGACACCCTCGAGGCCATGGAATTCCAGAATTCCCAGTTGGGAATCCCAAGGGCCAGAATGGGGACAGGGCCAGGTGCCACCCCTGGACCGGTGTCCCCATGTCCCCAAAATCCTGGAAAAGGGATCCCAATCCCAGCTGGTGGCTTGGGGCTGGGTGGGAACAGCCTTGGGAGTGAGGAATGGCAATTTAATCCAAGGAAAACATTCCTGGAGTAGGGAGCAACAAAAAAGGGTCTGGGAATCCCAAACCCAGCCAGGATTGAGGCAGCAACACACAAATCCCAGGAATTTAACCATGGAAAACACTCCTGGAGTGGGGAACCCCAAAACTGGGATCTGGGAATCCCAAATCTGGCCAAGATTGAGGCAGGAACACTCAAATCCCAGGAATTTAATCCATGGAAAACATTCCTGGAGCTGGTGTGTCCCAAAAAAAAAACCAAACAGGATCTGGGATAAAAGCAGAGCCCCAGATCCATTCCCTGTTTTCCCTCAGGACAATCCCACACCCTTTTCCTGGGAAACGGAAATTCCATTTCCCTCTTTCCCATCAGCCCCAGATTTGTGGGAATGTGGCTGGAACAGGCTCCTCCATGCATGGAATGTGGGAATTTTATCCCTGGGATCTTGGGGATTTTTCCCATCCTTAAAATCAGATCAGTGCCTGGATCAGTGCCAGGAGCAAGGAGTGGGGACAGATTCACTCCAGAATTCCCAGTTTTCCCTCTGCTTGGGATGGGTTGGGAAAAGCAGGGTAGGAGAAGAAGAGGAAGCAGCTGGAATTTTATCCCGGAGCAGCTTTATTGAGGGGAGAGATAAAAAACCCGGGATTTTAAGCCCTCATTACACCAGGAAATGAACCCCAATCCCAATCCCAAGGAATTCCCTGCTCGCGCTGCTGATGGTGGATCCCAGAGGGGATCCCACCCTTGGGATCATCTCCCCACCTTTGGGGGGCTCGGGAAGGGGATCTGCTGTCAGGGATCCCAACTCCCATCCCAAATTTTATTTTGGGATCAACCCAGATGGGATTGAAGAGGAGAAGAACATTCCCAGGAAACCTCAAAGCCTTGAAGGGGAGATCCAGCAGATCCAGGTGGGATTTGGGGCCACTCAGGAACACCAGAGCTCAGCCCAGGAATAAATTTGGGATTGTCCAAGAAGAGGAAAGCCCAGAGGAAACCTTGGAATGGGAGGCTGGGAATTGCGGGATGAGGCCGGAGGATCCCATGGGACGTCAGCAGGGAGGCGGCTCCGGTGTCACCGTCACCAGCACGGTGTCCTCGTCGCTGTCGTCCGAGCTGCAGATGATGATGCTGCTGCCCTCTGCAAGGGAAATCCCAAAATTCCAGATCCCATGAGATCAACGTTCCCGAGCTTTGCACCAGGAACCAACCAGAGCGTGGGGGCAACCCCTGGAATGGTGGTGACTACATGGATCCTGAATTCCATGGATCCCTCATCCCACGGATCCTTCATTCCATGGATCCTTCATCCCATGGATCCCTCACCCTGTGGATCTCCCACCCCATGGATCATTCATATGGATCCTTCATCCCACAGATCCTTCATCCCGTGGATCCTTTCCCCCTTGGATCTTTTATCCCATGATCTTTTATCCCATGGATCCCTCATGCCATGGATCCCTCATTCCATGGATCCATCATCCCATGCATCCCACACCCCATGGATTCCTCACTCTATGGATCCTGAATTCTACAGATCCCTCATCCCATGTATCCCTCATCCCATGTATCCCTCATCCCATGGATCCTTCATCCCATGGATCCCTCACCCCATGGATCCTTCGGCCCATATATCCCTCGTCCCACAGATCCTTCATTCCATGGATCCTAAATTCCACGGATCCTTCAGCTCATGGATCCCTCACCCCACGGATCCTTCAGCCCATGCATACCTCATCCCACAAATCCCTCATTCCATGGATCCTTCATCCCATGGATCCCTCACCCCACGGATCCTTCAGCCCATGCATACCTCATCCCACAAATCCCTCATTCCATGGATCCTTCATCCCATGGATCCCTCACCTCATGGATCCTTCATCCCACAGATCTGCATCATCCCCACCCTTGGTCAAGATTCCCATTGAATGGGGGCGCAGAAAGGCTGGTAAGGATCCCATGGGATGAAGAAAAGCGGGATAATGATGACAGTGACATTCCCGGTGCCCACCTGTGTCACCGACACGGACGCAGTTGTGCTGTGACGTGGAGGGGCCGGGCTCTGTCCGGAATTCCCACTGGAATTTGAGACGGCTGGGACCCGGCTCGTGGTCACATTCCAGCTTCAGGATTTTGGGAGACACCTGGCTGCCCCTCTCTACGCTGGACAGCGGCCGCTTCTTCCAGCAGGGGAGTGGGAAAGGCTGGAAAAATGGGATTGGGATTGGGGTGGGATTGGGACTGGGATCCCAGCAGATCCCACTGGGATGGGATGGATGGGCCTCACCTGCTCCACGTGGATCTCTTCCAGGCTGGAGGAGATGCTGTGGGGTTTGGGATGGATTGGATCCTCTTCCTGTGGGAACAGCGGAGAGTTAGGATGGACTTGGGTCCCAGTGGAGGGGTGGGAACACCCTCGGGAATGGGGAAACTGAGGCATGGAGGGTTTGGGATGGGTCTGGGGGCTGCTCCCATGAATTTCCCAGGGATGGAGCAGTGCTTGGTGGGATGTGGGAATTTGTGGGTGAGGAAAAGCCTGGAATACCGGGATGGGGAGGGAAAGGAGAGGTGCAGGTTTGGGATGGGGCAGGAGCACCCCGATGTCTCACCAGGTTGTTCTCCAGGGCCGCCTCGACCTCGGAGACATCTGGGGATGGAGAAAACCAGGATGAGACCTTGAGCCAGAGCTTCTGGAGCCGGGAAAATCCCACCTGGCAGCTCCAAACCCCTTCCCTGGGATTGGGGTGGCCCCGGGGGCTTGGGAGGCTCTGGGGAACCGGGAATGAGCGTCCCCAGAGCCACCGGGATGGGGGACACCCAAAGGGGCTCCACAAAAACAACGGAGCAAATCCCGGCCCTGGGAGGGTGAGGAGCTGGAGCAGGGAAACAGGGGAAAGGAGGAGGAGGAAGAAGGAGGAGAAGTAGAAGGAAGGAGAATAAGGGGGAGAAGGAGGAGGAGGAAGAGGAAGAAGAGGAGGAGGAAAAGGGGAAGAAGAAAAAGAAGAAAAAAAGAAGAAAAAGAAGGAGGAGAAGGAGAAGAAGGAAGGAGAACAAGGAGAAGGGGAAGAAGGAGGAGGAGGAAGAGGAGCAGGAGGGAGAAGAGGGGGAGGAGAAGTGGAAGAAGGAGGAAAAGGAAAACAAGAAGAAGGGGAAGAAGGAGAAGAAGAAGCAGAAGAAGAAGACGACAAAGAAGAAAAAGAAGAAGAATCCAGCCCTGCCCCTGCTCACGGAGGGTGCTTTGTAGCCGGCCCAGCCCTCACCTGGCCGCCCCGTGACTCGCTCCACCAGCGCCCGCAGCCGCGCCCGGCACTCGGCGAAGTCGGGGGGCTCGCGGAGCTCGGGGGGCTCGGGCGGCCGCAGCTGCCGCAGCTCCATCAGCGCTCCCTTGACGAAGGGCTGCATGTCCATCAGCTCCTGCTCGCCGCCGTAGCGCCCCAGCCTCTCCACCAGCCTCTCGGCCGCCTCCAGCCGCAGCAGCGTGCCCTCGGCTCCGCACAGCTCCTCCGCCAGCGCGCTCCGGCCGCGCTCCGGCCGCGCCTCCAGCAGCGCCCGCAGCTCCTCCGCCTCGCTGCGCACCAGCTCCTGCAGCCGCTCGGCGCTGGCGCGGACGCGCTCCCGCAGCCGCTCCCGCTGCTCCTCCCGCCGCGCCGCCTCGCCCCGCAGCCGCGCCAGCGCCACCTCGAAGGAGCGGCGGAGCCGCTGCAGGTCCCGGCGCAGAGAGCGCAGCTCGTCCTGGCGCCGGCGGCTCTCGGCGCGGAGGTCCCGGAACGGAGCGTGGCGAGTGTCCAGCAGCGCGCAGGGACAGCACAGAGCCCGCTCGCAGCGAGGGCAGTAGATGCTGGCAGGGGGGACACACGGTGGCATCAGGGACCGGTGGCAGCAGGGACATGCGGGGGTGGGTACAGCCGGGAGCTGCTCCGGGGGTACCGGGATTGGCTCCCGGGATGGGGGGCATGGATACGGATCAGGGATGGACAGGGGTCAGGGACAGACAGGGGTCAGGAATGGACACAGGGCAGGAATGGACAGTGGTCAGGGATGGACAGGGGTCAGTGATGGTCAGTGATGGTCAGCAATCAGTGACGGACAGGAGTCAGGGATGGACAGTGGTCAGGGATGGACAGGGGTCAGTGATGGTCAGAGGTCAGGCATGGACACGAGTCAGTGATGGACAGAGGGCAGGAAGGGACAGGGATGGACAGGGGTCAAGTATGGACACAGGGCAGGAATGGACAGTGGTCAGGAAGGGACAGGGATGGACAGGGGTCAAGTATGGACAGGGGCCAGGGATGGACACAGGTCAGTGATGGTCAGTGATGGTCAGAGGGCAGTGATGGTCAGCAATCAGTGATGGACAGGAGTCAGGGATGGACACAGGGCAGGGATGTACAGCAGTCAGGGATGGACACTGGTCAGTGATAGTGATGGTCAGTGGTCAGCAGTCAGTGCCCATTCCAGGACATCCCAGGCCATGCCCAGCCCCCTCTGGAACCTTTCCCCAGATCCCTGCTGGAGCTCCCTTGGCTCCCCGGGGTCTCTGAGGGGTCACTGCCATCAGTCCCCAAACACAGGGGACAAAATCCCCTCGGCAGAGCTTTGGGGACAGGATGGGATTTGGGAGCAGGAGGGGATTTGGGAGCGGGGTGAGATTTGGGATGGTGGAGATTTTGGATGAGGTTTGGGGATAGGAGACATTTGGACACAGGATGAGATTTCGGCCCATCCCACTCCTGCACATTCCAGGCTGGAGCATCATCCCCAAACGTCCTGAAGCAGGGTGGGATTTGGTGACAGGACAGGATTTGGGGACAGCATGAGGTTTGGGTACAGGATGAAATTTGTGGATGGGGGGACATTTGGGAGCAGGGCGAGATTTGGAGACAGGACAAGATTTAAGAACAGGACGAGGTTTGAGAACAGGACGAGGTGTGGGGACAGGACGAGGTTTGAGAACAGGACGAGGTGTGGGGACAGGACGAGGTTTGAGGTGTGGGGACAGGACAAGACTGGGGGCCAGGATGAGGTTTGGCACCACGCCCACACCGGGGCCCAGGCCGAGGCGCTCCCACCTGCACACGCGGCTCTCCTCGGGGTGGCTGGCGCTGGAGCAGAAGAGGCTGCAGGAGCCGCGCGTGTCCTCCAGGAACTGCCGCGCCGAGCCCGCCCGCAGCTCCTCCACCCTGCGCACCCGGTGCGCCTTCTTCTTGTGCCACCACTGGTGCTCCTCCAGGCAGCGCCCGCAGAAGAACTCCTCGCAGTCCGAGCACCACACCAGCGCCGCCTCGGCGCGGCAGCGGCTGCAGCCCGGCCCGCCCGAGCTGCGGATCTGCCGCCAGAGCTGCAGGCGGTTCCGCAGGTTGCAGAAGAGCAGGTTGTCCACGGCGGGCGCGCCCGTGGCCGCCTGGCAGCGCGGGCACTGCTTGGTGTCGCTCAGGCAGGCCGGGCACAGCGTGTGCAGGCAGCGCAGCAGCCGCGGCTGCGCCGAGTCCTGCCCGCAGCCATCGCACCGCAGGAACTGGAAATCTTCGTCTTCCTCTTCACCCTCATCCTCGCCCTCCGCGGGATGGGACGGAGGGGAGGCCGGAGCGGCGGGGCCCGGCTCTGGGGGAAGCTCCGGTTCCGGGTCTGGCTCCGGTTCCGTCTCCATCTGCGGAGATGCGGGATTGTCCCGTGGGATGGAGGAAGTTGGGGCTCGGCCCCATAAATCGCGCCCGGGGTTCTGCTGTCCCGCCCCTCGCAGGTTCCTCCCCACCCTCCCGAGCTCCCTTCCTGGAATTTGGGCTTTCCTAAGCGTCGGTGGAAACGAAAGCAAAAGGGTTTTGGTGCCGTCACCGCCACCGCCCCTTCCTGCTTGGACAGAGGGAAAAGCGGGGACACCCTGGCAGCGACCCCAAAACCTCCCCGGCAGCGACCCCAAAACCTCCCCGGCAGTGACCCCAAAACCCCCTTGGGTAGCCACCCCAAAACCTCCCCGGCAGTGACCCCAAAGCCCCCTTGGCAGCGACCCCAAAACCCCCGGCAACGATCCCAAAACCCCCGGTAGCAACCCCAAAACTCCTCCGGCAGCGCTGTCCCCAGCACCAGCCCAGTCCCCAGAGGTGTCCCCAAAGGTGTTCCCAAAGGTGTCCCCAGAGGTGTCCCCCTCGCCACTCCTCACCCCCAGCCCGGCAGCGCGGACAAACCCCCCCCGTCCCCCCGATAAATATTTGGGGGAGCCAGAAAACGCCGGGACCCCCCTTCCCACCCCGCCCTAAAAACGCACCCGCCCCCTCTCCCCGGGCAGGAGCCGCCCGCGGGGAGCTCCGCTTTGTCCCCGTGTCCCCCCCGGGGGCTCCGGTTTGTTCCCGTGTCCCTCCGGTACCTGCGGAGCGCGGCGGGGCCGGGAGGGAACGGGAGAGAGGGCGGGGAGAGGGAGGGGAGAGGGAGGGGAGGGGAGACCGGGAGCTGTGGGGCGGGGCCGGGGGAATCCGAGTGTGCGGGGACCGGGGGGATGCGGGATCGGGACGGGGATTTTGGGATCGGGATGGGGATGTTGGCACCAGGATGGGGATGTGGGACCGGGATGGGGATGTGGGATCGGGATGTGGGACCGGGAAGGGGATTGTAGGATCGGGATGTGGGATCAGGATGGGAATGTGGGACCGGGATGTGGGACCGGGAAGGGGATTGTAGGATCGGGATGTGGGATCGGGATGGGGATGTGAGATCAGGATGTGGGACCGGGAAGGGGATTGTAGGATCGGGATGTGGGATCGGGATGGGGATTGTAGGATCGGGATGTGGGATCAGGATGGGAATGTGGGATCAGGATGTGGGACCGGGAAGGGGATTCTGGCACCAGGATGGGGACGTGGGACCGGGATGTGGGGCCGGGAAGGGGATTTGGGTCGGGGAAGGCGCTGCCGGTACCGTGGGGGCGGTTCCGAGCCCCGCCGTGCCGGGGCCGCTCCGGTCCCGGTCCGTCCCCATGGTCCCCGCGCGTGGGGCCGTGCCAGCCCCGCCCCCTCCGGAAGGGACATTCCCGGCCCTATTCCCGGCCCTATTCCCACCCCAATCCCGGCCCCGTTCCCAGGATCCCCTCCCTTCCCACCCCGCGACACGGGAGGATGTGGCACGGCCACAAGGCCGGGGCGGAGATTTTGGGGACAAAACCCTTTTGCCACCCGCTTTTGGGGCTGGGCTGCCCCGATCCCAAATCCCCGCGCTCCCGGAACGGGATCCGCTCACCGGGCCGGGATTTGGGATGGGATCCGCTCCGGCGCCGTCACATGACAAAGCCACCAGGAAGCGCCGCCGCTCCTCTTTCCTGTCCCCATCCCCGCGCTGGCGACAACGCCACCTCGCCGACTGTCGCCGGAGCGGGGCGGGACCGCGGGCGGATCGCGGAGCTCCGGGGAATTGTCCCCGCGGGGGCACCTGGGGTGGCACCGCGCGGGTTTGTCACCTCAGGTGGCAGCGAAAAAACCCCAAAATGTTTTATCAATCCTCAGCCCAGGTGACCCCAAAGCTTGTCCTGATGTCCCGGGAATGTCACCAGCCCAGGTGACCCCAAATTCTGTCCCCAGGTGACCCCAAATCCTGCCCTGGTGTCCCTGGAGTGTCCCCAAGCAAGGTGACCCCAAACCTTCAAGTGCCACCGCCCAAGGGGACCCCAGATCCTTGAGTGTCACCCTGAGCCCTGCCATGGTGTCCCTTGGCTGTCACCAGCCCCAGGGGACCCCAAATCCTCAAATGTCACCTCCCCAGGTGACCCCAAACTGCCCCCAGTGACCCAAAACCCTTCTGGGTGTCCCTCGAGTGTCCCCACCCCAGGTGACCCCAAACCCCATAAGGGTTGGATCGGGATCCCGGAATTCCCTGGGATTTGCCCCATTTGGGGTCATATTCCCAACCCCAAAATTCCCAGTTTGGGAATCCTCCTTGGGAATGGCAGGGTTGTGGTCGGGATCCTGGAATTCTGTGGGATTTGTCCCATTTGGGGTCGCATTCCCAACCCCAAAAAGTCCTGGCAATCCCATAGGATCCTCCTTGGGACTGGGATCCTGGAAATCTGTGGGATCAACTGCTTTGGGGTCACATTCCCAACCCCAAAAACCCCCGGTGATCCCATGGGATCCTCCTGTTCCCAGCTGGAATTCCCATGGAAACCCCAATTCAGAGCGGGAAATCCTCGCTTCGGGGGAAATTCCTGGGATGTTCCCAAATATCCCAAATGGACGCCCCGAAATTCCCAGGAAATCCCAGGAGATCCCGAGAAATTCACCCTGAAGGAATTCCCAAGGGTTTGGAGGGGCTGGAGAGGGAAATCTGGGATTGGGAAAAATGGGAATGGTGGGATCCCAAATCCCAGTCTGGAATTGGGAATTCTGGGATCCCAAATCTCAGTTTGGGGAAAATGGAAATGCCAGGATCCCAAATCCTAATTTTTCACAGAAAAGTTCCAGGATCCCAAATCCCAATTCTGGGATCACAAAGTCCAAAAATCCAATTTTTAGGATTCTGGAATACCAAATCCCTGTCTGGGACTGGGAAAAATGGGAATTTTGGGATCACAAATCCCAGTTTGAGATTGGGAATTCCAGGATCCCAAATCCCAGTCTGGGACTGGGAAAAATGGGAATGCTGGGATCCCAAATCCCAAAACTCCAATTTTTTCCCAGATTTTTGGGCCTTGGAAAAGGGGGAAGAACTCAGAATTCCCACTGGGATTTGGGATCAGTCTTTTTCCACTGGGAAAAGGAGGGAATTTGGGATCCTGGATGGGATTTTTCCCAATTTTTCCTGCCTTTGGAACTCCCTGATCCCAAAAATCCCAGGAATCTCTCTGGAATCAGATCCCCTCCTCCTCCAGCCAGGATTTTTCCTGGGAAAAACCTCTGGGAAAAGGGAAAAGCTCTTCCCAAACTCCCATTTTTCCATGGATTTTTACATTTTGAAAAAATTGGGGAATAGGATCAAATCCAGGGTGGTTTTTTTGGGATAAAATCCCAGTTTGGGATGAGAGAGAGACGGGAACTGCACCCCCAGGAATCCCAAAGCCCGGAATTCCAATCCCTGCTCCAAGGATTGTTTGGAATTCTCGGATCCCACCAGGATAAACAATCCTTGGAATTCCTGCGCTCGCAATTCCCTCCCCCGATCTCAAAAGTGGCGCCAAAATTCCCTTTTCCTGCTTTTTTCTCTCTCTTATTTTATGGAATTTTGGGTTTTCCCACTGCCAGCCCCAAATCCCAGGATTTTGTGGGGCTGAGAAAGGAAAAATTTGGGGGATCTGGAGGGAATTTTGGAGTTTTTCAAGGATTTGGGCGTTTGTGGGAAAGGGAAGAGCCGGGATTTGCTCCCTTTGGATTTGGGATTCCTGGCCATGGAAAACTGGGAATTGTGGGGTCACCTCAGCTGGAATTCCTTGGGATGAGATTCCAAGAGGGATTTGGGAAATTGGGATTTGGGAAAGAAATTCCCAATCCCTTCCCAGGCCTCAAATCCTCATGGATTCCTTCCCAATCCAGGTTTTTTTTTTTTTGGGCTCACCCCTCGGTTTTCCTGGGATCCAGAGGGATTTTGATCCTAAAAACTTGGGAAGAGCCCAAATCCCAATTCCGGAGCTGGGAATGAGAGAAAACCTCTGGAAAATCTGGGAAAACCCCAAAGAAATCAGGGATGAGGGAAAACCCTCAGAATTCCAGCAGCTCTCAGAATTCCTGGGATTAAAACTCGATTTTTAGGGAAAGTGGGATGGAAAAAAAATCCCCTGAATTTGGTGCTTTCCTGGCTCCTTGGGAATTCCCAAAAAATCCCTCTCCCGTTTTTTTTCCGAGAAATCAGAAATCCCCTTTTCCCCACGGAACCTCCCCCATTCCCAGAATTTCCCCTCTGGCTCCATCCCGAGGGATTTTTCCCAAAATCCCAAAGGGATCCCGGAGTTTCCTGGGGTGAGGAGAAGCCTTGAATCCAAGGATTTTTCCCCCTCGGGGAAATTCCCAGAATTCCCGATATCTCCCTGACGCAGGAGCTCAGCCTCTGGAATTCCGGGAATTTCCGTGCTGCTCCCAAAGTATTTTAAACAGAGAGAAAAAAAAATTAAAAAAAAAAAACAAAAAAAAAAAACCAACAAACAACCAAGATTGGGGGATTTTGGGATGAGGGAAAAGCCCTGGAAGCAGAGGAGGGGTTGAGGCTGAGCCATAAAATTTTTTGGGAATGCTGAGCCGGTTCCAGCTCCAAAACCCCGGGAATTCCTTTGGGATCAAAGCCAGGAATTCATTTGGGGTCGATCTTTGGAAAAAAAAAATCCCAAATGCAGGGGGACTTTTCCAGGGAAAAAGGAGGAGAGGGATTTTGGGATTTGGGAAAAATGGAGCTGATGGAAAACTGGGAACAGGGTGTGGGGGGGGGGGGGGGGGGGGGGGGGGGGGGGGGGGGGAATGAGGAGGGACAGAAATCCCATAAAAATTCCATATTAAAAATTCAATTTAAAAAAGAGAATTCCATAAAAATTCCATTTAAAAAACCAGAATTGGGATAACAAAGGGCATGAAAAAAATCCACAAAAATGAGGAAAAAATGGGAATGAGCCTGGAAAATTTATGGGATTTATTCCAGGGAGTTTTCCCTATTTTTCCCTTTTCCTTGGATGGAATGGGAAGAGCCAGGAGGGAGGAAAATGAAGGAATTTTTGGGATCTCGGTGATTCCCCATAATCCAAACCCAAATCCCATATTTTTTGGGGGGGATAGAACTAGGAATTATCCCCGGAATTTGGGGTCTCGGAGCCTTGGCTGAGGATTTTTGGGAATAGGGGAGGAGGATCCCAGGTTGTATCCCAAAAATAAAAAGGGATTTGTGCATCCAGAGGGGTTTGGATCACCGGGAATGACAGAGACCCCAAAATTCCCAGCCTGGGAGCCAAAATTCCTTCTTTTTTTGGGATAGAAAGTGGGATCCTCCCCCAAATGCCTCATCCAAGGGGAAAGCAGCGCTCTGGAGGTTCTGGAATTATCCCTGGAATTCGGGATCCCGGGAAAAGCGGAGCCTTGGATGAGGATTTTGGGAAGAGGGGGAGGGGAAGCCACGCTCTATCCCAAAAAAAAAAAACAAAAAAACGAAGGAATTTTGGCTCCGACCTCCCTCCCGGGGCTGGAATTCGGGGGGCTCTCCCTCATTCCCGATGATCCAAACCCAAATCCCGTTTTTTTCTTTGGGATAGAACGTTCTCCTCACCCTCCTCTTCCCAAAAATCCTCATCCAAGGGGAGAGCAGAGCTCCGGGGGCTCCGGGATCATCCCTGGAATTCGGGATCCAGGGAAAGCACAGCCTTGGATGAGGATTTTTGGGAAAGGGGGAGGATCCCACGTTGTATCCCAAAAATAAAAAGGGATTTGCGCATCCAGAGGGGTTTGGATTACCGGACACCCCAAAATTCCAAGCCTGGGGGCGAGGTCGGAGCCAAAATTCCTTCTGTTTTTTGGGATAGAGCGTGGCTTCCCCTCCCCCTCTTCCCAAAATCCTCATCCAAGGCTCCGCTTTTCCCGGATTCCGAATCTCAGGAATGATCCCGTGGCCGTGTTTTCCCCTCGTTCCATCCCAAAAAGAGGAAGGAATTTTGGCTGGAATTAGGGGGTGAGAGCGACCCCCCCAAATCCCTTTTTTTGGGGGGCGTAGAACGTGACCAGGAGTTCTGGGTTGATCCCTGGAATTCGGGATCCGGGGAAAGCAGAGCCTTGGATGAGGTTTTTCGGGAAATGGGGGAGGATCCCACGTTGCATCCCAAAAAAACCCTGGGATTTGCGCATCCAGAGGAGTTTGGATCACAGGAGACCCCAAAATTCCAAGTCTGGGGGCGAGGTCGGAGCCAAAATTCCTTCCTTTTTTTTGGGATAACCCCTCACAAAATTCCTTTTCCGAGGGGAGAGCAGCGCTCCGGGAGTTGTGGGGTTATCCCTGGAATTCGGGATCCCGGGGAAAGCGGAGCCTCTGCTCGCTCCTTATCAGCTCCGAGCCCAAACAATTCCCTCGGCTCGCGGCTCCGCGGCTCCTGCCGGGATAAACAATTCCCAAAAATCCGCCGGGAACGCTCATCCCGACCCCTCGCACCCCGGAAATGACGGGAACGCTCTCAGGGGCGCCCTTGGAATTCCAAAGGGGGGAGCTGGGCTCGTTCCCAGCGGGATAAAAACCCGGGCAGAAGCCCCGCGCTGGGAATCCCAGGGATTTTCCGCGATGCGCTCCCAAATCCGCCTCCTCCTGGCGCTGCTCTGCGCGGCCCCCGCGGCTCCGGCGCCTCCTCCCTGGGAGCCGGCGTGGAGCGATCCCAATCCCTGGGTCTGGGGGGACGAGCAGCCGCATTCCCGGTCCGATTCCCGCCCCCAGATGCCGGTGGAAGTGCAGTGCCAGGAGGCGCAGCTGGTGGTGACCGTGCACCGGGATCTGTTCGGGACCGGCCGCTTGGTCAGCGCGGCCGAGCTCAGCCTGGGCCCCGCCGCCTGCAAACATTCCCGCCTGGATCCATCCCAAAAAACCGTCACCTTCAGCGCCGGCCTGCACGAGTGCGGCAGCACCGTCCAGGTGAGTCCGGCCGGGGAATCCAGGCATTCCCAACGCCGGCATTCCCAGAGGGAGCGGCTCCCGGGTCCGTGAAAATCCCAGGTTTTGAGGGAGATGCAGGTGAGTCCCGTCCTGACCCCGGGATCCCAACCCCATCCCGCAATTCCCATGGGGAGCGGCTCCCGGGCTCGTGCAAATCCCAGATTTAGGGGAGATCCAGGTGAGTCCGTGTTCCTATCCCGGGATTCCCACCTGGAATCCTCCCACGGTGTCCGGGGAGGTCCAGGAGAGTCCTGTCGGGATCCGGAATTCCCGGACGGGTGCAAATCGCAGGTTTTAAGGGAGATCCAGGTGAGTCCTTGTCCCTCCCCGATCCTGGGATTCCCACCAGGATTCCTACCGGGGACGGCTCCCGGGTCCGTGTAAATCCCAGGTTTTGAGGGAGATCCAGGTGAGTCCCGTCCTGATCCCGGAATTCCCACCGGGAGCGGCTCCCGGGGTTGCCCGGATCCCAGGTTTTGAGGGAGATTCAGTTGAGTTCTGTCCCGATCCCGGAATTCCCACCGGGAGCGGCTCCTGGGATCGCGCGGATTCCCGAGTCCTTGTCCCGATCCCGGGATCCCGCCCCGATCCTGGGATTCCGCCCGGGAGAGGCTCCAGGAGATCCCGAGGTGTCGGGGGAGATCCGGGTGAGTCCCGTTCCCATCCCGGGATTCCGCTCCTATCCCGGGATTCCCACCTGGAGCAGCTCCCGGGTCCGTGCAAATCCCAGATTTAAGGGAGATCCAGGTGAGTCCTGTTCCCATCCCGGAATTCCCACCGGGAGAGGCTCCAGGAGATCCCGAGGTGTCGGGGGAGATCCGGGTGTGTCCCGTTCCCATCCCGGGATTCCCGCCGGGATTTCCCCCTGGAGCAGCTCCCGGGTCAGTGCAATTCCCAGGTTTTGGTGGAGATCCAGGTGAGTCCTGTCCCCATCCCGGAATCCCCAGCTCCGGGACCGCGCGTGTTCCCGGTTTTACGGAGATCCAGGGGCTGGATCCGGGATCATTCCACGGCAAGGAGGAGCCACGGTTTCCTGGGAATTTGAGCGGTTTTCCCGCAGCTTTTCCCATTCCTCTGGGAAAAGCCCCTTTTCCCTCTGTTTTAACTCCCTGAAAACTGGGATTTTCCATCCCTTTCCCCCATTTTCCACCCGATTTCCCCCCCTTTTTCATACATTTCCCCCCCTTTCCCATCCCTTTTCCCCTTTTTCCATCCCTTTTCCCCCATTTCCATGGATTCCCTCAGCATTCCTAGCCAGCCCAGTGATGCTGCCAGGATGAGGGTTGACCTCTCCCACGGAATTCCCCATCTTTATTCCCAAATCACCCCGGATTCCCTAATTTCTTGGATTTCCCACTCACCCTGCTGATACCCCTGACTGGAGACCCACAGAATTCCCGGTTTTCATTCCCAGATCACCCCAGATTCTCTGATTTCTTCCAATTCCTGCTCACTGTGCCTTGAGGAACCCCTTTTCCCACAGAATTCTCATTTTTTATTCCCGGACCACCCCAGATTCCCTCATTCCTCCCACTTCCCGCTCACTCGGGATTGAGGAGCCCTTTTCCCCCGGGATTCCCGGTTTTCATTCCCAGGTCACTCCGGATTCCCTGATTTACCGAACGCTGCTGAGCTACGATCCCAGCCCCGGCAGTAACCCGGCCATCGTGCGCAGCGACCCGGCCGTCATTCCCATCGAGTGCCACTATCCCAGGTTCTCCCAGATCCCATCCTGCCTTCCCCGCAACCCCATTCCCATCCAGGATCCCATCCCAGGATTCCCAGCATTCCCAGGAATCCCATTCCCATCCCAGGATCCCATCCCACATTCCCAGCATTCCTGGGAATCAGATTCCCATCCCAAGATCCCATCCCACATTCTCAGCATTCCCAGGAATCCCATTCCCATCCTGGATCCCATTCCGCATTCCTGGCATTCGCATTCCCATCCCAGTGTCCCATTCCCATTCCCACTGTCCCCATTCCCATCCCAACATCCCCATTCCCAGTGTCCCGTTCCTGATCCCATTCCCTTTTCCAGACGGGATAACGTGTCCATTGTCCCATTTCCAGTGCCCTGTTCCTGTCCCAGTGTCCCATTTCCAATGTCCCCATTCCCATCACAGTGTCCCATTCCTAGTGTCCTGTTCCCATTCCCTGTTCCCTTTTCCAGGCAGGATAACATCTCCAGTGTCCCATTCCCATTCCCGATCCCATTCCCTGTTCCCTTTCCCAGGCGGGATAACGTCTCCAGCGGCTCCATCCGTCCCACCTGGGCTCCCTTCAACTCCGCGCTGGCCTCCCAGGAGAAGCTCCTGTTCTCCCTGCGCCTCATGAACGGTGCGGGATCGGGGTTTTCCCGCCCTTTTCCCCCTTTCTCGTCCCTTTCCCATCCCTTTTCCCCCTTTTCCACCCTCTTTTCCATCCCCACCTTTCCCTCACCTTTTCCTCCTTTCCTATCCCCTTTCCCCCCTTTTTGATCCCTTTCCCACCCCTTTTCTGCTTTTGGGATCACTTTGGGGTTGACTCCCTTGGGTTTTCCAGAGGATTGGAGCTCTGAGAGGGCCTTTTCAGGATTCCCCTTTTCCATCCCTTTTCCCCTTTCTCCCATTTCTCCATCCCCTTTTCCCTATTTTCCTTCCCTTTCCCAACCCTTTTCCCCTTTTGGGATCAGTTTGGGGTTTATCCCACAGGGTTTTCCAGAGGACTGGAGCTTGGAGCGGGATTTCTCGGGATTCCCCCATTTCCCCCTTTCCCATCCCTTTTCCCCCTTTGGGATCACTTTGGGGTTGACCCCGTGGGGTTTTCCAGAGGACTGGAGCTTGGAGCGGGATTTCTCGGGATTCCCCCATTTCCCCCTTTCCCATCCCTTTTCCCCCTTTGGGATCACTTTGGGGTTGACCCCGTGGGGTTTTCCAGAGGACTGCAGCTCAGAGTGGGATTTCTCAGCATCCCCCCTTTCCTATCCCTTTTCCTCTGGGATTTTCCAGAGGATTGGAGCTACAAGTGGGAATTTTTCAGCGTTCCCCTTGTCCCATCCCATTTCTCCTTTTGGGGTTTGTTTCGGGTTTATCCTGCTGGGTTTTCCAGGTGACTGGGGTTCAGAGAGGGATTTCTTGGTATTCCCTGATTTCCAACCGTTTTCCCATGAGTTTTTCCATAGGACTGGAGCTCAGAGTGAGATTTCTCAGGATTCCCCCTTTCCCATCCCTTTTTCCCCTTTGGGATCACTTTGGGGTTGATCCCGTGGGGTTTTCCAGAGGCCTGGAGCTCGGAGCGGGATTTTTTGGGGTCCCTCCTTTTCCCATTCCTTTTCCCGTGGGGTTTTCCAGAGGACTGGAGCTCGGAGCGGGATCTCTCGGCGTTCCGCCTGGGGGACGTGCTGAACATCCAGGCCGAGGTGGGCGCCCACAGCCACGTCCCACTGCGCCTCTTCGTCGACTCCTGCGTGGCCACCCTGGGCCCCGGCGCGGGCAGCGAGCCCCACTACGCCATCATCGACTTCAACGGGTGCGCCGGGGACATCGGGGACATCCGGGGACATTTGGGGACATCTGGGGACGTCTGGGGACGTTTGGGGGCATTTTGGGGTCTGGGGGACACCCAGAGCGGTGGTGAGCTCTCCCTGTGCCACTATGCCACCATTGACTTCAACATGTGTGCCGGGGACTGCTGGGGACTCTGGAGATATTTGGGGACATCTGGGGATGTTTGGGGACACTTTGGAGTCTGGGGGACACCCAGGGCGTGGTGAGCCCTCCTTGTCCCACTACGCCATCATCGACTTCAACAGGTGTGCTGGGGACATCTGGGGACATCTGGGGACCTTTGGGGATACTTGGGGATGTTTGGGGATGTTTTGGGGACATTTGGGGATGCTTTGGGGTCAGGGGGAGGGTGGCAGCTCATCCTGCCCCACGGCGCCATCATCAACTTCAACGGGTGCGCAGGGGACACCTGGGGACATCTGGGGATATCTCAGGGACGTTTGGGGACATTGGGGGACATTTGGGGATGTTTGGGGACATTTCGGGACAATTTGGGGTGAGGGACATGGTCAGGGGGTGGTGACACCTCATCCCACCACACTGCTCCATCATCGACTACAGTGGGTGAGTTTGGGGACCTTTGGGGACATTTGGGGACAGTTTGGGGGCACTTTGTGGTCTGGGACATGGTGGTGATACCTCATTACCCATCATTGGCTTCAATGGGTGAGTACAGGGACATTTGGGGACATCTGGGGACAATCTGGGGTGAGGGACATGGTCAGTGGTGGTGACACCTCAACCCATCCCACTGCTCCATCATTGACTTCCGTGGGTGGGTTTGGGGACACTTTGGGGACATTTGGGGACGTTTTGGCATCAGGGTAGGGTAGCAGCTCATCCTGCCCCACTACGCCACCATTGACTTCAATGGGTGGGTCTGGGGACATTTGGGGATGTTTGGGGACAATCTGGGGACATTTGGGGACATTTTGAGGTCTGGGGTCATGGTCTGGGACATGGTGGTGATACCTCATTACCCATCATTGGCTTCAATGGGTGAGTACAGGGACATTTGGGGACATCTGGGGACAATCTGGGGTGAGGGACATGGTCAGTGGTGGTGACACCTCAACCCATCCCACTGCTCCATCATTGACTTCCGTGGGTGGGTTTGGGGACACTTTGGGGACATTTGGGGACGTTTTGGCATCAGGGTAGGGTAGCAGCTCATCCTGCCCCACTACGCCACCATTGACTTCAATGGGTGGGTCTGGGGACATTTGGGGATGTTTGGGGACAATCTGGGGACATCTGGGGACATTTTGAGGTCTGGGGTCACCCAGGAGGTTCTGAGCCCTTGTCACTTCCTCAGCCAATCTGGGGACACTCAGGGACACTGCGATGCCAGCCAGGACTGTGACCCTTCTGTCCCTGGGGCTGTGACCCCACTGTCCCCGTGGCTGTGACCCTGCTGCCCTTGTGTCTGTGACCCCTCTGTCCCCAAGGCTGTGTCCCTGCTGTCCCCATGGCTGTGACCCCACTGTCCCCAGGGTCTGACCCTGCTGTCCCTGGGCTGTGACCCCGCTGTCCCCATGGCTGTGACCCCACTGTCCCCAGGGCTGTGTCCCACTGTCCCCCTCACTGTGATCCCTCTGTCCCCGTGGCTGTGACCCTGCTGTCCCCAGGCCTGTGACTCTTTCCCTGTGGTGTGACTCTACTCTTCCCGTGGCTGTGACCCTGCTGTCCCTGGGGTTGTGACCCTGCTGTCCCCAGGGTGTAACCCTGCTGTCCCCATGGCTGTGACCGTGTCCCCGGGGTGTAACCCCGCTGTCCCCACAGCTGCCTGGTGGACGGGCGCTCCGATGCCACCAGCTCGGCCTTTGTCACCCCCCGGCCGCGGCAGGACATGCTGCGCTTCCAGATCGACGCCTTCCGCTTTGCCGGTGACTCCCGCAGCCTGGTAAGGCCCCGGGGACACCCCGGGGACACCCTGCTGTCCCCAGTGCCACCCCGGTGTCCCCGCGGTGTCCCCAGCAGTGTCCCCTGGCGCAGATCTACATCACATGTCACCTGAAGGTGACACCGGCCGAGCAGAGCCCGGACGCGCTGAACAAGGCCTGCTCCTTCAGCAAGGCGCGCAACACGTGAGTGTCACCTCCCTCGTGTCACCTCCCCCGTGTCACCTTCCCAGTGTCACCTCCCCGGTGCCATCTCTGTAGTGTCACCTCCCTGGTGTTACCTCCCTGGTGGCATCTCCGCGGTGGCACCTTCCTGGTGGCACCTGCCCATCCTGGTGGCACCGGCTGATGGTGTCACCTCCCCGCCGCAGCTGGGCGCCCGTGGAGGGGACAAGGGACATCTGCAGCTGCTGCGAGCGGGGCAACTGCGGCCAGCGCGGCCCGCGGCCAGCGGAGCCCTGGAATGGCCACCGCTACCGGAGACACGACGGGGACGGTGAGGGGACAGCAGGGGACACTGTGGGGACATGGAGACACTGGGGATACCAGGGACAGAGGGACATGGGGAACTTGGGGACAGGGTGACGTGGGGACAGGGGGACAGCATGGGGACATTATGGGGACATGGGGAGAGCATGACAGGGGGACAGGGAGGACATGGGGACATCCTGGGGACACAGGAACATAGTGGGACAGTGAGACTTTGGTGGTGGGGTGATCCCTCCTCACTGTCCCTCACTGTCCCTCACTGTCCCCATGTCCCCAGGTGCCACCTCTGAAGCTGACATTGTCATTGGTCCCGTGCTGCTCTCGAGTGCCCAGCGTGGCCAGCGCCCCGAGGGCCACCAGGGTGAGTCCCTGAGGTGACACTGGTGACACTGTGTGACACCGGGTGACACAGGGTGCACTGGGTGATACCGAGTGACTCTGGGTGACACCAGGTGACACCAGGTGACAGTGGGTGGCACCCGGTGACAATCCCCACTCCCCTCCGTGTCACTCGGTGTCCCTTCGCAGGCACGGTGACACCGCTGGCCGTGGGGACAGCGCTGGCCTGCGCGGTGGCCGGTGTGGCCGTGGCCGGAGCCGCGCTGGCCATCGGCCTCAGGCGCCGGAATTCCCCGTGAACCCTGGAATGACCGAGGGAAATCCCACAAACCCCGGAATGACCGAGGGAAATCCCATAAAATCCCACAAGGACCAATGGAAATCCCGATGAATCCCACAAGGACTGACGGAAATCCCAAACAATCCCACAAGGACCTGCGGTGTCCGAGGGTCACTCTGGGGGGGAATCCAAGGAATGGGGCGGAGAGGGCCACCAGTCCTGTCCCAGTGTCACCAATCCTGTCCAAGTGTTCCCATTCCCATCCCACTGTCCCCAGTCCCATCCCAATGTCCCCATTCTCGTTCCCAGTGTCCCCATTCCCAGTGTCCCATTACATCCCACTGTACCCATTCCCATCCCACTGTCCCCAGTCCTAATGTCCACATCCACGTTCCCAATTTCCCCATTCCTGTCCCAGTGTCCCCACTGCATTCCCAATGTCCCCATTTTCAAGGTCCCCATCCCCATCCCCATTCCCAATGTCCCCCATTCTCTCCCAGTATCCCCATTCCTGGTGTCCCCATCCCAATCCCACTGTCCCCACCTGTGTCCCCACTCCCAATGTCCCATTCCCTTTCCCAGTGTCCCCAGTCCTAATGTCCCCATCCCCATTCCCAATGTCCCCACTCCCATTCTCAATGTCCCCAGTCCCATCCCGGTGTCCCCATTCTCATCCCAATTCCCAATGTCCCCATTCCTGTCCCAGTGTCCTCATTCCCAATGTCCCCATTCCCATCCCCATGTCCCCAATCCTGTCCTGGTGTCCCCATTCTCATCCCGGTGTCCCCACTCCATTCCCAATGTCCCCATTCCCAATGTCCCCATGCCCATCCCCAGTGTCCCTATTCCCATCCCAGTGTCCCCAACCTTGGTGTCCCCAATCTCAACGCCTCCCCCTCCCAATCCCAGTGTCCCCATTCCAGTCACAGTGTCCCCATTCCCAATGTCCCCAGTCCCATCCCAGTGTTCCGATCCCAATGTCTCATTCCCATTCTCAATGTCCCCAATCCCAATCCCAGTGTCCCCATTCCCAATCCCAATGTCCCCATTGCAAATCCCAATGTCCCTATTCCCGTTCCAATGCCCCCATTCCATCCCACTGTACCCATTCCTGACCCCATTACCACCCCAAAAATTCCCAAATCCCAACCTCCGCTCTCTCCGGTGGGAAAACAGAAAAATTCCCTAAAAAAATCTATAGGATTTCCCTCCCCAAATTCCCAGACCTGTTTCTTCCCCACCTTGGGGACATTCCCAAAAATTCCCCAGGATTTGTAGGATCACGAGGATTTTATGGGGCATTTTGGGGTCCCTGCTTTGATTCCAGCCTTGGGTTCCCTTGGGAAATGGGGGAAAAACCGGGAATGCCGGGAAAATTCGGGATAAAAATGATTCCAAAGAGTCCTCGTGGCTTCCCCGCTTTTTATTGGGAAAAGGGGGAACTTTGGGAACGCAGCGGAGCCACCTCGGGAACTTCCCGGGAAAGGGGACGGGCGACACTCCTGGGCTTCGGCTGCCGTCAGGATCTGTGGGGAAAACGGGAAAATCCTGGGAAATTCCATGGGGAAGGGGGAAAAAAAGTAAAATCCCATAAAATTCCATGGAAAAGGGGGAAGAAAACGACCCCAAATGGGCAAATCCTGGAAAATTCCACAGGAAAGGAGGAAAAAAACGTAAAATCTCAGAACATTTCATGGAAAAGGAGCAAAATCCCAATTCCTACCACAAATCCCGTGAAATTCCATGGAAAAGGAGGAAAAAAATGACCCCAAATGGACAAATCCTGGCAAATTCCAGGGGAAAGGAGGAAAATCCCAATTCCTGCCCCAAATCCCAGAGAATCCCATGGGAAATGGGGAAAATCCTAATTCCCACCCCAAATCCCAGAAAACTCCATGGAAAAGGGGGAAAAAACTGACCCCAAATGGGAAAATCACATGGAAAAGGAACAAAATCCCAATTCCCACCCCAAATCCTGGAAAATTCCATGGAAAAGGAGGAAAAGAATGACCCCAAATGGGGAAATCCCATAAAATTCCATGGGAAAGGAGAAAAAGAAGGACCCCAGATGGACAAATCCTGGAAAAATCCATGGGAAAGGAGGAAATTCCCATGGAAAAGGAGGAAAATCCCAGTTCCCACCCCAAATCCCAGAAAATTCCATGGAAAAATAGGAAAAAAATGACCCCAAATGGGCAAATTCCATGGGAAAGGAACAAAATCCCAATTCCCACCCCAAATCCCAGAAAATTCCATGGAAAAATAGGAAAAAAATGACCCCAAATGGGCAAATTCCATGGGAAAGGAACAAAATCCCAATTCCCACCCCAAATCCCAGAAAATTCCATGAAAAATGGGGAAAATCCCAACCCCAAAGGGAGAAATCCCAGAAAATTCCATGGAAAATTTGGAAAACCCCAAATCCTGATTGTTTCCCTGACCTTTACCACCAAAAATGCCCCAGAAAAGCCGGAAAACAAAGAAAAAATGTGGGGGAAAAGGGGGAAAAAACAGGAAAAAGAGGAAAAAAGAGGGGAAATGTGGGAAGAAAGCAGGAAAAAAGGCAAAAAACACGGGAAAAAAGTGGGAAAAAAGCAGGGGGGAAAATGGAATAAAAGCAGGGAAAAGTGGGAAAAAGGGACAAAGTGGTTTTTTGGGATGGGGTTTTTCTGGGATCAGGATTTTTTGAATTGGTTTTGGGTTTTTTTTTGGAATGGAGATTTTTTGGGATGGGGTTTTTTAGGATGGGCTTTTTTGGGATCAGGATTTTTTGAATTTTTTTTTTTTTTTTGATGAGGGTCTTTTGGAAGTGGGGTTTTTCGGGATGGTTTATTTTTGGGATCAGGGTTTTTTTGGGATGGGGATTTTTGGGGATTGGAGGTTTTTTGGGATGGATTTTTTGGCATCAGGTTTTTTTGAATTGGTTTTTTTTTTAGGGTTGGGGTTTTTTTGGGATGGTTTATTTTTGGACCGGGATTTTTTAGTATCAGGGTTTTTTGGGATCAGGGATTTTTGGGATGGGGATTTTTTTGGGATGTGGACTTTTTAGGATGGGATTTTTTAGGATCGGGTTTTTTGGGCTCAGAGTTTTTTGAATTTTTTTTTTTTTTTTTTTTTTGGAATGGGGATTTTCTGGGATGGGGTTTTTTAGGATGGGTTTTTTGGCATCAGGGAATTTTTTGAATTGGTTTTTTTTTGGGGGGGATGGGGATTTTTTTGGGATGGGGATATTTTGGGATGGGGGTATTTTTTGCATTGGGGATATTTTGGGATGGTTTATTTTTGGGATGGGGATTTTTTGGGATGGGGATTTTTAGGATGGGAATTTTTTGAATTGGTTTTTTATTTTTTTGGATGGGGATATTTTGGGATGGTTTATTTGGGATGGTTTATTTGGGATGGTTCATTTGGGATGGTTTATTTGAGGTGGTTTATTTGGGATGGTTTATTTGGGGTGGTTTATTTGGGGTGGTTTATTTGGGGTGGTTTATTTGGGCGCAGCAGCTCCGTACTGGGCGATGCGGCAGTTGGAGGCGGACACGAAGCGCCCGGTGTAGTGGATGTGGCAGCGCACGACGTTGTTGGTGAAATCCGACTCCAGCACCAAATATTTGGGATTGACCTGGACCTGGGATGGGGGGGAGGAAAAAACGGGCTGAGAAATGGGGAAATCGGGCAAAAAAATGGGAGGAAAAATGGAAAACTTGGAAAAAAAAGGAGGAAAAAAAGGTTTAAAAATGGGGGGAAAGGGGAAAAATGGGGGGAAAATGGGGAAAAAGGATCAAAAAGGATCCCTCGGGGGTTGTAACAGCCCAGGGTGAGAGCTTGAGGGGAAAATGGGGTAAAAAATGGGGAAATTGGGCAAAACGGGAGAAAAAATTTGAAAAATTGAAAAAAGGGAGATTTAAAGTTTAAAAAATGGGGGAAAAGTAGAAAAAAATGGGGGAAAAGGGACCGAAAAGGGACCAAAAAGGGACCCTCGGGACCCTGTGACAGCCCAGGATGAGACTCTGTGGGGGATTTAGCTAAAATTGATTTATTTTTGTTAGGGAAAAATCCCAAATATCCACAGGGAAAGGGGAAAATCTGGGGAAAAATCCAGGATGAAAAGGGAAAGGGGAAATCAAGGGGGGAAAAACTGCAAAAATATATAAAAAATCCCAAAAATGAAAGGGGAGAATCAGGGAAAAAATGTCAAAAATTAACAGGGGGAAAAAGCGCGAAAGAGGAAAAAGAGAGGAAAAAAAATTCCTCAAAAATCAGGAGGAGAATGGGAAAATGATGGGAAAAAAAACTTGAAAATGAACAGGGAAAAGGGAAAATCAGGGGGAAAAATCCCAAAAATCACCAGGGAAAAGAGAAGGGAAAAAAATCCCAAAAAATCCCCCCAAAAATCCCAAAAAATCCCCCAAAAAATCCCAAAAAATCCCCAAAAAAATCCCAAAAAATCAAGAGGGAAAAGGGAAAATCTGGGGAAAAAATCCCCAAAAATAAACGTGGAAAAGGAAAAAAAGCAGGAAAATTGGGATTCCGACCCCAAAATGTCCCCAAGATGTCCCCAAAATGTTCCTGAATATCCCCAAATGTCCCCAAATGCCCCCAGATATCCCAAAAATGTCCCCAAAATGTCCTCAAATGTCCCCAGATGTCCCAAAATGTTCTCAAAATATCCCTGAATATCCCCAAAATGTCCCCAAACATCCCCAAATGTCCCGAAATGTCCCAAAGATGTCCCCAAAATGTCCCAAAATGTCCCCAAAATGTCCCCAAAATGTATCCCCCCAAAAATCCCAAAAAATCCCCCCAAAGAATCCCAAAAAATCCCAAAAAAATCTCAAAAAATCAAGAGGGAAAAGGGAAAATCTGGGGAAAAACCCCAAAAATAAACATGGAAAAGGAAAAAAAGCAGGAAAATTGGGATTCCGACACCAAAATGTCCCCAAGATGTCCCCAAAATGTCCCTGAATATCCCCAAATGTCCCCAAATGCCCCCAGATATCCCAAAAATGTCCCCAAAATGTCCTCAAATGTCCCCAGATGTCCCAAAATGTTCTCAAAATATCCCTGAATATCCCCAAAATGTCCCCAAACATCCCCAAATGTCCCGAAATGTCCCAAAGATGTCCCCAAAATGTCCCCAAATGTCCCCAAAATGTCCCCAAAATGTCCCTGAATATCCCCAAATGTCCCCAAACATTCCCAAAATCTCCCCAGATATTCCAAAAATATCCCAAAAATGTCCCCAGGTGTTCCCAAAATGTCGCCAAAACGTCCCCATGTATCCCAAAATCTCCCCCAAAGTCCCAAAATGTCCCCAGGTGTCCCCAAAATGTGCCCAAAATGTCTCCAAGCATCCCCAAATATGAACAAAGTGTCCTTAAATGTCCCCAGGTGTCCCCAAAATGTCCCCAAAATGTCTCCAAACATCCCCAAATATGCCCAAAATGTCCTCAAATGTCCCCAAAATGTCCCCAGGTGTCCCCGGTGTCCCACCTTGAGGATGTAGTTGCCGGGGGGGACGTCGGTGATGTCGATCCACTGGCAGTCGATGTCGGCGTTGTAGGTGTCGTAACAGCCCGGGGAGAGCCCCTGGGGAGAGAGGGTGAGAAACGGGGAATACGGGAAAAAATGGGGGGAATGGGGAAAAATGGGGGGAAATGGGGGAAAATGGGAGGAAAAAGGGGAAAAAATGGAGGGAAATGGGGGGAAATGGGAGGAAAAAGGGATAAAAATGGGGGGAAATGGGGAAAAATGGGGGAAAATGTGAGGTAAAAGGGGAAAAATGAGGGAAAATGGGGAAAAATGGGGAAAAAAGGGAGGAAAAAGGGAGGAAAATGGGAGGAAAAAGGGGAAAAATGGGGAAAATGGAGAAAAATGGGGGGAAATGGGAAAAAATGGGAGGAAAAAGGGGGAAAATGGGGGAAAATGGGGAAAATGGTGAAAAATGGGGAAAAAAGGGAGGAAAAAGGGGAAAAATGGGGAAAATGGGGGGAAATGGGGAAAATGGGGAGAAAATGGGAGGAAAAAGGGGGGAAATGGGGGAAATGGGGGAAAGAGGGAGGAAAAAGGGGGAAAATGGGGGAAAATGGGGAAAATGGGGGAAAATGGGGGAAAATGGGGAAAATGGGGGAAAATGGGGAAAATGGGAAAAAGGGGAGGAAAAAGGTGGAAAAATGGGGAAAAATGGGGAAAAAATGGGGGAAATGGGGAAAAAATGGGAAAAATGGGGGAAATGGGGAATATGGGAAAAAGGGGATGAAAAAGGTGGAAAAATGGGGAAAAAATGGGGGAAATGGGGAAAAAGGGAGGAAAAAGGGGAAAAAGGGGGAAAATGGGGAAAATGGGGAAAAATTGAAAAAAAAGGGAGAATAAAGGTGAGTAAATGGGGGAAAATGGGAAAAAAAGGGACAAAAAGGGACCAAAAGGGACCCCTCGGGTGGCCAGGCTGAGACCTTGCAGGGAAATGGGGTGAGAAATGGGGAAATTGGGCAAAAATGGAGAAAAGGGACAAAAAAAGGGACAAAAGGGGCACTCAGGTGGCTCAGGGACATCGGGCTGAGGGGACAGAAAGGGACAAAAAGGGAGAAAAGGGGGGAAAAAGGGACAAAAAGGGAGGAAAAGGGACAAAAGTGACAAAGATGCTGTCCCTAGGTGTCACCTGGGTGTGCCACAAATGGGGACAAAAGGGACAAAAAGGGGGGAAAAAGGGGGAAAAAAGGGACAAAAAATGGAGAAAAGGGGACAAAAAAAGGGACAAAAAGGGGGGAAAAAGGGGGAAAAAAGGGACAAAAAATGGAGAAAAGGGGACAAAAAAAGGGACAAAAAGGGGGAAAGTAGGGACAAAATAAGGACATAAAAGGAAGATAAAAGGGTCAAAAAGTGACAGAAGTGACAAAGGCGCTGTCCCTGGGTGTCACCTGGGTGTGGGCGGTGCAGACACAGAGACACAAATGGGGACAAAAGGGACAAAAAAGGGAGAAAAGGGGACAAAGAGGGACTGAAAGGGACAAAAAGGGACAAAAAGGGGGAAAATAGGGACAAAAGAAAAGGAGATGGAAGTGACACAAAGTGACAGAAGTGACCGAGGGCACTGTCCCCGGGTGTCACCTGGGTGTGGGCGGTGCAGGCGTAGCGCTTGAGGTGGCCGAAGTCGCAGGTGGTGTCCTCCAGGCAGAAGCTGGCCTTGTGTCCCTCGGCCACGCGGCGGCCCGAGGTGACATCCAGCAGGTCATAGTGACTGAACTCCGCCATGCTGTGGTAGTGCCTGGGGACACCGGGGGACACCAGGGGACACCGTGGGGACACCGGGAGACACCAGGGGACACCAGGGGACACCAGGGGACACCGTGGGGACACCAGGGGGACACCGTGGGGACACCGGGGACATTCTAGGGACACCATGAGGACAGGCTGGGGACACCACGGGGACAGGCTGGGGACACTCAGGGAGCTCTGGGGACACTCAGGTGACATCCAGCAGTAGTGCCTGGGAACATGGGGACACCAGGGGACAGTGGGGGCACCCAGGGGACATTCAGAGGACAATTGGGACAAGCAGCGGACAAGCAATGGGATAATCGGGGGACAGCAAGGGGACAGCAGGGGACAGTGAGGGCACCCAGGGGACATCCAGGGGAATTATCAGGGGACAGTCAGGGGACAATCAAGGGACAGTCTGGGGACACTCAGCGGGTGTCACAGTGGGGGTGTCCCCACCCTTTAGGGGGTGTGTGGGGAGGGGCACAGCAGGTGGCAGCTCCCGCCTTGGGGACAGTCACTGGGACAGAGGGGACATCAACTCCAGAGCACGGTGGCTTTGGGGACAAAGAGCCCAAGGAAGGTGGCACCAAGCCCAAAGCCACGTCACCGAGCGGGGAATGTCACTGAAATGCCTCAAAGGTGTCACCAGCTGGGTAAGGGGTGGGGACAGGGCTGGGGACGCTCCCTGGTGGCAGCGGTGCCACTGCCACCATCACGGTGGCTTTGGGGACAAAGAGCCCAAAGGAGGTGACACTGACCCCAACAAAACCCCCAAAAATGTCCCAAAATGGGGGAAATGCCATGGAAAAGCCTCAAAACTGTCACCAGAGGGGGGTTGGTGGCAAGGACAGGGCTGGGGACAGTGACAGCTGGCAGCTGTGCCACTGCCAGCAGCATGGATGGTGGCTCTGGGGACAAAGAGCCCAAGGAAGGTGACACCACACAGCAAGGCCCCAAAGCAAAGCCACCAAACGGGGAAATGCCACCAAAGTGCCACCAAAGCCCTTGGAGCTGCCACCAGGGGCTGGGTGGAGGCTGGGGACAGCTGGGGACACTCACTGGTGGCAGCTGTGCCACTGCCACCATCATGAATGGCGGCTTTGGGGATGAAGGAAGACAAAGAGATGAAGGAAGACCCCAAAAGGAAGCCACCAAATACAGAAACGCCACCAAAGTGCCACCAAAGCCCTTGGAGCTGCCAGCAGGGGGTGGGCCGAGGCTGGGGACATCTGGGGACACTCACTGGTGGCAGCTGTGCCACTGCCAGCGGTGGCGGGGCTGGCTGGGCAGGAAGTCGGCCGTGCCCTGGTTCTTGACGCGCTGCGGGAAGCGCAGCAGCACCCGCACGTCGTAGTCGGTGGCCTCGGCCGCGTACGCCGTGCTGGGGACAGGGACAGGGACACTGCTGGCACTGCCGCTGTCCCCTCCCTTCAGGAGGAATTCCCTTTTCCAGAGGGATTTTCCTCCCGTGGGAAAGGAAGGGATAAAGAGAGGAACCGGCCGGGCTTGGCTTGGCTGCTCCCAGCGCCTTTTCCTTTCCTTTTTTCCGCTTCCTGTTCAATTTTTCTGTTTCCCTTTCCCTTTCCCTTTCCCTTTCCCTTCCCTTCCATTCCCTTCATCTTTTTCCGCCCTTTTTCTCTTTTTCCCTTTCCTTTTCCCTCTCTCCTGTCCCTCCCTCTCCCCTTTTCCCCTTCCCTCCTCCTCCCTCTCCCCCATCAGCACCTCCCCCTTCTCCACCCCCTACCTGACCCTCTCTCCCTCCCTCCCGGGGTATCCCCACCTCCCCCTCATCCCAAGATCCATTTTATCCTCATTTTCCCCTCATCCCAATCCCCTCTCTGTCCCCATCTCCCCTCTCCCCGGCCGTGCCCTGGTTCTTGACGCGCTGCGGGAAGCGCAGCAGCACCCGCACGTCATAGTCGGTGGCCTCGGCCGCGTACGCCGTGCTGGGGACAGGGACAGGGACACTGATGGCGCTGCTGGCGCTGCCGCTGTCCCCTCCCTTCAGGAGGAATTCCCTTTTCCAGAGGGATTTTCCTCCCGTGGGAAAGGAAGGGATAAAGAGAGGAACCGGCCGGGCTTGGCTTGGCTGCTCCCAGCGCCTTTTCCTTTCCTTTTTTCCGCTTCCTGTTCAATTTTTCTGTTTCCCTTTCCCTTTCCCTTTCCCTTTCCCTTCCCTTCCATTCCCTTCATCTTTTTCCGCCCTTTTTCTCTTTTTCCCTTTCCTTTTCCCTCTCTCCTGTCCCTCCCTCTCCCCTTTTCCCCTTCCCTCCTCCTCCCTCTCCCCCATCAGCACCTCCCCCTTCTCCACCCCCTACCTGACCCTCTCTCCCTCCCTCCCGGGGTATCCCCACCTCCCCCTCATCCCAAGATCCATTTTATCCTCATTTTCCCCTCATCCCAATCCCCTCTCTGTCCCCATCTCCCCTCTCCCCATCTCCCCTCATCCCAGGACCCTCTCTCCCCTCACTTCACCTCATCTCCCCCCATCCCCTCCTTCCCAAAATTTCCCCATTTCCCCCTCACCCCAGTCATCCCTTCACCCCCCTCCCTCCCCGCTTTTCCCCCCACATCCCCCCGACCCCCGAGCACTCCCATTCCCAGGAATCCCCTCTCTCTCCCATTCCCGGATTCGCGTCTGACATTCCTGGGAACCCTCCCGCTCCCATTCCCGGGAATTCTCCCTCTCTCATTCCCCGGAATCCCCTCTCTCTCCCATTCCCGAGAATCCTCTCTCCCACTGGAATCTCTCTCCCATTGGAATCCTCTCTCCCATTGGAACCCCCTCCCTCTCCCATTCCCAGGAACCCTCTCTCCCCTTCCCAGGGATCTCACCTGGCCAGGCATTTCCTTCTCCTCATCCTGGACCCTTCCCATCCCAGGAATCCTCCCCCTCCCATTCCTCTCCCATTCCTGGGATCCCATCTCTCCCATTCCTGTGTCCCATTCCCGTATCCCATGTCCTGTATCCTGGATCCCGTGTCCCATTCCCATATCCCATGTCCCATTCCCGTATCCCATTTCCCGTTCCCCAATCCTGTGTCCTGTTCCCATATCCTCGTCCCATTCCTGGATCCCGTGTCCCATGTCCCATTACCCCTGTCCTGTGTCCCGTATCCTGTTCCCATGTCCCGTGTCCCATTCCTGTATCCCATGTCCCGTATTCTGTCTCTCCTGTATCCCGTACCCCATCTCTCCCGTCTCTCCCGTATCCCATGTCCTGAGTCCCGTCTCTCCCGTATCCTGGATCCCATCTCCCCCGTTCCCGTGTCCCATATCTGGTGTCCCATTCCTGTATCTCATGTCCTGTTCCCGTATCCTGTGTGCTGTATCCCGTATCCATGTCCTGTATCCCGTATCTCCTGTGTCCCATGTCCCATATCCTGTTTCTGGATCCTGTGTCCCGTTCCTGTATCCCATGTCCCGTATCCATGTCCCGTATCCCGTATCCCATATTCTGTCTCTCCCATGTCCCATATCCCATCTCCCCATGTTCCCTTCCCATGTCCCGTCTCTCCCATGTCCCGTATCTTGTGTCCCGTATCCCGTGTCCCATATCCCATCTCCCCATGTTCCCTTCCCATGTCCCGTCTCTCCCATGTCCCGTATCTTGTGTCCTATATCCCATGTCCCATATCCCATCTCCCCCATGTCCCATGTCCCGTATCCTGTGTCTCATATCCCCTATCCCGTCTCTCCCATGTCCCGTGTCCCGTGTCCCGTGTCCCGCGGTGTCCCACCTGGCCAGGCAGCGCTCCTCGGCGGCGCAGCGCAGCGAGTACAGGTGCGCTCTCTGCACGTACGTGGAGGCCTGCACGTAGTTGGGGTCCGGCACCAGGTCCGGGAGACCTGCCAGGAAACGGGACTGGGATTGGGGAAATCCGGGACTGGGAACAGGGACTGGGGAAATCCAGGATCAGGTCAGGGAGACCCGCTGGGAAATCGGGAAATAGGATTGGGGAAATCGGGGATCAGATCTGGGAGACCTGCTGGGAAATGGGATCGGGATTGGGGAAATCCAGGATCAGATCTGGGAGACCTGCCGGGAAACGGGATGGGGATTGGGGAAATCAGGGATTGGGGAAATCCAGGATCAGGAGACCTGCTGGGAAATGGGATCAGGGAAATTCAGGATCAGATCCAGGAGACCTGCAGGGAAACAGGATCAGTATTGGGGAAATCTGGGATTGGGTCAGGGAGACCTGCTGGGAAATGGGATCAGGGATTGGGGAAATCCAGGACCAGATCCAGGAGACCTGCCAGGAAATGGGAATGGGCACTCGGGAAATCTGGAATCAGATCCAGGAGACCTGTCAGGAAATGGGAACGAGAACAAGGACTGGGGACATTCCCTGGGGACACAGCTGCTGGAGACCCTGACATTTGGGATCCAGGATCAGATCCAGGACACCTGCTGGGAAATTCAGAACAGGGATTGGGGACGGGGTCTGGGGACATCCAGGATCAGATCTGGGAAAACGAGGACATCATTGGGAACAGGGATTTGGAACAGGGACTGGGGAAATCTGGGATCAGCTCTGGGAGACCTGCTGGGAAATCGGGAGCAGGGATTGAGCACAGGGATTTGGGACAGGGACTGGGGACACAGCTCCTGGAGGCCTGGGTATTTGGGATCTGGGATCAGATCTGGGAGACTGGGAAAATGGGAACATCACTGCAGACAGGGACTGGGGACATCTGGGATCCAGGAGGCCTGGATACATGCAGGATCTGGGAATGACCATGGGGACACCCCTGGAGACAGGGACATCCATGGGGACAGGGACTGGGACCACGGCTCCTCCTCCCAGCAGCCCAACGGGGACATTTCGGATCCTCAGCCCCGCCAGGTTTCCCCAATTTCCAGCTGGAAAATCCTCCCTTCCCTCCTCTCCTCACTGTGGCCCCCCTTACACATCCCAATGCTGCACTTCCCGCCTGCCCGGGGGATCGGGATGGGGATCGGGATCAGGATTGGGATTGGGATTGGGATCAGGATCGGGATCGGGATCAGGATCAGAATCGGGATCAGGATTGAGATTGGGATTGGGATCGGGATCAGGATCGGGATCAGGATTGGGATCGGGATCGGGATCAGGATCGGGATCAGGACTGGGATCGGGATCAGGATCGGGATCAGGATTGGGATCGGGATCAGGATCAGGATTGGGATCAGGATGAGGACTGGGATCACGATTGGGATTGGGATGGGGATCAGAATTTTGGGATCAGCATCAGGATGGGGATCGCTCCAGCCTCTCCCTGGAAGCCATTCCCTGTCCCAGCCCCGGGATGGGACCCTGGGACAATGCCTGGAAGAGCAGCATCCCGATTCCCTGCCCTATTCCCTGGTTTTCACCCCAAAACAGGGAGAAAGCAGGGTTATCCCTGCCTTTATCCCTCTTTTCCTTGAATTCCAGACAATTCCAGAGCTAGGATGAACAGAGGGATGCAGGGACAGATGGGGCTGCCTCGGTTTCCCAAATTTATGGAGCCCAGCTGGAGCTGGAATTCCGACCCCTTCCAACCCTCCCATTCCCTTCCAGCACCTGGAATTGTCCTGGAATCAGCCCATTGGGAAGGATTGGGATGGGGGATGCTCCTCAGGCGCTCTGTGCCTCAGTTTCCCTTCTCCATGTCCCATTTCCATCCCCATCCTTATCCCTCTCCTGTTTTCCCTCATTTTCCCCTCTTTCCCCCCATTTCCCTCTTTTCTCGTTTTCCCTTTTTCCCCTGTTTTCCTATTTTCTCCCATTTTTCCCCTTTTTTCCCAGTTTTTCCCCAATTTTCCCTCATGTTCCCCATCTTTCCCCTTTTTCTTTCCATTTCCCCCCATTTTCCCCCTGGTTTTTCCCAGTTTCCCCCCATTTTTCTTTCCTAGTTTTCCCCCATTTTCCCCCTGCTTTTCCCCATTTTCCCCCCATTCCCCCCCTTTTTTCCCCCATTTTCCCCATT
>NW_024531710.1:32728-51549 GCF_017590135.1 Pyrgilauda ruficollis
CCCCCCCCCAATTTTCCCCATTTTTCCCTGGAAAGGAGAACAATGCCTCCTTGTTTCTGGGCCTGCTTTCCCGGGAGGGATCACGTCATTCCTTTGGAGCTCATTTCCTGCCCCATTCCCGCTGATGTAATTCCCGGGGGAACCCAAAAGAAACCGGGAGAGCTCGGAAAAAACTTCTGCCCCATCCCTTAAAAAAATTCCTAACAAAAAACCCCATGGAAAACCACCCTGGCCCGTCCAAGGAAAAGTTTTCCATCCTTTCAGAAATTTTTCCCCTCCCCTGCCGTTGTTTATTCCAAGGAATTCTTGGAAGCTCCGGAGTGAAATCCGACTCCAGGACCAACGGGGAGTTTTATGGGATTTGGATTTTCCCCTTTCCCGCTGAATTCTGCCCTGGGATGGCCCCGTTGTTTTTATAGGATCTCACACCTCCTTTTTGGGGTCAAACCTCTGGAATTCACGGGATATCGGGATCCCCACCTCTGGAATTGTCCCTGTCCCACCCCAAACTCCAGGGGGTTTTGCTGAGGCTTCCCAAAAACCCAGGGAAAATCAGCCCCAGATCAGGACAATCCCATTGGGAAAAGGTTTTTGGTTTTTCTGCCCAGCCCCTCGGTGTCCCCGGGAGCTGCCAGAGGAGATTTCCATCTGTTCCTGGGGAAAATCGGGATCATCGGCCTTGTTTGTGCAGGTGTGTGGGATCAGCGGGAAAATCCCACTGGGAGCCGTGGAAAAGTGGGAGCAGGGGAGGCCAGAAACGGAGGGAATGGGAATGGGGATGCCTGGAGGACCCAGGGGATTCCGGCTTCCCACCCCATCAATTCCATCCCAATCCCAATCCCAATCCCAATCCCAATTCCATTCACAATCCCAATTCCATTCACAATCCTAATTCCAATTCCAATTCCATTCACAATCCCTATCCCATCCCATCAATCCCAATCCCATCAATCCCATCCCATTCCCAATCCTAATTCCAATTCCATTCACAATCCCAATCCCATCAATCCCATCCCAATCCTGTTCCCAATCCCATCCCAATTCCATTCCCAATCTCAGCAATGCAATCACATTCCCAATCCCATCCAATTCCATTCACAATCCCAATCCCAACAATCCCATACCATCACTCCCATCCCAATCCCATTTCCAATTCCAATCCCTTTCCATTCCATCAATCTCAATCCCATCCCAATCCCAATTCCTTTCACAATCCCAATCCCACCCCACCAATCTCCTCCCATCAATCCCATCCCAATCCCATCCCATCTCGTCCCAATTCCATTCCCAATTCCAATTCCATTCCTAATCCCATCCCATCAATCCCAATCTCAACCCCTCCTCCATCCCCACAGAATCCCAGGATTCCCAGCCCCCGGAACCACCCCAATCCCAAATCTGACCCCACCAAAAGGAGACTTTCCTGGGAATTCCGACACCTCCCGGCCTATCTGGGGGTGACACCAAACTCCCGCTTGGTGGGACCCAAATTCCCAGTGCCCCATGGAATGCCCAAATCCCTCTTTCCTTCCAAAACCAAACCAGCGGGACCCAATCCATGGGGTCAGAGGGAGAAAATGGAGATAGGATCAGGGCGAGAAATCCCTGGAAATGGGATCAGGATCAGGATTGGGATGAGGAACACCTGGAAGTGGGATCTGGACAGGGACTGGGGCCAGGAAGTTTTGGAGATGGGATCAGGGTGAGGGAACCCCTGGAGATGGGATCTGGAGAGGGGTTGGGGTTGGGAAGCCCCTGGAGGTGGGATCAGGGATCAGAGAGCCCCTGGAGATGAGAATGGGGTGGGATTGGGGTTAGAGAACCCCTGGAGATGGGATCAAGGTGGGATTGGGGTGGGGAAATTCCTAGAGATCAGATTGAGGTAAGAAACCCAAATCTGGGCAGAGATTGGGATGAGAAATCTCCGGAGATGGGATCCGGGTCAGGACTGGGGTTGGGAAGCCCCTGTAGATGGGATGGGGATGGGATTTGGGTCAGAAATCTTTTGAAGATGGGATTGAGACGAGGAATCCCTGGAGCTAGGATCAGGGTCAGGATTGGGGTGAGGAACTCCTGGAAGTGGGATCTGGGCAGGGATTGGGGTCAGGAAGCTTTTGGAGATGGGATCAGGATGAGGAACCCCTGGAGATGGAATCAGGGAACACAAAGCCCCTGGAAATGGGATTGGGGTTGGGATCTGGGTGGGGAAAACTTTTGGGGTCTGGATCCCCTTCCCTTCCCCACCCAAGGAGCTGATCCCATCCCTCCCACCTCTGGATCAGTCCTGGAATTTTCCCAGCCCCTCTTCCCAGATTTCCCCAGCCCCCTGTTCCTCCAGAAACCCCGAGAATTCCCGCTAGAACCAGCAGGATCGGATTCCTTCCCTCATTAACCCCGGCCGGGGTCCGGCAATGCCGAACATTCCTGCCGGATCCGGCCGGGATTAGGAGGCTCCCGAGGAGCTTTGGCCGTGGAATTAATCATTAATAATTAATAATTAACAATTAAGGGCGGATCTGGCGCCAGCCATCGTTTGCTCCAATTAGGATCCCCGGGAGGTGACAGGGAGGTGACAACATTCCCAAAACACCACGAATGACTGGGAATTTGAGGGGATCAGCTGGATTCCTGGGAAATTTCTCCAGGAAAAGCGGGAAGCTCCGGGAATTTGGGTGTTCCAAATTCCCTGGCGGAGCCACCGGCACCTCGTGGGATCCTGGAAGGACACAGACGCTGCCAACAGGGAATTTGGCCGGAATCTTTCCTGGGGAATTTGGCCGGAATCTTTGCCGGGTCATCGTCGGGGCAGCTGTCCTTGGGTGTCCCTCCAGAGCCTCGGGAATTCCAGCATTCCCTGAATGTGTCCCCGAATTCCTCCCATCCTTCACCACCCCTGCACCCCATTCCCGGCTTCTCTGTGATCCCAAAAATCCCCATTGCAGAGTTTTTCCCGCAGCGTTCCCTCCCTGGCTGTGTAGGGCAGGGCTGGGCCCTTCCCACAGCCCCAAATCCTCCGGGATGGCTTTTCCCAGAAAACTGGGATGGGGCTGGGCAGGACACGGGGTCAGGCTGGGATGGGATTCCCGAGGGATGGGCTGGGAGCGGCTCCGAGGGCTCGAAAGCTCTTGGAAAGCTCAGCCCAAATCCATGGGATTTCATCGGGATGGGGAGGGAGCCACCCCTGAGTGACCCCTGAGTGACCCTGGAGTGACCAGAGCACGGATTCATCCATCCTTCCCAAAAATCTGGGAATGGAGGGTGTCCCAGCCGGGATAACCGGGATCCAGCCCTGTTCCATCCCATGGAAAACCCAAATATCCCACGGATAGCTGGGATAAACACCCCATGGATAACCGGGATCCAGCCCTGTCCCATCCCAAATACCCCATGGAAAAATGGGATCCAGCACGGAGTTATCTGGGACAGGCCTCAGGAATGCTCTGGGACACGGCACAGCCCCATCCCACAAATTTGGGATTACCTGGAGCACAGCACAGCCCCAGCCCAAAATTATGGGATGTCCCGGGACAGATCCCAGGTGTGACCTTGGACATGACATAGCCCATCCCAAAATTATGGGATGACCTGGGAAATGGCACAGCCCCATCCCACAAATCTGGGATTACCTGGCACAGATCCCAGGAATGCCCTGGGACACAGCTCAGCCTCATCCCACGAATTTGGGATTACCTGGGACACGGCACAGCCCATCCCAAAATGATGGGAAGACCCTGGATACAGCCCAGCCCCATCCCAATCCCAGCCCCCCGAGCGGGCCCTGCTCCTCCCCTCCCCACTCCCATCATTCCCAAACCCCCTGTGGTGAATCCCGGGAATTCCTCCCATCCCAAGGAAACCCCAAGGAAACCCCAAACTCACCTCTGGCCCCAAAGCTGGGCCTGTAGACGCTGCCCACGCTGAGCCGGGCTTGGCTGTCGGGCACGGCCTGAGGAATTTCGGGAACGAAGGGCTCGGGATGAGCGACCCCAAAGGATTCGGGTGCCCGGAACGGTGGCTGCGCCTCGTGGGGCGGGAACTGCGCCCCAAATCCCAGATTTTCCATGGATCCCGTCCCGGTTTGCGCCTCGGCATCGGCGTCGTGGTACAGGCTGTGCGAGTAGCGGCGATCCAGCGGCACCCCCGCGGCTCCGTAGGGCTGCGACTCCTCCCCGAAATCCTCGGGAAGCGCGCGGGGCTGGAGCGGGAACGCCACCCCCGTCCCTGTCCCTGTCCCCATCGGGGTCCCTATTCCTGTCCCCATCCCTGTCCCTAGAGGTGTCCCCATAGGTGTCCCCATAGGTGTCCCCATCCCTGTCCCCATCCCTGTCCCTATAGGTGTCCCCATCCCTGCCCCTATAGGTGTCCCCATCCCTGTCCCTATAGGTGTCCCCATCCCTGTCCCCATAGGTGTCCCCATTCCTGTCCCTATCCCTGTCCCCATCCCTGTCCCTGCCGCTACCGCGCTCCGCGACGCGGGGACACCCTCGGGGCGCTCGCCGTGCGACGCCACCCCCGCGGCGACAAACGGCGGCTGTCCCGCCGAGGCGAAGGCGAACGACGACACGGCCACCCCCGAGGCTGCGGCGCCCGCCTGCCGCCCGCGCGCCCCTTGTCGCCGCTGTCCCCCCGCGCCGTCGCCCAGCGGGCCGTCCCGCCAGTTGGGCGGCACCTGGCCGAACCCGAAGGGATGTCGCGCTTGTCCCCGCACGGTCCCCGAGGCGGGGGCCTGGCGGCGGACGCTGCCCGCTGTCGCCGCTGTCCCCGCGGTGCCCGCCAGCCACAGGCGGCTGCCCGGGGGCCGCTCCTGCCCGGCGGGCACGAACTCGGCGCCGCTGTTGAGCAGGCTGTAGAGCCGCCCGTTGTTCTCCCACTGGATCAGCTGCCGCCACGGCTCCTGCGCCGCCGCCAGCAGCAGCAGCGCGGCCCAGAGCGCCCCGAGCCGCCACAGCCCCGCCGCCATCGCCGCCGGGGTCCCCGTGTGGCTGGCACCGCTGGTGGCACCGCTGGTGGCAGCGCTGGTGGCAGCGCTGGTGCTGCTCCCCCAGCCGGGCAGCGCCGCTCGGGCCCGTCCCGCTCGGAGCGCGGGGCCGGCAGCGCCGCCGCCTCCTGCTGCTCTCCCTCCTCCTCCTCCTTTTCCTCCTCCTCCTCCTCCTCTTTTTCCTTTTTTTCCTCCTCCTTTTCTTCCTTGTGCTTCTCCTCCTCTTTCTCCTCTTTTTCCTTCTCCTCCTTCTCCAAGCCTTCCTCCCTCCACTTCCTTCTCCTTTCCTCCTCCTCCTTTTCCTTCTCCTCCTCTTTTTCCTCCTCCTCTTTTTCGTCCTCCTCCTCCTTCTCCTCCTTTTCCTAGTCCTTTTCCAAGCCTTCCTCCCTTCTCCTCCTCCTAAGACCCCGCCTCCTCCTCCTCTTTTTCCTCCTCCTCCTCCTCCTATCCCTCCTCCTCCTTTTCCAAACCTTCCTCCCTCTCCCTCTTCTTTTTCCTTCTACTCCTTCTTCTCCTTTTCCAAGCCTTCCTCCCTCCTCTTCTCCACCTCCCCTCCTCTTTTTCCTCCTCCTTTTCTTCTTCCTCCGCCTCCTCCTCCTTCTCCTCCTTCTCCAAGCCTTCCTCCTCCGACCCCGCCTCCTCCTCCTCTTTTTCCTCCTCCCCATCTCCCTCCTGCTCCTCTTCCTCCTTCTCCGAGCCTTCCTCCCTGCTCCTCCTCCTCCTCTTTTTCCTTCTCCTTCTTTTTCAAATCTTCCTCCTCTCCCTCCTCTTGTTCCTTCTCCTCCTCCTCTCCCTCCTCTTCCTCCTCCTCTTTTTCCTTCTCCCTCTTTTTCAAGCCTTCCTCCCTCTCCCTCTCCCTCCTCCTCCTCCTCCAGGAGGAATTCTGCTGGAATTCCGCGGGACTCGCTCCAAGACTCCGCTCCCAGAGCGGTTCCCGCACTCCGGAAGTGCGTCCAGGCGGGAAAAACCTTGGAATTTTCACTTTTCCCTACTTTTTAAACCCCGGATGATTTTCCGGAGTGAATTTTGGGTGGAATTCCTCGGGATTCGGTCCCGGGAAGCGCTTCCAGAGCGGATCCTGCCCTCCGGGAGAAGGCGGGTATTGCATCCAGTCGGGATAAAAAAAGTGGAATTTCGCTTTTTCCCGCTTTTTTAACCCTTCAGGGATCCCTTTTCCCTCCCAGTTCCCTCCACTTCCCGATTTTCCCCGGAAAATCCCCTGCCCGAAGGAAAACCCTGCCCAAAAAGTGGAATTTTCTTCCAGATTTTGCCCCTTTGGGCCCATTTGGGGTTTTCCTCCTGGATATTAAATCCTGAATTATGACGGAGAACGCCTGGAATTAATTGGGAATTCGGCTGGAAACTCCTTTTTTTTATTTGGGACATTTAATAAAAAATGGGATCAGAGGAGGGAATCCCCAAATTCCAAATCCCCTGGCTGGTGGGACCCCAAACCCCTCCGGATCCCCCAAGAATTCCCGGGTTTTCCCCTCTGGGAATGCCGGAGTTGATGGAGCAGGGCGGCAAATCCGGGAGAATTCCCAACCCCCCAATCCCAACCCTAAAATCCCGGATCCTAAATCCCAAATCCCCAAAGCAAATCCCAAATTTCCATGGCCAGAATGGGGAGAGGGACACGGGACTGCAATGGGGACACAGGGAGGGGACAGTGGGTCCCAGAGCCCAAATCCCGGATCTCAAATCCCGGATCCCAAATCCCAAAACCCGAGATCCCAAATCCTGGATCCCAAACCCTGAATCCCAAACCTCAAACCTCGGATCCCAAATCCCCAAAGCACAAACCCCGGATCCCAAACCACAAACTTCAAATCCCAAAACCCCAAATCCCGGATCCCAAATCCCAAATCCTGGATCCAAAACCACTAATACCAAATCCCGGATCTCATGCCTCAAATCCCAAATCCTGGATCCCAAATCTCGAATCCCAAACCCCAGATCCCAAATCCCCAAACCCCAAATCCCGGATCCCAAACCCCAAATCCAAAACCATAGCTCTTAAATCCTGGATCCCAAATCCCAGTCCCCGAACCCTGGATCCCAAATCCCCAAACCCCAAAACCCCAAACCCTGAATCCCAAATCCCAAACTCCACGGGTGTCACCGCCGCCAGGGGGAGCCAGCAGCCCGCGCTGGACCAGCCAATCCCGGAGAAACCCGGGAATTTTTGGGCTCGGGATTTCTCGGTATAGCGAGACCGGGGAATCCCCAAATCCGGTCTGGAATTGGGGAATCGCCTCCGTCCCGGCATTCCCGGCCGGAATTCTCCATGTTCCAGAAGGTTCTGGGGCTCTGGAAGGTTCTGATCTCAACATCTGGGCAGGAGAAATTCCCAGATCCAGGGGGTGGAGAGGATTCCTAAATCCCCCAATCCCAAATCCCCAATCCCGAATTCCCAAATCCCCAAATCCCCAATCCCAAATCCCAATCCCCATTCCCAAATCCCCAATCTCCAATCACAAATCTCAAATCAAAAATCCCAAATCTCCAAATCCTCAATCCCTAATCCCAAATCCCCAAATCTCCAAATCCCCAAATCCCAAATCCCCAAGTCCAGCCCAACATCTGGAGAGAACAAATCCCATTTCCAGGGGCTCCAGAAGATCCCGATCCCAACATCTGGACAAGGATCTGATCCCAACATCTGGAGAGATCAAATCCTATTGTCCAGGGCCTGCAGAAGATCCTGATCCCGACATCTGGACAGAACAAATTCCCAGATCCAGGCGACCCAGAAGGATCTTATCCCAACATCTGGGCAGGAGACATTCCCAGCATCTGGAGAGAACAAATCCCATTATTCAGGGACTCCAGAAGATCCCGATCCAAACATCTGGGCAGGAGAAATTCCCAGATCCTGCAGAACATCAAGATCAAGCGCGGTGGCCGTGAGCTCCATCTCGTGGGGTCCCCGACACGAGGGGACAGCGCGGTGGCTGCAGGGTCCATCCTGTGGAATCCTGGCTTGGCTCAGCTCAGAGTGGCCTCGAAGGTGTCGGTGTCCCCTGTCCCCGCTCTCACCAGAGCCAGGCTGTGTTCCCGCAGGCGCGTCCCCAACTCCTGCTGCTCCCGGGCCCGGCTCCGGGCATCCTCCTGCAGCTGGGACAGACCCAAACAGGCTGGGACAGACCCCAAAATGGGCTGGGACCCCAAATCGGGCTGGGGACCCCAAAACGGGCTGGGACAGACCCCAAAATGGGCTAGGACAGAAACCAAAACAGACAGAGGGACCCCAAACTGGGCTGGGAACCCTAAACCACATTGGGGGAATCAAACCGGGCCCGGGGACCCAAACTGGGCTGGGACAGACCCCAAACCGCCATGGGGAACCCAAAATGGGCTGGGGGACCCCAAAAGGGGCTCTGGGACCCAAAACTGTGCTGGGACAGACCCCAAACAGCGATGGGGACCCCAAAAGGGGCTGAGGACCCCAAACTGTGCTGGGACAGACCCCAAACCGCGATGGGGGACTCCAAACCAGGCTGGGGACGCCAAACCCGGCAGGGGGACCCCAAACCATGCTAAGTGACCCCAAAACAGACTGGGTGATCCCAAACCACGCTGGATGATCCCAAAAACATGCTGCGTGATCCCAAACAAGCTACTTGACCCCAAACCCCTCTGGGTGACCCCAAAACCCTCTGGGTGACCCCAAAACCCTCTGGATGACCCTTCCCCACCCCGCGCTGCCCACCTGGCAGCCGGGCCAGGCTGTGCCGCAGGTGCCCGTTCTCGGCCTCCAGGCTGGCGACGCGGCGGCGCAGGGACAGAAGGTCCCCGGCCATCCTCTGCAGCGCCAGATGGTGGCTGCCACTGCCCTGGGGACCAGAGCAGAGCTGGCACTGCCAGACAGCCCAAGCACAGCCTGGACAGGGATGTCCCCCTGCACAGGGATGGGATGTGCCCCCGGTCCCAAGAATTGGCTTGGGATGAGGGTCAGACACACCGTGGGGGAGCTGAGAGATCTGCAGATTGTCCCCAGTTCTTGTCATCATCCACCATCCATCCACCCATCCATCATCCATCCATCCTCATCCATCCATCCATCATCCATCCATCCATCCATCCATCCATCCATCCATCCATCATCCATCCATCCATCCATCCATCCATCCATCCACCCTCCTTTCTCTCCTTCCCAACCTTCCCAACCTTCTCCTCTCCTTCCACTTCCTCATCTCCCTCTTTTCTCTTTTTTCCCACCCACCCCCTGTGGAATCTCCCAGGGATGTGGGGTTGGACCTGGACCCCCAAACTCAGAGCTTTTTGTGGCTTTCCAGCTCTTTAACAGGGGGATGGAGTGAAGAACAACAGAGGGATGAACATTCTCAATGGATTCTCCTGGACTTTTTTGGCCCGTGTGTGGCTGGAGATGCTGGGGAGGGGGGGAAGAATTCCTGAGGAATTATCCTGGATCCCCTCGGGAAGGATCTTGGTAGGGGCAGGACCTTGGCCGGAGGCAGCCACGTGCTTCAGGAATGGCCTCAGGAATGGCCTTGGCTGCCGACCTGGCCAGGGGTGACAGTGCTGGGGGACCGTGGGGACAGGGAAAGGGAGGCAGGAGCAGCCACAGGCTCCAATCCTTCCTCCACATCTGCAGGGAATGGGGAAATCCAGGAATCGCTTCACTCCCAAGATGAACAGCAGCCAAGCCCGGGGCTGTCTCCTGCCAGGCCACCCTGGGGACATCGTTGTCCCCTCCCCGTGTGTCCCCTGTGTCACTCACCGGCTCCTGCTGGTGTCCCGTGCTCTCGTGGGCACGGCCAGGGAGAGCCGGGAAGGCTGGAGCAGGCAGGGCTTCCAAGGGGGGATCCAGGCTCGGGATGTTCCCGTGCCTCCGGAGTGGCTCCTGAGCGGGCAGGGCCCGGCCCGGGGCTGGCAGGGACATCCCGGGGGGCACGGCTGGCAGGGACAGCGGGGACAGCAGGGACACGGTGGGGACAGGGATCGGGGATCGGGGGTCAGGGTGAGGGTGGGGGTGTCCCAGTCCTGTTCCTGGTTCTCCCATTCCCAATCCTGCTCTCTCTCATTCCTGCCATGTCCCATTCCTGATACCACCCTGTCCCCTTCCCTATCCCAGCATGTCCCATTCCCATTCCCATTTCCAATCCTGGCCTGTCCCATTCCCATTTCCACTCTGTCCCATTCCTGATCCTGCCGACTCCTATTCCCATTCCCATTCCCATTCCCATTCTCATTCCTCTTCCCATTCCCATTCCTGTGTCCCACCCCCAGCCCTGCCCCGGGGTTGCCAGGCTGGCGCGATCCCAAGCGAGCCCTTCCTGAACAATTCCCTGAATCCCGGGGATCGCGGGCACTCACGGGGCGGTGCCGGGGATGCAGCGGGAGCAGAAGCCGCCGTTCCCGGGATGTTTCTGCAGGATCAGGAGCCGTTCCCGGGATGTTTCTGCGGGATCAGGAGCCGTTCCCGGGATGTTTCTGCGGGATCAGGAGCCGTTCCCGGGATGTTTCTGCAGGATCAGGAGCCGTTCCCGGGATGTTTCTGCGGGATCAGGAGCCGTTCCCGGGATGTTTCTGCGGGATCAGGAGCCGTTCCCGGGATGTTTCTGCGGGATCAGGAGCCGTTCCCGGGATGTTTCTGCGGGATCAGGAGCCGTTCCCGGGATGTTTCTGGGGGATCAGCCGCCGTTCCCGGGATGTTTCTGCAGGATCAGGAGCCGTTCCCGGGATGTTTCTGCGGGATCAGGAGCCGTTCCCGGGATGTTTCTGCGGGATCAGGAGCCGTTCCCGGGATGTTTCTGCGGGATCAGTTTTTCCCGGCACCCGGGCGCTCCCGGCGCCGTTGCCACAACAGAGCAGATCCTGCCCTTGGCAACCCCGGAGCGGCCCCGACCCAAAGCCCGCGGGGATCCCGAAAAACACCACAGGGAATCCCAAATCCACACGGGGAATTCCAGGGGTGATCCCAAAATACACATGGGGGATTTCCCACGGGATCCCAAAATCCGCATAGGGAATTCCAGGGACACCCCGGGGATCCCAAAACCCACCCAGGTGATCCCAAAATCCACATTGAGGAACTCCTGGGGATCCCAAAATCCACACGGGGCAATTCCAAGTGATCCCAAAATCTGTATGGATGAATTCCAGGGACACCTCGGGAATCCCAAAATCCACAAGAGGGAATTCCAGGAGTGATCCCCAAATCCACATTGGGGGAATTCAGGTGACCCCAAACCCCACCATTCCAGGGGCACCAGGGTCACCCCGATCCCTCCCCATCCCATCCCATCCCATCCCGTCCCGTCCCGTCCCGTCCCGTCCCGTCCCGTCCCGTCCCATCCCATCCCGCTTTGGGGTTGATTTCCCCGCAGTTTTTGGGATTTTTCAGGCATTTTCCGCTCCATCTTTTCCCTGAATTCCCCCCGGATCTCTCGGCGCCGCCGCTTCCCGCGGGAGGCCGGGATGAAAGGCCGGGAATGCAGCTTTGAAATTCCACTTTTGAATATTTATTCCTTTTTTCCCTGATCTTTCCCAAGCCTCTGAAGCTTTGGGATCCTTTCATCCGCTCCCACATTTGCTCCTTCCCAGGGTTTTTTTCCTAATATTTATTTAACAAATCGCTCCGTGGGGTTTCCGTGTATCCCTCTGCAGGCGGGATGGGAAATCGACCTCAAAACCACCCCAGGAGCCCCAAAGTGTCCCAAAAACCGGAGGTTTCGGGAGATATTTTAGGGACAGAAAGGGAAAAGCAATGTTTTCCTGTTTTTCTGCATTTCCCCCCATTTTCCCTTTATTTCCCCCCCATTTCCCCCATTTTTCCTCACATTTTCCCCATATTTCCCCCACATTTTTCCATATTTTCCCCATTTTTCTGGGATTTTCTGCACATTTGTCCTACATTTCTCCCCCCTCACCCCATTTTTGCCACATTTCCTGGATTTCCTCCCCATTTCCCCACTTCTTCCCCACATTTTTGCCACTTTTTCCTCCATTTCCCCCACATTTCCCCCACATTTTTCCACACTTCTCTCTATTTTTCCCATATTTCCCCACGTTTCCTCCTCATTTTTCCAACATCCCCCCCCCATTTTCCCGCATTTCCCCCCCTCTTTTTCCAGTATTTCCCCCCATTCCCCCCCCCATTTTCCTGCATTTCCTCCCTATTTCCTCAGGATTTTCCACACATTTCCCTCCTCATTTCTCCCACATTTCCCCTGGATTTCCTCCCATTTCCCCCCCATTTTTCCACATTTCCCCCAGATTCTCTCCTCATTTCCACCCCCCATTTTCCCAGATTTGCCCCCCATTTTCTTCCTCCATTTCCCCCGACTTTCGCCTATTTTCCCGAATTTTCCCCTATTTCCCCCTCATTTTCCCCCTATTTTCCCCCACTTTCTCCCAGATTCCCTCCTCATTTCCCCCTCATTTTCCCCAGATTTTCCTTCTATTTTCCTCCTCCATTTCTCCCCATTTTCCTCCTCCATTTCCCACAGATTTTTCCCCCATTTTCCCCCCACTTTTCCCAGATTTTCCCCCACTTTCCCCCCAGTCCCACCCCTCATTCCCCGGGAATATCTGAGCAAATGAAGACATCCCAAATTCCCCAGGGCCTCACGAGCTGCTGTGACAGGTGAAAAAAAAGGGGAAAATGGAATTTCCCCCCCCCCCTCTGATCTCCTTTAATCCGCATTTTTCCCCTTTTTTCCTCAGATATGTAAATCGCAGCTTATCCCATCTTCCCAACAATTGGGGAATTAGGGCCGCCACTCCTCGGTGGGATTGTCCCGCTCAGGCAGGAAATCCCAGCGGGGTTTTGGGGCCGGAATCCCTGGAGAGAGCAGTCCCAGCCAGGCAGGAATGGGGGAGAAATGGGGGGAATGTGGGGAAAAAATGGGGGGGATGTGGGGAAAATCCGGGGAAATGGGGGGGAAATAGGGGGAAAATGGGGGGAAATTAGGGAAAAATGAGGGAGGGGAATGGGGGGGAACGGGATGGAAAATGTGGGAAAAATGTGGGGGAATCAGTGTGGGAGGAATAAGGGAGAAATGGGTGGAAAATGGGGGGATGAGGGGGAAATGAGGGGAATTCAGCAAAATGGGGGGAATATGGGGAAAATGTGGGGAAAATGGGGAGGAATTTGGGGGAAAATGGGAGAGGAATGGGGGAAATGGGGGACAAATAAGGGGGAAATGGGGGAAAGGAGGGATGGGAATGGGGGGAATGGGGAGAAAAGGAGGGAATGGGATGGAAAACGTGGGGAAATGCAGGAGAAATGAGGGGGGAATTGGGAAAATGGGTGGAAAATGGGGGAGGACGGGGAGGATGAGGGAAAAATGGGAGAAATGGCAAAATGGGGAGAAATGTGGGAAAATGGGGGGGAAATGCAGAGAAAATGGGGAGGAATCTGGGGGGAAATGGGAGAGAAATGAGAGGAAAATGGGTGAGAATGGGAGGAAAATGAGGCGGGAAGTGGGGGAGGAATTAGGGGAAATGGGTGGAAAATGGGGGGAATGAGGGGGAATAAGGAGGGGCGTGGGGGAGAAATTAGAAGGAAATGGAGGAAATGGGGGGAAAATAGGGGAAATGTGTGAAAATGAGGGGAAATACAGAGAAAATGGGGAGGGATATGGGAGAAAATGGGAGGAAATAAGGGGAAAATGGGGAAATGAGGGAGGGGAATGGGGAGAAAAGGGGGGATGGGATGGAAAATGTGGGGAAAATGTGGGGGGAATGTGGGGGAAATGCAGGAGAAATGAGAGGGGAATGGTGGAGAATGGGTGGAAAATGGGGGAGAAATGAGGGAGGAATGAGGTGGGAATGGGGGGAAATGAGGGGAAAAATGGCAAAATGGTGGGAAATGTGGGGGAAATGAGGGAGGGGAATGGGGGGGATATGGAGAAAATGGGATGGAAAAATTGGGGAAAAATGTGGGAGAAATGGGACAGAACTGGGAGGAAATGGGGGCAAATGTGGGGAAATGGCAGAAAAATCGGGGCAATGAGGGGGAATAGGGGGGAAATGGGTGGGAAAAGGTGGGAAAAATGAGGCGGAAAATTGGTGGAGGAATGAGGGAAAAACGTGGGAAAAATGGGGGGAAAATTAGGAGAAAATGGGATGGAAAATATGGAGGAAATGGGGGGAGGAATGGCGGAGAAATCTGGAATAAATGGGGGAGGAATGAGGGGGAATTGGGGAAAATGAGGGGAAAATTGGTGAAGAATGTGGGGGAAATGCGGGGAAATGGGGAAATGGGAGAAATGAGGGGGGAAATGTGGAAAAAAGTGGGGAAATGGGAGGAAATCGGGGAGGAATGGGGGGAATGGGGGGAAATTAGTGGAAATAGGGGAAAGATAGGGAAAATGGAGAAATGGGGGGAAAGTGTGGGGAAAATCCTGGGAAAACAGGGGGAAACCACAAAAACCCGTGGGGAAAGCGCTGCTTTCCCCTCCTACCCCTGAAATCCCTGCGTTTTCCCTCGGAACCCCAATTCCCGGGGGGATAAAAAGGAATTTTTTTTGTTTCTCCCCTCATCCCTGGGCTGTATCTGATGGAACCCGGGCTGAACTCTCTTATCCCGGTTCCAGGCAGGAGTTAATTGGATCAGGCGTTAATTGGGAGCGCTCCCGAGCTGGGGGCTGCTGATAGCGGCGCTCGGTGGGATCTGAGGGGCGCTGGAATTCTCCCTGCGCCGCCGAGATAAGGCTCGGGAAGAGCCCGGGACTCCGCGGGGCGCGGCCCGGGAGTTCGCCTCAAAGGGAGTCGGGAAATGAAAGGGAAGGGGGAAATGGAAAGGAAAGGAGAAAAAAGGGAAGGGGAAAAAAAGGAGGGAAAAAAGAAAAAAGAAAAAAAGAAAAGATAGAAGAGCAAAGGAAAAAAATAAAAAAGAAAAGAGAAAATAAAAAAGAAAAATATGAAAAAAGAAAAAAGAAAAAAAAAGAAAAAAGAAAAATAAAAAAGAAAAAAGAAAAAAGAAAAAAAAAGAAAAAAGAAAAAGAAAAAATATCAAAGGATAGAAGAAAGGAGAGGAGAAAAAAAAAGAAGGGAAAAAATGGAAAAGGAAAAGAAAGAAGGAGAAAAATAGGAGAGAAAAAAGAAAAAATAAAAAATTTAAAATAAAATAAGAAGAAATTAAAGGAAAGGAGAAAAAAGGAAAGAAGCAAAAAATGAAAGGAGAAAAAAGGGGGAAAAGTAAAGAACGAGAGCTTTTAATTAATCGGGGCGGAACCTCGACCCCAAAGCGGCTGTTCCCGGGAGATGCGGGGTTCCCATCCCGACCCCATCCCAGGAATGCGGGGTTCCCATCCCGATCCCATTCCTGGGAAATGCGAGATTCCCATCCCGACCCCATTCCCGGAATGCGGGGTTCCCATCCCGATCCCAATCCAGGAATGCGGGGTTCCCATCCCGATCCCATTCCAGGAATGCGGGGTTCCCATCCCGACCCCATTCCCGGAATGCGGGGTTCCCATCCCGACCCCATTCCAGGAATGCGGGGTTCCCATCCCGATCCCAAAGCGCCATTCCCGGGATGAGCCGTTCCCGCCGCGCACGGCCGCTAGATGGCGCTGGAAGATCAGCCTCATCATCTTCACCCTTCAGCCTTCATTCTCATCTTCATCCTCATCCTCATCATCACCTTCATCCCCATCTTCATCATCATCTTCATCCCCATCTTCATCATCTTAATCATCATCTACATCTTCATTCTCATCCTTCATCTTCATTCTCCTCTTCACCCTTCATACTCATCCTCATCTTCACCATCATCTTCATCCCCATCTTCATCTTTCATCCTCACCTTTCATCTTCTTCCTCATCTTCATCATCTTAATCCTCATCCCCATCTTCATCCCCATCCTCACCCCTCTCCCCCGCTCCCTCCTTTCTCCTCCTCCTCCTCACTCTTCCTCTCCCTTCAGAGAACCCTCTCCCCTCGCCGCACCTTCTCCCCGTGCTCCATCCCCCTCATCCTCATCCTCACCCTCATACTTTTCTTTCATCTTCACCTTTCATCCTCATCCTCATCCTCACACTTTTCTTTCATCTTCACCTTTCATCCTCATCCTCACCTTCTTCCTCACCTTCATCCCCACCCTCACCCTCACCCCTCTCCCCTCCCACCCGTCTCCCCCGCTCCCTCCTTTCTCCTCTTCCTCACTCTTCTTCTCTCCCTTCAGAGAACCCTCTCCCCTTCCAGCCCCTTTCCCCGTGCTCCATTCCCCTGTCCTCATCTTCATCCTCACCCTCATCTTCAGCCACTGGAATGACAAGGAGGAGCTGTGGGTGGGCACCAGGAAGGCTTTGGGGTTCCAGGTGAAGGACCCCAAAATCCAGGTCCCAGATTCTGCTGGAGTGACAGTGAGGAGCTGGGGGTCAGCACCAGGAAGGTTTTGGGGCTTTAGGGTGAGGGAGCCCAAAATCCAGGTCCCCAAAATGCTGCTGGGAGTGACAGAGAGGAGCTGTGGCTGGGAACCAGGAAATGTTTTGGGGGTTCCAGGTGAAGGACCCCAGAATCCAGGTCCCCAAAACGCCACTGACATGACAAGGAGGAGTTGTAGGTTCGGATCATCTTCATCCTCACCCTCATCTTCACCCTCACCCTCATCCTCATCCTTCACACCCCTCTCCTCCGCTCCCTCCTTTCTCCTCCCCTCCTTCTCCCCATCTCTCCCTTCCCTCTCCCCTCCCATCCCTCCCCCCATCCCTTCCGTCACTCTTCCTTCTCTTCCCTCTCCCCCATCCCTCTCCCTTCTCCCCTTCCCTCCCTCTCCCCCTTCCCTTTCCCCATCCCTTCCCTCACCCTTCCTTCTCTTCCCCCTCCCATCCCTCTCCCCTCCCATCCTTCCCTTCCCTCCCTGCCTTCCCTCTCCCCTCTCCCCTCCCTTCCCTCTCCCCATTTCCCCCCCAAATCCCCCCCAGCTCCCTCCCCCTCCCCGGGGCCGATTTTTGGGCCGATTTCCGCTGCTTTTCGCCCATCTCCCCTCTCCTTGCGATCCGACAGCCCCCGGAACAAAACACCGGCGACAGGGGGGGAAAAATAACAAATAAATAAATTAAAAACAAACAAGAAATAAATTAAACCACCAAAAATAAATTAAAACCCCTCCAAAAAAATCCTTTCCCTCCTGGTTTTTGCCCCAGGGCCGCAAATCCCGGCAGGGCAGGAGGGAAGGGGGGCGGGGGGGGGGAAGGATTGAGGGGGAAAATCCAAAGCGGGATGAAGGAGGGCGATTTCCCATTTTAAAATTGTTTTTATATTTTTAATGTTTTGTCATTTTTAATGAAGCCATCAAGGAGCAGATCCCGAGGGTTTATTCCCAGGAAAACAGGGGCAGAGAAAAAAGGGAAATTTGGGATCGGGGTGGGGGTAAAGGATTGGGGCAAAATCCCAAATGGGGCTCGGGGAGCGCAGCACAGCCGCGAGTTCCCCTTTCATTATTCAATTTTGAATTAATTTTTAATAATTTTAGAGCATTTTTGTCATTTTTCCCGGAGCCGGAGGAGCGGGAGCCGCGGGCAGCGCCGGGAGCGGGGCTTGATCAGGAGCGGCCGCGAGGGGAGAAGTGACAGCGCTGTGATCCCCGGGCTGTCCCCGGGGTGTCTCCGAGCTGTCCCCGGGGTGTGCCCACGCTGTGGTCCCCGGGAGCTGTCCCCGAGACCCCGAGGTGTCCCTGAGGTGTCCCCGAGATGCCCCTGAGGTGTCCCGGAGCTGTCCCTAAGGTGGGATCACGGGGAGCTGTCCCCGAGCAGTCCCCGCGCTGTCATTGCTCTGTCCCCGAGCTGTGAACCCCCCGAGATGTCCCTGAGGTGTCCCCGAGCTGTACCCGGGAGCTGTCCCCGAGCTGTGATCCCCGAGGTGTCACCGAGCTGTCCCCGAGCTGTGATCCCCGGGAGCTGTCCCCGAGCTGTCGCCGCGCTGTCGCCGCGCTGTCCCCGCCCCGGGGGTGGCGTGTCCCCATTATCAGGGTGTCACTCCCGATTATGCCGGCGCTGGCAGGAGATGGCTCTGCCAGGCGGCAGCGGCCGAGTGACAATAATTCCCGCTCCAGGCGGGAGGGCAGCAAACAGGGAAAAACGGGAAAAAAAACCGGGGAAAAAACAGCCAAAAACCGGGGGAAAACCAAGGGAAAAAAACAGGGGGGAAAATGGCCCGGGAAGGGGGGAAATGTTCATCCCAACAGCGGCTGGGTTGGAAAAGGGAAAATACCCATGGAAAATATTCCTGAGATCCTGTTGGCACATTTGGGCTGGAAAATATCCATGGAAAACATTTCTGGGATCATGCTGGCGTATTTGGTCTGGAAAAAGGAAAATACCCATGGAAATGATTTCCTGGGATCGTGCTCCTCCCCATCGCTCCAGTGGCATTCTGTTTTTGAAGAAGGGGAACCTAAAAAAAAAAAAATAAAAAAAAAAAAAAAAAGCGCCACTGGAATGACAAGGAGGAGCTGTGGGTGGGCACCAGGAAGGCTTTGGGGTTCCAGGTGAAGTACCCCAAAATCCCAAAATCCAGGTCCCAGATTCTGCTGGAGTGACAGTGAGGAGCTGTGGCTGGGAACTAGGAAATGTTTTGGGGGTTCTAGGTGAGGGACCCCAGAATCCAGGTCCACAAAACGCCACTGGCATGACAAGGAGGAGTTGTAGGTTCGGGATTTTTGGGGTTTGGGGGTCCAAGGTGAGGATGGGGCTGAGCTTGATGTCCCCTTCCCCCAAAATCCAGGTCCCCAAAACGCCCCACTGGGAGTGGCAAGGAGGAGCTGTGGGTGGGCACAAGAAAGGTTTTGGGGTACAGGGTGAGAGAGCCCAAAATCCAGGTCCCCAAAATGCCACTGGAGCCATGGGGGGGGGGGGGGGAGGGGGG
>NW_024531710.1:51734-103883 GCF_017590135.1 Pyrgilauda ruficollis
CGGGGGAAAACCAACGGGAAACGAGGGAAAAAAAACAGGGGGGAAAAATGGCGGGGGAAGGGGGGAAATATTCATCCCAACAGCGTCTGGGTTGGAAAAGGGAAAATACCCATGGAAAATATTCCTGAGATCCTGTTGGCACATTTGGGCTGGAAAATATCCATGGAAAACATTTCTGGGGTCATGCTGGCGTATTTGGTCTGGAAAAAGGAAAATACCCATGGAAATGATTTCCTGGGATCGTGCTCCTCCCCATCGCTCCAGTGGCATTCTGGGGACCTGGATTTTGGATGAAGGGGACACTAAAAAAATTAAATTAAAAAAAAAAAAAAGCCACTGGAATGACAAGGGGGAGCTGGGGGGGGGCACCAGGAAGGCTTTGGGGTTCCAGGTGAAGGACCCCAAAATCCAGGTCCCAGATTCTGCTGGAGTGACAGTGAGGAGCTGGGGGTCAGCACCAGGAAGGTTTTGGGGCTTTAGGGTGAGGGAGCCCAAAATCCAGGTCCCCAAAATGCTGCTGGGAGTGACAGAGAGGAGCTGTGGCTGGGAACCAGGAAATGTTTTGGGGGTTCCAGGTGAAGGACCCCAGAATCCAGGTCCCCAAAACGCCACTGACATGACAAGGAGGAGTTGTAGGTTCGGGATTTTTGGGGTTTGGGGGTCCAAGGTGAGGATGGGGCTGAGCTTGATGTCCCCTTCCCCCAAAATCCAGGTCCCCAAAATGATCCACTGGGAGTGACAGGGAGGAGCTGGGGGTCAGCACTAGAAAGGTTTTGGGGTCCAGGGTGAGGGAGCCCAAAATCCAGGTCCCCAAAATGCCACTGGAGCCATGGTGGGGGGGTGAGGTGAGGGCTGGCACCAGGAAGGTTTTGGGGCTTTAGGGTGAGGGACCCCAAAATCCAGGTTCCCAAAATGCCCTGCTGGGAGTGATGGGGAGGAGCTGGGGATTTGGGGGTTGGATTGGGCTGAGCTTAATGTGCCCTTCCCCCCAAAATCCAGGTCCCCAAAATGCTGCTGGGAGTGGCAAGGAGGAGCTGTGGGTGGGCACCAGGAAAATTTTGGGGTCCAGGGTGAGTGAGCCCAAAATCCAGGTCCCCAAAACACCACCCGAGGGACAGGGAGGAGCTGGGGGTCAGAACGAGAAAGGTTTTGGGGGTTCTGGGTTGGGATGGGGCTGAGCTTGATGTCCCCTTTCCCCCAAAATCCAGCTCCCAAAACACCACTGGAGAGACAGGGAGGAGCTGTGGGTTCAGGGTTTTGGGTTCAAGGGTTTTGTGTGTCCGAGGAGGAGGAGGAGGAAGAGGAGGAGCAGCTGCCCAGCCCCAGGGGGCTCTCCCGGGTGCCTCAGCCCGGGTGCCCCCGCTGTGCCCCCCCCGGCCGTGCCAGAGCCGTGCCAGACGCTGCCGGCAGCGCTAACTCGATTTCCCGGGCCCTCATTTCCCTCTCCGGCCCGGCTTTGATGGACTCGGCCTAATCGGGTTAGGCCGGGAAGTGGGAGCCTAATGGGATAAAGGGAGCGCTGCTGGCCGCGGGCCAGAGGGGTCGGGCGGGGATGGCCTGGCACGGGATCCTCGGAGCGCTGTCCCGGGACATCCCGGCCAGCAGCCACGGGGCCCTGGGGGGGCTCTGAGCCGGACCTAGGCCTGGCTTAGCCTCGATAGAGCAGCGGGAATGGCTCCAGAAATGGCTCTGGGAGTGGCTCAGGGAATGGTCAGGAATAGTCAGGAATGATCGGGAATGGCTTGGGAAATGGTCAGAAATGGTCGGAAATGGTCAGGAATGGTCAGGAGTGGCTCTGGGAATGGTGTCGGGAATGGCCGGGAATGGCTCTGGGAATGGCCCCGGGAATGTCTCCGGGAATGGCTCAGGGAATGGTGTCGGGAATGATAGGGAATGGCTTCGGGAATAGCTGGGAATGGTCGGGAATGGTGGGGGATGGCCAAGAATGGCTCCAGGAATGGTCGGGAACAGCTGGGAATAGCCCTGGGAACGACTCCGGGAATGGCCCCTGGAATGGTTGTGAATGGCTCCGGGAGCACCCCCAGGAATCACTGGGAATGGCTCCGGGAGTGGTCCCGGGAATAGCTCCGGGAACAGCTGCGGGAATGGCTCTGGGACGGGAATGGCTCCGGGAATGACTGGGAATGGCCCCAGGAGCGGCCCCGGGGACCACCAGGAGTGGCTCCGGCAGCCGCTCCGTGCCCGCCTCATTAAGCCCATGATGGCTCCGCGGCCCGGCCCCGCCCGGCGCGGATGCAGCGGCCCGGCCGCGATCACCGGCCCGCGCAGCTGCGGCCGCGCCCGGGGCCGGGCCCTTAATTCAATTAGCGCTGCCCCGAGCGCTCCCCCGGGGCCGCGCCGAGCGCTCCTAACAAAGACATCCCCGGCTCCCGCCGGAATCCTGCCGCAGCCGGCGGGGCTTGATTGGCAGCTGTCAATCAAGCTGGGCGGGGCTGGAATGGCGGCGGGGAGGGATTGTTCCGTGAGGGGGAAATTGCAGGAGAAAGGCGGAGGGTACCTGGGATGGCCGAGGAGGGACAGCTGGGACAGGGGAGGGGTGGCTGTCACTGGCGGGGTGGCACTGGAGGGGCTTGGGCGTCCCTTCCAACCCAAACCAGCGCGGGATGCCGGGATCCCCAAACCAAATATTTCCTGGGGACAAAACCCCGATTCTGGGATTCCCAAACCAAACATTTCCTGGGGAAAAAAAACCCTGATTCTGGGATTCCCAAACCAAACATTTCCTGGGGACAAAACTCCAGTTCTGGGATTTCCAAAACCAAACCTTTCAGTTTTGGGACTCCCCAAACCAAACCTTTCCTGGGGACAAAACCCTAATTCTGGGATTCCTAAAACCAAACCTTTCCTTAGCATCTCCACCGTGATTTGGAGCCAAACCCCCAATTCTGTGATCCTCAAACCAAACCTTTCCCAGCCATGATTTGGGGATAAAACCCCCAATTCTGGGACTCTCCAAACCAAACCTTTCCCCGGTGCCTCCCCCGCGATTTCGGGGATGAAACCTCCAATTTCGGTGCTCGCACTAGGCTGAAACACGGGCACCCCGAGCCCGCTCCCTCCCAAAGTCGCTCCCGGTGTTTTTTGGCCGGGTCGGGGCGGGTTCGATGGCCGGGCTGGCTCGGTGACAGCTCCAGCCTGGCGCGGTGACAATCAGCGACAATCGGCGCCAGCCGCGGCTCCAGCGGGGCTTTCAGAGCAGCAATCCCATAAATTAAAGCTGTTTAAGCGCCATCAGCAGCTTTTCCCTGATTTCCCCGCTTTTCCAGGCTCTGCATGTCCCCAAAGCCCCGTTCGGGTGACACTGCCAGGTCGGTGACACCCCAAAGGTCGCAGGTGTCAAATTAAGGGCGCGGAGCGAGGTCGGGCTGGGTTAAACCGAGCCTAAAACGCGGCTGATGATTAAATCTGGGATGGAAACAAACCCCTCGGGATTTGTGTTCTCCAGGCTCGGCATTCCCGGGATTCATCCCCTGGGATTCATCTCAGATTTTTGGGGGCGAAACGCCGGATTTGGGGTGAAAAAAAGAAAAATAAAGGGAAAAGAGGAGCCGCGAGTGGGAGGAGGAATTGGGCTCTTTCCCCTGGGGGAAAAAAAACCTGGAAAAAAACCTGGGAAAGGTGGAGTTTGCCGACGTTAATTCGCTCGAACAGCAGCGTTTTGCTCAAGTCTTTGATTTCTTTGTCTCCCGCAGATGTCAAAGGCTTTTGTTCTCCAGAGGGAGAGCGCGGGGGATGAGGGAAAAGGGGGAAAAAGGATGGAAAAGGGAAAATTGGGGGGTCTCGGTGCCTTTTCCAAGGAGTGCACCTGGGATAACCTTCCTGGGATTTGCTCGTCACGGTGCGGGGGCTCTGGGATTTTCACAAACTGCACAGGGGTTGCGGGGTTCATTAGTCCTGGGACTGGGGAATTCCCAGATCCAGAGATTGTGGGATTCATCAATTATGGGATTGTGGGATCCCCAGATCCAGCGATTGTGGGATTCACCAATTCTGGGATCCCCAGATCCAGCGATTGTGGGATTCACCAATTCTGGGATCCCCAGATCCAGCGGTTGTGGGATTCACCAATTCTGGGATCCCCAGATCCAGCGATTGTGGGATTCACCAATTCTGGGATCCCCAGATCCAGCGATTGTGGGATTCACCAATTCTGGGATTGTGGGATCCCCAGATCCAGTGATTGTGGGATTCACCAATTCTGGGATCCCCAGATCCAGCGATTGTGGGATTCACCAATTCTGGGATTGTGGGGTCCCCAGATCCAGGGAAAATCGTGACCTTCCTTGGAAAATAGTGACTTTCCTTGGAAAATCAGGATTTTTCCTTGGAAAACCGTGACTTTCCTTGGAAAACCCCGATTTCCCTTGGTCAATCCCGAGCCACAGGCAGGGCGTGGGGAGCCGTGGCCCCGCTCAGCAGGAATTGTCTCCTTCATTTCCATCGCTCCGGATAAATTATCCAGATCTGCTTCCCTGGTTTTCGTCTCCACTCCCAGCTCTTCCATCCCTTACGGGAAGCCGCAGCGGGGAATGAGAGAGGTTGAGGAAGAGAGGGAAAAAAAAAATCCTAAAAAAACAGCCCCTGGCAGCTCTCAGATCCAAACAATAATCAGGGAAATGAATTCCAAAGGCGTTTTCCCGCATGACCAGGAGCGATAATTTAGCGCCAGCTGGAAGCGCCGGGATTAATCCCGGGCGCCGTGAATAATTCATCACTCGAATCCCCCTTTTCCCTCCTCATTCCAGAGCCGCTCCATCCCCAAATTCTGCCGGCGGAGGGGATTTGGGGATGTGGAAATGAGATCGATCGGGCTGGCGGCACATCCCACCCTTCCCCGGGCCGTGATTCCCGGGAAAAGCGGAGCCGTCCCCGGGGACGGGGACAGATGGACATTTGTCACCGGGGTTAAGCAGCCTGGCCTTTCCCCCGCTCCCGGCTCCCCCTCCGGCCTCCCGCCGCGGTTTCCTGGGAATACCGGCACGTGCTGAAATTCCCGGAAAAGCCACGGATTTGCATCGTTGCTTTTTCCAAAGCCTCGGGACAAGATTTCCAAGGGATAAAAGCAGGATCCAACTCCGCTGACCGGGTTGGGGAGCGGTTGGCAGCTCCAAAGAGCTCCAGCCTCGTCCTTGTCCCCTTCCCTGTCACTCCCAGCCCTGGGGTTTGGCATTCCCAGGATTGCACCGGGGATTGCACACTTGGGATGGTCCCAGATGGGATCTAGGTGCCTGGGGGAGGCAAAGGGTGGGATTGGGTTTTCCATGGAGTTCTTGGTGGGTTTGGGATTGTCCCAGTGTCAGCCAGAGAGGCAAGTTAGAGGTTGGAGAGAAGATCCTACATTCCTGTGGGATTGTTTGGGAATTCTGTGCCAGGATGGTCATGCAGGCCTCTAGGGGGGTCTTCATCCCAGAAACCCTGATCTATCATCCATCCATCCACCCATCCATCATCCATCCATCCCTCCACCATCCATCCATCCCTCCATCATCCACCCATCCATCCTCCATCATCCCTCCATCATCCATCCCTCCATCTATCCATCCATCCATCATCCATCCATCCCTCCACCATCCATCCATCCCTCCATCATCCACCCATCCATCCTCCATCATCCCTCCATCATCCATCCCTCCATCTATCCATCCATCCATCATCCATCCATCCCTCCACCATCCATCCATCCCTCCATCATCCACCCATCCATCCTCCATCATCCCTCCATCCATCCATTTCTCAGAATAAAACAGAGAACTGGGTATTTGTGCGGGAATTTGGGATTTGTGGTGCACTCAGTTCTCGGGAAGGCACTCGGTGTTCTTCTGTCACCCTCAACCCTCTTTCCAAGCTGGAATTCCAGCTCATACAGAACAGTAAGAGTCGCGTCCTCCCCCGATCCACAATCCATCATAGGGATTGACATCGGCTTGTCGGGAATGACATTGGCCTGTCCCCTGCAGTGGCCTCACCTCGGGAGAGCTTTCCAAAGGTCAGCCCTGCCACCGCCATCCCAACGCCTGGAATTTATCGACAGCAGCTCCTTCCCGATGCTGCTCCTCCAGGAATGAGATCCCTTTCCACAGCAGCACATTCCTGCTTCCCGGCGAGCCTGGAAAAGTGGCGGGGTCTCCCTCTGCTCTGGCTTTGGGAGGGGGATGGGATCCCGGAGAGCTGTGGCCGTGCTTTACCCAGCCTTGGGAATGAGGGTTGGGATGCGCCATGCCCCAGCACCGGGATGGGATTTTTTGGCAGGGACACAGCTGGATTTGGACACCAGGAATCCTTGGGAAAACACTCGGCACCCTCCAGCTGCTCCCGTCCTTTCCCAGCCATCGAGAAGACCAATTTGGGGGGGAAACCTCGCCGAATCCCCCGAATTCCGGCGGATTTTCCTGGCCTCATCCCCGCGCGCGGCCCTGGAGATGGCCCCGCTCCAGCCCCAGCAGGGGACAAAAAGCCACGCTCGGGGACACGGCGCGGGTTTGACCCCGCTTGTCGCCCGCCTGGCTCCTGTCACCGGCACGGTGGCGGCGACATTCCCGCTGTCCCCCGGGGCTTGGCGGAGGGCCGGGCCGGGGGACAGATGGCGGCTCCGCGGGCGATGTCAGCGCCGGTGCTCTGATCCGCGAGGACGTTTTGGCACCGCCACCCGCGGCCACCTGGAGCGGCACAACAAAGGGACCGGGGGAGGAGGAGGAGGAGGGGGAAGGAGCCGCCTTCATCCCGCCGGGACGCTTGGCACGGGCGGGGCTGGAGGGGGCAATGCCAAGGGATGAGCGGGAGAATCCCCAAGGGAAAGACCCCAAAAATTAATTTAAATTAATTAGATTACCCCAAAAATTAATTTAATTTAGTCCAAGAAATAAATGTGTCCCGAATTCCCGGAGCTTGGCGCTGGGAGGGCGGCTGGGATGGGGGTCTCTGCACCCCCGTGGGCTTGGTTCGTGCCCAAATCCATCTTTTTTGGTGGAAAAGTGGCTTTGGGCACCATGGGAACACCCCAGGAGCGCAGAGCACCCAGCGCTCCCACAGGTGGATCCCTGCAGAATCCCCAATTCCCGGCCAGGAATTCCAGCTCTCCGCGATGCCAGGGAAGGGTTAACCCCCCGGGATCCCAAAAAAAACCACCAAACGCGGACAGAGGGGGTGTCCTGCTGAAGGTGAAGCCAAGCGCGGACCTGATGGGAAGCGACAGGCGAGAGGACACGCGGGATCCTGGAATCCCATTATCCCGAGCCCAGGGAAAGCCATTAACCTCTGGAAGCGGAGCGGCCGCGCTCCCCCCTCCCCCTCCTCCTCCTCCTCCCGGCCTTTGCCATCATTTCCCTCCCCAGGCAGGAGGAATTCATCCCCCCGGGAACAAAGCGCGGCCTACAGGTGGGGAAACTGAGGCAGGGAGTGTGGGGGAGAGCCCTCAGGGATGCAGAGGAGGAGGAGGAGGAGGAGGAAAAAGCAGGAGGAGGAGGAGGCTGGCGGCCAGGCCAGATGGCCGGGATTAATCATTCCTCGGGCTCCCGGCAGTGCCAGGGATGCGGGCTCCGCCAATCCCACAAATTCCCGGCGGCTGTGTTTGTGTTCATCCCTCCGAACCCCCCAGAAACGTTTAAATTGGGAAATATCCCCGGGAAACGGTGGGGACTGGGGAGCCGGCAGGGATTTCCCTCCTGAAATCTCAAATCACAAATCCATGCCGGGGCGGGGGGAAGCGGGCAGGGATTTCCTTCCCGAAACCTCAAATCCCAAATCCATGCTGGTGCCGACCCAAACTGGGGGTCCTTCCCGTGCAGGAACAGCCCAGGACGGGATAAACCCAGAATTCCTGAAAAACCGCGCTGATTTTGGTGACAATCCAGTGCCTAACGGCCCACCCGGAATTCTGCCTGCCTCTTTTCCACGATATTTTATTTATGGCCTCCCGGGGCCCTGTTGATCCAGGGAATTCTGCTCCGGAGCGCCATCAAAATTCAGCGCACGGAGCGACCTGTGCTCCACCAGCTGGATCCGTGCTCCGGGCCCGGCTGGAGCTCTGACCCCGGCCACGAGATCTGCCCCTCCCGGGGATGGAGCTCTGCCCCCCGAGCTCTGCCCCTCCCGGGGATGGAGTTCTGCCCCCCGAGCTCTGCCCCTCCCGGGGATGGAGTTCTGCCCCTCCCGGGGATGGAGCTCTGCCCCCGAGACCTGCCCCTCCCGGGGATGGAGCCCTGTCCCCTCGGGCTCTGCCCCTCCCGGGGATGGAGAGGCCCCAGCCCGAGCTCTGTCCCATCCCCTCTGCCCCTCCCGGGGATGGAGCGGCCCCAGCGGAGCTCCCGCTGCTCCGGCCCTGCCCCGCTCCCTCCTCCGCGGTTTTGGGAACAAAAGCGCGGCCCGGAGCTCCGGTTGCCGCGGCAACGGCGAGTTTGTCCCAAATCCATGCCGGTGCCGACCCAAACTGGGGGTCCTTCCCGTGCAGGAACAGCCCAGGACGGGATAAACCCAGAATTCCTGAAAAACCGCGCTGATTTTGGTGACAATCCAGTGCCTAACGGCCCACCCGGAATTCTGCCTGCCTCTTTTCCACGATATTTTATTTATGGCCTCCCGGGGCCCTGTTGATCCAGGGAATTCTGCTCCAGAGCGTCATCAAAATTCAGCGCACGGAGCGACCTGTGCTCCACCAGCTGGATCCGTGCTCCAGGCCCGGCTGGAGCTCTGACCCCGGCCACGAGATCTGCCCCTCCTGGGGATGGAGCTCTGCCCCCCGAGATCTGCTCTTCCCGGGGATGGAGCTCTGCCCCTCCCGGGGATGGAGCTCTGCCCCTCCCGGGGATGGAGCTCTGCCCCCGAGACCTGCCCCTCCCGGGGATGGAGCCCTGTCCCCTCGGGCTCTGCCCCTCCCGGGGATGGAGAGGCCCCAGCCCGAGCTCTGTCCCATCCCCTCTGCCCCTCCCGGGGATGGAGTGGCCCCAGCGGAGCTCCCGCTGCTCCGGCCCTGCCCCTCTCCCTCCTCCGCGGTTTTGGGAACAAAAGCGCGGCCCGGAGCTCCGGTTGCCGCGGCAACGGCGAGTTTGAAGGTGCCGCGGAGGCACTTGAGGAGCGGGGAGGAGAAGGTCGCTGCTCCTTCCCTCCTCTCCTCCCTCCTCCTCTGCTTCCCTCCCTCCGGCAGCTCCCGGGCCGCGGGAGTGGGAAGAGGCGGGAGGAAGGCTCAGACCGCGGGGTTCGGGATGGGGGGCGATGCTCAGCGCCCCCAGAATGTTCCCTGCAGGGTCACACCCGGCGAGAGGCGGGTCCGGATCCCGAAATCCCCAGGGATTGCCTCCCGCTTATGGGGTCACACCCGGCCCCTGCTGTGGGGTCACACCCAGCCCTACAATGGGGTCACACCCGGTCCCTGTAGGGTCACACCCACCCCTACAATGGGGTCACACCCAGCCCTACACAAGGGTCACACCCAGTCCCTGTAGGGTGGGGTGTACAACCCCGCAGTGGGGTCACACCCGGCCCTACAGAGGGGTCACACCCAGTCCCTGTAGGGTCACACCCAGCCCTGCAGTGGGGTCACACCCAGTCCCTGTACCGGCCCTACAGAGGGGTCACACCCAGTCCCTGTAGGGTGGGGTGTACAACTCCGCTGTGGGGTCACACCCGGCCCTACAGAGGGGTCACACCCAGTCCCTGTAGAGTCACACCCAGCCCTGCAGTGGGGTCACACCCAGTCCCTGTAGAGTCACACCCAGCCCTGCAGTGGGGTCACACCCAGCCCTGCAGTGGGGTCACACCCAGCCCCTGTAGGGTGGGGTGTACAACCCGGCAGTGGGGTCACACCCAGTCCCTCAGTGGGGTCACACCCAACCTCGCAATGGGGTCACAACCAACCCTGTTCCTGCCAGCTCGGTTTTGGAGGATCTCATTCCTGCCAGGTGGATTTGGGAGATCCCATTCCCACCAGGTTGATTTGGGGGGGGATCTCATTCCTGCCAGGTAGATTTGGGAGATCCCGTTCCCACCAGGTGGATTTTATGGGAACAGAGTGACTTTGCTGGGCCTCAGCAGTGCACGGAGCTCCCAGGGACGGAGAAATCCCAAAAGGAAGAGCCTGGGAAGCCGCCTCTCCTGGGTTTAATTAACACCCAGCTGCTTAACGAGCAGGAGGGGGAACAGCCCTTCCTGAAATCCCAAAATCCCCAAATCCCAAAATCCTGGCCCTGCACAAGGCCGGCCTTGTTCCCAAAGCCCGAATTCATGGGTCACACGAGGCTCCCTCAGCCCCGCTTCAATCTGGGAAAAATCAGAATACAACCGGGATCGGGAGCACTCGGAGCTGCACCCGGAACGGCTGGGGTGGCAGCAGGAATGTCCCCAAAACCCGGCCAGCAGGGCTGGGGTGGCAGTGGGAATGTCCCCAAGGCCCCTTGGTGGCTTTGTCCCACAGTCTGAAGGGCAGGGAGGGATGGCAGCAGCCGGGATTGGGGCAGGGATTTGGGGCAGGGAATGGGGGATGGATCTAATTCTGGCAGCTCCTTCCCCTCTCCAGCCCCAAACTGGGACAAAACCCCCATGCACTCCAAGGATCCATGGCCAGCACTTCCCAGGAAGGGACAATCCCAAAATTCCTGGTTTATTTCCCAAAGAGAACACACAGCCAACACATCCCAGGGAAGGGAAAACCCCAAAATTCCCGGCTTATCCTCCAAGGAAAACCCACTGCTAACACATCCCAGACACTCCCAGGAAGGGGAAACCCCAAAATTCCCGGCTTATTCCCCAAGGAGAACCCACTGCTAACACATCCCAGTCATCCCCAGGAAGGGAAAACCCCAAAATTCCCGTTGAAATTCCCGTTTATTCCCACTGCTCCATCCCAGCACACTCCGGACACTCCAGGGAAGGGAAAAACCTCCAAAATTCCCGTTAAAATTCCCACTGATTCCCGCTGCTCCGTGCCCGCCCCGGCTGTCGCGTGTGTCCCCTGGCGCGGTGACATCGCCACCCCCCTGCAATTAGCGCGGAGCCGCGATTGATGTGACAGGCGGGAGCGGGAGCTTTTCATGGAAACGGGGACAAAAAAAAAAAAAAAAAAAACAAACCACCAACCCCAAAGAGCTGACGGGAGGGAAAACCGCCCTCTCTTTATGCTGCCGGCTGCGCTCGGCCTTCCCTTCCCCCAGCCCAGCTAGGCGCGGCTTAACTCCTGCCTGGCCAGGCCGGGGATGAGGCTCGCGTACCGCGGGAAGCGCCCCATTGATATGGAAATTCCCTTCGAGCAGGGAAAAGGATTTCTCGTGGGGTCGCGCCGGGGCGCGGCGGGGTTTATAGGATGGGAATGGGGTTTCGCACCTGGGGACGGCAGCTGTGCGGTGGGGGGAACACCTGGAGGCCCCGCGGCTCAAAATCCCCCAAATGGCCTCATTTTTGTTGGGATCAGGGATCAGGGGGAGGTTTGTTTTGTCAGGAGCCGCTTTTGTAACCAAATCCCGGCCTTAATTCCGTGGGGTTTGTCCCAGTTCCAGGAAAAGCGGCAGGAGGTGGCTGTAAGGTTTTGGAGGATTGCTGTGGGATGTTGTGGGATCATCCATCCCTCCTGGTCCCCTCTGCCTGGGAAAAATCCCGAATAATTGCCAGGAATGACATCCCCAGGAAGAGAAACCCCCAAAAATTCCCGTTTATTCCCTGTATGAGGCGAATCCCACATGTCAGTCTTGGCCATCCCTGTCCCCATCACTTTCAGCTGCCCGACACAAATCCCAAACCCCAAATCCCAAGCTCCAAATCCCAAACCCAAGCTCCAAATCCCAAACCTAAAACTCCAAATCCCAATCCCAAACCCCACACCCCCAGCTCCTCCTCAGCCCTTCCAGCGCTTTTTTCCTTGGGGAAAAAGCAGGAAGGGATTTCATGGCAGACTTTTGGGAACATGGCAGCCCCTGCTGCAGGGGAATCGGGATTTGTTCCTGGAGTTTTGATCCCCTTGATCCCAAAATCCCGTTCCAGGCTCTGGGGGTTAATTATCCCGGAATTGATGAGGGGACAGAGAAAGGCCCAGGGCTTGGAATGTTAAGGAGGGCCTCATTAGGATCGGCAGGGTTAATTATGGGGTGCTTGGGGCTCATTAATTAATTATGGGGTGTTTGGGGACCCTTTATCTGTGCTCTCCTGGCCACCTGGATCAATTAATTCCCCGTTAATTGGCTCGGTTCATTAAATAGCTCCCCCACAGTTTAATGGGGCCAGTGGAGTGTTTAGGGGTCTCCGTTGTCCTCTTGGGATCATCCTGGGAACCCCCACACTGCTGGGGGTGCCCCGAGTCCTGTCACAATGGGGTGGGGACATCCATGGGCACACAGGCTGGAATGGGAACGCTCTGGATTTAGGGTCAAAGAATGTCCTGGATTTAGGATCCAAGGAATGGGAACGCTCTGGATTTAGGGTCCAAAGAAGTGCTCTGGATTTATGGTCCAAGGAAATGGGAATGTTCTGGATTTGGGGTCCAAGGAATGGGAATGTTGTGGATTTGGGGTCCAAGGAATGGGAACACTCTGGCTTTAGGATCCACGGAATGTTCTGGATTTAGGATCCAAGGAATGGGGACTCTCTGGATTTAGGGTTCAAGGAATGGGAACTCTCTGGGTTGAGGGTCTGAGGAGTGGGAACGCTCTGGATTTACGGTCCAAGAAATGTTCTGGATTTAAGGTCCAAGGAAAGGAGATGCTCAGGTTTACAATTCAAGGAAAGGGAATGCTCTGGATTTAGGATCTAAAGAATGGGAATGTTCTGGATTTTTTCCCAGGATTCTCCAGGATGGATTCTCTATCATTATCATTAAGGGGTGATAAGAGATGATAAATTACAATAAAGGATGATAAGGGATAGTAAGGGGTGACATGGGATGATAAAGGGTGATAAGGGTTGATAAGGATTGAAAAGGGGAGATAAGAGTTGGAAAGGGGTGATAAGGGATGGTAAGATATGATAATTGATGATAAAGGACTATAAGATGTGATAAGGGATGATAAGAGATGATAGTTGATTATAAGGGATGGTTAGGGATTACAAAAGGTGAGAAGGGATGATAAGGGATGATAGTTGATGATAAGGGATGATAGTTGATGATAAGGGATTATAGTTGATGATAAGGGATTATAAAGGGTGATAAGAGATAAAAGATAAGGATTTATCCCATCCCAAGTTATTATCCCTGCAGGGTGATCCATTTCCTGGGCCCTTGTCCCACTTTTCCCAGCGCTCCCAATATTCCTGGCCTGTGCTGCTCCATCCTCATCCCAGTGGGAAGCTGAGGGGGAGGACATTGGGGAGCCCTGAGTTGTATTTTATTTTATTTTATTTTATTTTATTTTATTTTATTTTATTTTATTTTATTTTATTTTAAATTTAATTTCATTTCATTGTATTTTATATTTTATATTATATGTTATCTTATATTTTATAATTTTAGTCTTTTTTGTTTTCTGGTTTCTATTTTCTATTCTGTATTTCATTCTAGTCTATTCTCCCACAGCTCGGGGACAGGGGGACACTAGGGTCATGGGGACACGGAGACGTGGCAGCCACAGAGGGACAGGGCACCCCCCAATTGGGCACAGGGACAGGGCAGCCCCGCCCCCCGGGAGCAGCTGCGGAGCCGCGGCCTTGAGGAGCTTTGTGGGCGCTGAAAGGAGCGGGGAGGGCCCGAGCCTCTAATTGCGCTAATTACCTTAACTGGGGCCTCGGTCCTGCTCCAAGGTCATCCCTGAGTCCTTGGGAGAGGGGGAGGGAGAGGCTCCAAACCCCCTGGAAACGGGAATGGGGGATTTGGGAATGTCCTGGAACCCCTGGAAAAGGGAATGGAGGATTTGAGGATGGGGGATTGGCAATGTAGGATTGGGAATGGGGGATTCGGGAATGTCCAGGAACTCATGGAAACGGGAATGGGGGATTTGGAATGGGGAATTTGAGAATGGGGGATTGGGGATGGGGGATTTGGGAATGGGGGTATGGGAATGGGGGATTTGGGAATGGGGGATTTGGAAATGTCCAGGAACCCCCTGGAAATGGGAATGGGAGATTTGGGAATGTCCAGGAACACCTGGGGGCAGGAATGGGGGATGTTTGGGACATCCAGTGGTGAGGAGTGGGGCTGAGGCGCTTCCAGGACCCTGGAGTATCCCAAAAGGAAGATCCTAATCTATGTCCCATCCTCCCAGGGATCTCCCACCGCTTTTCCAGGCCTCTTTTCCCTCCCCAAATCTCTGGGATTCCCTGGGATGCTGGGATCACATCTTTTTGGGATGGGAACATTCTGGGAGGGATCTGTGGCTGCCACTTCCATAAAATCCCATTTTTCCCTGGAGTGGAGCTCCTGACTTCCTTGCTATGGCGCCTCTCCTGTCCTGCATCCTGAAAAACACCCGGTTGCCATGGCAACGCTGTGATGGAGCAGCAACGATCCCATGGCTCGGGATATCAACTTTGGCTGGAATGGTCAAAGAGACCCGGCAAGATTGGGTCAGGGAATGGGGACAGAGCCAGCGCTGGAGCACGGCCCCGGCACCAGGGGCACTGAGGGCACGGAGTGATGGAGTCTGGGCAAAATCCTGCGCGGCTGGAACTCCTCCAGGAATCCCACACCCATCCATGGATTCATCCACCATCCACCATCCCTCCATCATCCATCTATCCATCATCCATCTATCCATCATCCATCATCCCTCCATCATCCCTCCATCATCCCTCCATCATCCCTCCATCATCCATCCATCCATCCATCCATCCATCCATCCATCCATCCATCCATCCATGACATTCCCACCTTTTCCCAACCCTATGTCCCTGTCCCTGCCATGGCTGGAGCTGTTCCGGAATCTTCCCTGGCAAAGTGGGGGGAAAGCATCAAAGGGGGCTCCTTTTCCCTGGAAAAAGGAAAATCCTGGCTGGAGTGATGACCTGGAAAACAGGATCCTGAGGGCAGCTTGACCCTGGAGCTGATTTCTCAACTTTTCCATGGAAAAGGAGCTGCTTCTCCCATTTTTCCATGAAAAGGAGCTGCTTTCTCCAACTTCTCAGTGGAACAGGAGCTGGATTTCCTACTTTTCTATGGAAAAGGAGCAGCTTTTCCCATTTTTCCATGAAAAGGACCTGCTCTTCCCATTTTTCCATTGAAAAGGGGCTGGATTTCACAATTTTCCATGGAAAAGGAGTTGCTTTCCCTCCATTTTTCCATGGAAAAGGAGCTGGATTTCCCCTATTTTTCCATGGAAAAGGAGGCTCTGACCTCATTTTTCCATGGAAAAGGAGCCGGATTTCCCACTTTTCCATAGAAAAGGAGCTGTTTTGCCTCGTTTTTCCATGGAACAGGAGCTGCTTTCCCATTTTTCCATGGAAAAGGAGCTGGATTTCCCACTTTCCTATGGCAAAGGAGCTGCTTTCCCCATTTTTCCATGGAAAGGAGCTGTTTTGCCCTGGTTTTCCATGGAAAAGGAGCCGCTTTTCCCGTTTTCCATGGAAAGCAGCCCCAGGCCGGGTGCTGGGACCGGAGATCGAAGCCCTCACCGTTAATTGCCTCCCCCGGCTCCTGCATAATGCACGAGCTGCTCCTGCTGCACCCCGGCCTCACTCAGCAGCCCCTCTTTATTTTATTTTATTTTATTTTATTTTATTTTCAGCCTCTTTTGTTGAATTTATCAACTCCTGTTTTATTGAATTTATCATCCCCTTTTATTTAATTTATCAAACCCTTTTTATTTAATTTATCCTCCCTTTTTATTTAATTTATCAGCCCCTTTTATTTAATTTATCAACCACTTTCATTGATTTATCTACTCCACTTTTCTTTAATTTATCAACTCCTTTTATTGAATTTATCAGCCCCTCTTTTATTTATCAACCCCATTTTTATCTTATTTATCAACCCCTTTTTATTTATCAAGCCCTTTTTTATTTATCAAGTTTATTTTATTTTATTTTATTTTATTTTATTTTATTTTATTTTATTTTATTTTATTTTATTTTATTTTATTTTAATTTTCCCGACCCCTCCCATCTCCCGGCCCCGTGGATCCTCAGGCACGGTTTTGCATTTCCAACGTTGGGAATTCCAGAATTCCTTCCTGTCCCTCGTGTCCCCTGGTTAATGGTGACAGCTGGCAGGGAGGGGACAAATTGGGGACAATGTCCTCGACAGATTGTCACATCCCAAACTTGTCCCCTGGCTAATGGTGACACCCTGGAGGGAGGGGACAAATTGGGGACAATGTCTCTGGGACACCTCCATGGTCCCCAAGAGCGTGGCTTGGGGACCAGGCCAGGTTCAGTGTCCCCAACCCCTCCCCACGTGCCAAACTTGTCCCTTGTTAATGGTGACAGCCTGGAGGGAGGGGACAGAGTGGGGACAATGTCTCTGGGACACCTCCATGGTCCCCAAGAGGCCCTCAAGAGGCTCCCAAGAGCATGACCAAGCCAGGACCATGTCCCCAGAATGTCCCTGCATCCCAGACTTGTCCTTTGGTTGATGGTGAGGGCCTGGAGGGAGGGGACAGATCATGAACAGTGTCCCCAACAGATTGTCACATCCCAAGTTTGTCCCCTGGTTAACCATGACAGCCTGCAGGGAGGGGACAGAGTGGGGACAATGTGTCTGGGACATCTGCAATGGCACTCAAGAGGTCCCCAAGAGCGTGGCTTGGGGACCAAGCCAGGGACAATGTCCCCAACGTGTCCCGGTCACTGGGGCCTCTCCCTGAGACCTGTGACCCTGATGGATGTGACAATGTCACCACAGTGCCACCCTCTCTGGGAGGACACAACAGCGTCCCCAGTCCAGCCCAGCATGCCACCCTGTGTCCCCTGAGCTGCCACCACCCCTGAGCCCCCTCCTGTCCTCTCCCTGCCATCCTCACATCCATGGGGACAGGGAGTGGGACCGGAGCCCTTCAGGGGGATCTGGGGACTGCCACCACCCCTTGGCCACCTCTGAGCTGCCACCACGCCCTTGGCCAGCTCCTGTCCCCTCCCCACTACCCTTGGGGACAGGGATTGGGAGCAAAGCCCTTCAGGGCGATCTGGCGACTGCCACCACCCCTGGGCCACCTCCTGTCCCCTCCCACCCATCCGTGGGGACAGGGACTGGGATCAGAGCCCAGCCGGGGGGATCTGGGGACTGCCACCACCCCTTGGCCAGCTCCTGTCCTTTCGCACCCATCCGTGGGGACAGGGACTGGGAGCGGAGCCACCGCGATTAATTAATGAACTCGTTAATTGCCGGCAGCTGCCGCCCCCCCCCCGCTCTGCTCACAGCCCGGCGGGTGCGAGACGGCGCGTCTGGCACGGCAGCGCCGCCCGGCACGGCACGGCACGGGACGGGTTAAAAACTGGGATTCGGGACTGCAAAAGCTGGAATTCCTGGATAAAAAACCTGGACTGGGGATAAAAAACTGGAATTGGGGGATACAAACCTGGAGTTTGGGGTTAAAAAGCTGGGATTGGGGGTTAAAAAGTTGGAATTTGGGGGGGATAAAAAGCTGGAATTGGGGGGTAAATGCTGGGATTCAGGGATGAAAAGCTGGAATTTGGGGATAAAAAGCTGGAATTCAGGGATAAAAGCTGGAATTCCTGGATAAAAAGCTGGGATGGGGGGCTAAAAACTGGAATTCAGGGATAAAAAACTGGAATTTGGTGATTAAAAACTGGAATTCAAGGCTGTAAATCTGGAATTGGGGTATAAAACCCTGGAATTCCCGGATAAAAAGCTGGAATTCAGGGATAAAAACCTGGAATTCATGGATAAAACCTGAAATTGGGGGATAAAAGCCGGGATCGCCGCTCTGTGCGTGCGGCCCCAGCCCCGCTCCAGCCCCGCGGGCTCCTCAGAGCCGCTCCCGCAATTCCCGCCCGGAGCGCGGGGACGGTCCTGAGCCCGCCTGGCACTCGCTGTCACCCGGTGCCACTCGCTGTCACCCCGTGCCACTCGCTGTCACCCCGTGGCACTCCCCAGCTCTCGGTGGCACTCCCGGCACCGCAGGGGTGGCTTTGTCCTGAACGCGGGCCCGTGTCACTCCCCTGTCGCTCCTGTGACACTCTGGTGTCACTCTGGTGTCACTTCCAAGGGTGGCTTTGTCCTGAGCTTTGGCCCGTGCTGCGCCCGCGTCACACGCGTGTCCCTTATGGGTCCCTCCTGTGTCACTCCCAGGGGTGGCTTTGTCCTGAACCCCAGGTCCATGTAACTCCCGTGTCACTCTCATGTCCCTCTTTTGTCACTCCCATGTCGCTCCCGTGTCACTTTGGTGTCACTCCCAGGGGTGGCTCTGTCCTGACCCCCCTCCCGTGTCCCTCCTGTGTCACTCTCGTGTCCCTTCCCTGTCCCTTCCTGCACTGCAGGGGTGGCTTTGTCCTGAACCCGCCCATGTCACTCCCGTGTCACTCCCGTGTCACTCAGTGTCCCTCCCGGCACCGCAGGGTGGCTCTTCCCTTCCGTGACCTGCCAGCCTTTGGAATCACGAGCCCAAAGCTCCGGAGCCCCCGGGGTGGAAATCTGGGAATCTGCCCGGCAACAGCCAGAGAAACGCGGGAATCAGCGCTTTTCCCAGGATGTTTTCCCGGGATTTTCCTCGCTGGGGACAGGCGCTGTGACAGAAGGTGACACCGAGGGAGAGGAAAGCTTCCCCGAGCAGGATGATCCCAAACCACCCCGGGGGATTCTGGGTGCAGGGAGCCGGAATTCCGGGTGGGAATCGGGCCAGGGCTGCTCTGCCTGGATCCCCTCTGTCCCTGCGCGCTCTGATCCCAAAAATCCTGGAATGATTTCGGTGGGAAGGGAAACTGGATTTCATCCTATATCCATGGGCACTTTCCAAACTGCTCTGATCCCATTTCATGGGCACTTCCCACTATTCCGTTCATGCTCTTATCCCAAAAATCCCGGAATGATTTCAGTGGGAAGGGAATCCAGAGCTGATCCCATATCCATGGGCACTTCTCAAATATCCCAGACTGTTCCAATTCCTTTCCATGGGTGCTTCCCAAATATTCCAAACTGCTCCAATCCCATTCCATGGACACTTCCCTAATATCCCAGACTGCTCTGATCCATTCCATGGGCACTTCCCCCTATCCCGTTCATGCTCTTATCCCAAAAATCCCGGAATGATTTCAGTGGGAAGGGATTCCAGAGCTGATCCCACATCCATGGGCACTTCCCAAATACCCCAGACTTCTCCAATGCCATATCCATGGGCACTTCCCGCTATCCCAGACTGCTCCCATCCCATTCCATGGGCACTTCCCAAATATCCCAGACTGCTCCGGGCCCCAGCCAAGCTCAGCTTGGCTGAGCCAGGCTTAGCCAAATGCTCCCTGCAAGCCGAGCTGGATGAATTCCAGCTGGGAATTCCAGCCCTGCTCTCATTGTTCCCACACCTCGGAACATTCCCAGCTCCAGACCCAACGCTGGGATGTTTGGTTGTGGATTTTTCCCGATTTTCTTTCACATTCCTGGTTTTCCAGCTCTCACTCTCATCCCTGCTGTGGTTGTTTCCATCTTCCCAAAAAACCGAGCTGGTTTTCCCGACAGCTGCTCTCCTCGGGAAAGCAAAGCATCCCAAACCCCTCCAACGATCAATGACCCCTAAAAAAACCCCAAATCCAACAGGAGCCCCGGAATTCTCTCCTGGAATTTGTTTCCCTGCTTTGTTTTCCAGGGAGGAAAACTCCTCCCAAACCAGGAATTTGCAGCTCGTTCCTGGTGGGGGTGGAGGGAAAAGCCACTCCCGGTGTCCCCAAGGCGGCGGCCCCAAAATCCGGGACGTTTGGAGCATCCCTGGATCCCGCCGAGCATTCCCAGAGCCTTCATTCCCGGCCGCCCTGAGCACCTCATTAACGAGGGTCATTAATTATTCACGGCGCGGGTTGATTAGCGGCGCCTGCAGCCGGAATAATTTGTTTTTCCATCAACACTTCCCGGTCCCCAGCGGAGCTGCGGGAAGGAATCGCTGCCGGCTGGGAGCGGCCACGGCTGGATCGGGAATGGCAGCCCGGAATTGCTGGGATATTTGGGAATGGCAGCCCCACATCTCTGGGATATCTGGGAACGGCTCTGTGATATCTGGGAATGGTAGCCTGAAATTCCTGGGATATCTGGGAATGGCAGCCCAGAATTGCTGGAATATCCAGGAATGGTAGCCTGGAATTGCTGGGGTGTTCGGGAATGGCCCTGGGATATCTGGAATGGCTATGAGATATCCGGGAATGGCAGCCTGAAATTCCTGGGATATCTGGGAATGGCAGCCCAGAATTGCAGGGATATCTGGGAATGGCAGCCTGAAATTCCTGGGATATCTGGGAATGGCAGCCCAGAATTGCTGGGATATCCGGGAATGGCACCCTGGAATTGCTGGGATATCTGGGAATGGCAGCCCCACATTCCTGGGATATCTGGGAATGGTAGCATGGAATTGCTGGGATATCCAGGAATGGCAGCTCCACATCCCCGGGATAACTGGGAATGGCAGGCCTGAATTCATGGGATATTCAGGAATGGCTCTGGGATATCCAGGAATGGCTCTCTGCCCACTCCTGGCTGTGTTTTCCCCACTGCTTTTTTGGGTTCTCCTGGAATTTTTGGGATCAGCATTCCCCCCATGGCTCCAATTGCAGCTGGGATGCTCCAGCAGGAGCTGCCGGCCCTGAACCACTCCAGGACCCTTTGGAGGGAACACCCAGACCTGGATAAACCTGGGAGCGATCCGGGATAAATCCAGGAGCAATCTAGGATAAATCTGGGAGAAATACCAGATAAATTCAGGAGGAATCCTGGAAAAATTCAGGAGTGATTTGGGATAAACCCAGATAATGACAGGAGCAATTTGGGATAAATCCTGGAGTGATTTGGGATAAATTTCGGAGAGATTTGGGATAAATCCAGGAGCGATCCAGCAGCAGCCGCTGCTCCGCGCCCTCCCTGCTGCCGGTGATTTACGAGCGGCTGTTGGGAGCGTGGCAGCTTTATCCCACTCCCGAGACTCCATAAATTCTGGAGGAAGATGGAGAGGCTGGGAATGCTTTTCCTGCCTGATGGCTCCCCAGGCTCCGTTCACGGCGCTAAACGCCCGGAGCGGAATAACGGGAATAACGGATTTAACCAGGCGGCATCGGGACACGGATGGGAGGGGGAAGGGCTGGAGCATCCCAGGGCTGGGCTGGGATATCTGGGAATATGGCATGGGCATCCCAAAGAACAGTCTGCATATCCTGGGATTTGTCCAGGATATCCTGGAATCCAGCCAGGGCATCCCAAAGAGTGGTTGGGATATCCCATAGCCTGGGATGCTGAATTCCAATGGATCCTTGGGACATCCCAGCAAATCCTGTGACAGCTCCATCTCTGCGGATCTGTTCCCATCTCATCCCTATGGATCTGCCGCATCCCATCCCTATGGATCTGCCCCATCCCATCCCTATGGATCTGTTCCCATCCCATCCCTATGGATCTGTTCCCATCCCATCCCTATGGATCTGTTCCCATCCCTATGGATCTGCCCCCATCCCATCCCTATGGATCTGTTCCCATCCCATCCCTCTGGATCTGCCCCATTCTCAATCCCATCTCCATTAATCAGATCAGATCCTGGAATTCTCATTTTTGCCCCGTTAATTCCAGGAACAGATCCCAGCCTAGCTCCAGGGGTGGAAAACCAGGAAAAACTTCAAGATGGGAAAAATGCTGCTCCTGGATCTGGCTGGATCCTGGGAAAAGGGAAAATCCAACCGGATCCATGCCTTTTCCATGGATGTTTTTCCCATCGTCTCCGAGGTTTCCCATCTCAGATTCCTCAGAGCTGCCGGGCATGGGATGGGAGGAGGACACTGGAATATTCTGGATCTGCTGGAAAATCCCAAAAATCCTTGGACACTCTCAATCCCATCTCCATTAATCAGATCAGATCCTGGAATTCTCATTTTTGCCCCATTAATTCCAGGAACAGATCCCACCTAGCTCCAGGGATGGAAAACCAGGAAAAACTTTGAGATGGGAAAAATGCTGCTCCTGGATCTGGCTGGATCCTGGGAAAAGGGAAAATCCAACCGGATCCATGCCTTTTCCATGGATGCTTTTCCCATCGTCTCCGAGGTTTCCCATCTCAGATTCCTCAGAGCTGCCGGGCGTGGGATGGGAGGAGGACACTGGAATATTCTGGATCTGCTGGAAAATCCCAAAAATCCTTGGAAAACGCCCTCAGCAGAGCCAGGACCAGGGAAAAACACAAACATCCAAGGATGGAAGTTCTGGATTTTTCATTCAATCCAGCTGGGCTTTTCACTTGGATCAAGGCTGGATTTTCCTTGGATCCAGCTGAGATTTTTCCTTGGACCCAGCTGAGATTTTTTCTTGGATCTAGCTTGGATTTTTCCTTGGACTTTTCCTTGTATCCAGCCAGGATTTTTCCTTGGATCCATCCTGGATTTTCCTCAGATCCAGCCTGGATTTTTTTCTTGGATCCAGCCAGGATTTTCCTCAGATCCAGTATGGATTTTCCTTGGATCCAGCCAGGATTTTTCCTTGGATCCAGACCGAGCTGGATAAATTTCATGTATTCTCCTCATCCTTATGATTTTTAGGGAATTTCCCCCCGGAGCTGAGCTCATTAACAATCCCAGCATTTTCCCAGCAGTTCCCTCCTCCTTCCATCCCATCCCAACTCCCGGAATTTCCCCAGAGATCCATCAGGAATGGCCTCAGGATTCCAAATCTCCAAATTAATTTTCCTTCCCAATTCCGGGGCCGATTCCCAATCCACCTGTTCCATAATGGAATTTGCTCCCATTCCCACCCAGAATTCTCTTCCCAGAATTCTTCTATTCCCTCCCCCTCCTGTCCCACTTTTCCTTCGCTCCCATGACGCTTCCAGAGCTGAGATGCCGGAAAATTGCGGGAATTAAATCCTGGAATTCGCACTTTTCCAGGCGAGCCGATGGAAAACCTGGAGATTTTCCAGCTTTTCCATCCAAGAACTTTTCCCCTTCATTGTTAGGAAAAAAAAATTGGATTCCTGCTTTGTGCTGACCCATTCCCATCCTGCTCCTGGGGAATTTATTTTCCCTCTTCTTCCCTGGGATTTTTGTCCCAGGAAGGTCCCATTTTCCAAACCCCCGGAATCTCCAGGAGTCAGAATTTTTCCATGGAAAATCCAGAGGGGCAAACCCCAGCATTAACAGAGCCGGGAGCGGCTTTGATTCCATTTTCCAACCCCTGGAAGCTCCACAAATCCCAAATCCACATATTTTTCCCCTCATTTTCCCATCTTTTTTCCCTTCTTCCCCCCACTTTTCCCCCACCATTTCCCTATTTTTCCCATCTTTTTTCTCCTTTCCCCTACTTCACCCCCACCTTTTCATTCTTTTTTCCTTTTTTTCCCCTCTTTCCCCCTTCTTTCCCTCTCTTTTTTCCCAATTTTCCCCAGTTTTTTCACTAATTTTCCCTCTCCTTTCTCCCTCTTATTTTTCCCTGATTTCCCCCCTCCTTTTCCCCACCTTATTCCCTCTTTTTCCTTCTTTTTCTCCCTCTTTTTCCCAATTTTTCCCACTTTTCCCCCACCATTTCCCCTCCATTTTCTGCTCCATTTTCCCCCTTCCACCCTCTTTTCCCCCTCCCTTTCCCACTGTCTTCCCTTTTTTCCCTTCCTTTCCCCCTCCTTTTCCCTTCTTTTCCCCACTTTTCCCCCTCCCTTTCCCTCACATTTTTCCCTCTTTTTCCCTCTTTATTCCCTCTATTTCCCCCTCATTTTCCCCTCCTTTTTCCATTTTTATTCCCCCTTTTTTCCCTCCTTCTTTTCCCTCTTTTCCCCTTTTTTCCCCCTTTTTCTCTCCCTGCTGCTGTGAATGATCCGTGGGATAATCCCGGATCTGTGGCAGCAGCCACTCCGTGCCTGGGAATTCGTCATCCAAAGTCTCCAATTCCCAGGAATTCATTATCCAAAGGCTCCAGTTCCTGGGAATTTGTCATCCAAAGGCTCCAATTCCTGGGAATTCATTATCCAAAGGCTCTGGACAAATGAGGGAAAATCATTATCCCAGTGCTGAGGCCTTTCCCATCCATCAGCCAGAGCGGAATTCCCGCCGGGAGTGCGCAACCAACGGATGTGGCACTGGAATGCAGAATTCCTGGAATTTTGGGGTTCTAGGATCTTGGAGATGCCAAAATTCCTGAGGCTGTAATTGAGAATTCCCAAATTCTGGATCCCCCAAGCCCTGCCTGGATTTGGGGACAGATTCCCACATTCCAGATCAGCCAAATCCTGGGAATTTAAGGAAAGACTCTGGAAATTCTGGATTAGCCATGCCTGTGTTTATGGAGAGATTCCTAAATTATGCATCCTCAAAGTCCTGCTGGAATTCAGGAAGAGATTCCCAAATTTTGGATCCTCCAAATCCTGGGAATTCAGGGAGAGATTCACAAATTCTGGATCAGCCACGTCTGGATTCAGGATCCATCCCTGATCCATCCCATCCAATTCCCTGGAATTCTGGAGTTTCTCAGGAATGCTGGAACCTCCTCCAGGGCCCGTTCCCACATTTTTTTGGGATGAAGTTCCCACATTTTTTGGGATGAAAGGTGAGCCAGGCCCACAGGTGGCTCCTGTCCCAGACAGCTCCACATTCCATGAAAATCCCACATTCCACGCCTGAAACAACAGGATTATCCCGGGGGGAAAGGCCTGGGATCAAATGGCGCAGGAGGCCCCAGGGAGGGGAAGTTTTGGGATTTTTTTTTTTTGGGATTCCCAGGAATCTGCAAGGCATGGAGCCAGAATTCCAGCCCCAAAATTCCTGACCCCAAAACCCCAGCCCCAAGATTCCAGCCCCAAAATCCTGGCACCAAAATTCCAGCCCAAATTCCTGACTCCAAAATTCCAGCCCCACAATCCCTCGGCTGGAATTCCCAAATAAATCCCACACCTCCCTGGAAGCCTCCTGGGATGTCCTGGTCCTTTGGGATGAGGATGAGGCGGAAATTGGGATGAGGTGGGAATTGGGATAAGGCGCAATTTGGGATGAAGATCCCATGGAAATCGGGACAAGGATGAGGTGGAACACGGGATGAGGATACCATGGAAATAGGGATAAGGATTTCATGGAATTGGGATGAGGATGAGGCAAAAACTGGGATGAAGATTCCATGGAAATTAGGATGAGGCAGAATTTGGGATGAAGATGCCACAGAAATTGGGACGAGGTGGGAATCAGGATGAGGATTTCATGGAATTTGAGATGAGGAGGGAATTGGGATGAGTTGAAAACTGAGATGAGTTGGAAATTGGGATAAAACAGAATTTGGGATGAGGATCCCACAGAAGTCTGGATGAGGATTCCATGGAATTTGGTATGAGAATCCCACAGAAATCTGGATGAAGATTCCATGGAAACCTGGATGAAGATTCCATGGAAATTGGGATGAAGATCCCACGGAATCCCACAGAACTGGGAATAAGGATTCCATGGAATTCAGAATGAGGATCCCATGGAATTGGGATGAGGGTGAGCCGAATGACATTGGAATTCCCTGGATCCTTGTCCAGCACTCCGGGACAAAACCAGAAAAATGGGAATTCCCCACTACTGGAAGGCCCCAAGGGAATTCCCTGGAATTCCCATCTCTGGATGTGTCCCTGGATAATCTGGGATGCTTTTCCCGCTTTTCCCATTCCTGCTTTTCCAGGGCTGCCCTCAATGTCCAGGCAGCCCCAAATCCGAGCCCCTTTTCCAGGAAAAAACCCCAAACTCTTGCAATTCCAACTTTTCCAGGATATCTGGAGGGGTTTGGTGACCCCGCTGGGAACTGGGATGGATTTCCCCAGGAATATTTTCATTTAGGATTAAGGAAACCCCCCAAGGACTCAGAATTCCCCCCATTTCCCAGGAATCTCCTTCGGGATCCTTCAGCGGTGTTTTCCCTTTAAAAACAACCCTGGGAAAAGTGGGAAAAGCAAAACAAATCCCAAAGATCCCTTGGGGTCACGAGGCTCGGGCTAAAATTCAACGGGATTTTCCGCCCGGATGAATTTTGCCGGTATTTGGTGTCACGTGGGGATTTGTCCACATTCCCGAGGTTTTTCCCCGAGCCCCGGGATTTGTGGGATGGAGGATGGGCTTGGGGCTGCTCCTGCCCTCCTGGCATCCCAAAATCTTTTCCGTCCCTTTCCTGCATTCTCTGTCGGATCCCTGGGGATGATCCCGAGGTTTGGTGTCCCTGAATTTGCAAGAAATCCCAAGAAGATGGCGGGATTTGGGATTTGGGAAAAGGATTGGGCTTGGCATTGTGCATCCTGATCTTTGTGGGATCATCCCAATCCCCGTGGGATCATCCCGATCCCTACGGGATCATTCCAATCCTTGCGGGATCATCCCAATATCTGCATTTCCCCCTCTACCCCAGGGATATTTTTCCCCCAAATTCCCTTCCCAGATGTGCCAGGAGAGGAAAAATCCCAAAAAACCCTGTAGGGTTTGGGGAATCTGGGGAAAGGATCCCTGAATTCCCAAGAAATCCTAAGAAAACTGTGGGATTTGGGGATTTGGGGACTTAGCTTTCCTTGGATTTCATCCCACCAACAATGAGGGATGTTCCCATCCCAACCCCTGTGGGATCATCCCAAACCCTGCACTCCTCCTCCATCCCGAGGAGATTTGTCCCTAAATTTCCAAGAAATCCCAGTGAAACCTGGGGATTTAGAGGAAAGAATCGGGATCAGCTCCCCTTGCCCTTCCCTCTCCATCCCAAGGAAGTTTTTCCCAAAATTCTCAACAAATCCCTATAAAACCTCGGGATCTGGGGAAAGGATGGGGCTCAGTTTTGCACATCCCAATCCTTGCGGGATCATCCCAGTCCCTGCCTTCCCCCTTCATTCCGAGGGGGTTTAGCCCCAAATTCCCAGAAAACCCCAATAATTCTGTGGGATTTAGGGGTAAGGATGGGGCTCAGCTTCCCCTGGATTTGATCCCGGTAGGAACGAGGGATGTTCCCATCCCAATCCCTAGGGGATCATGCCAGTCCCTGCCTTCCCCCTCCATCCCGGCGGAGTTTAGCCCCAAATTCCCGAAAAACCCCAAGAAATTTGTGGGATTCGGGGCAAGGATCGCGCTCCGCTCCCGCCGCTCCTCATCCCGAAGTTCCCATCCCATTCCCGACATTCCCCGTCCATCCCAGCAAATCCCAAATCCCGGGAACAGCTCGGAGGCGCCTCCTCCCCCCCGAGCTCGGCCCCGAGCCCCGCTGGGCCGGGTTTAAATCCCTAAAGCCCCGCGCGTGGCCCCCGGCCAAGGCTCCATGGAGGGCATAAAGATCCCAAAGTTTTCCCAAAATCCCAAAGTTCCCGCAGTTCCCGGAGCCTCCGGAGCCTCGCGAGCTGCATGGCCGGGCCGGGCCGGCCTTTAGACCGAGCTTAGCAAAGCCCGGCTCGCCGGGGGAGTCGCGGGCGCGGCCGGAAGGAGGGGAAGAAGGAAAGGAGGAAAAGGTAAACCTGGATTTGGGGTTTTTCCCTCTTTTCCCCTCCCACTTCTCTGGGGTTGGGGTTGTTTCCTCTCCCGGCTCGGCTGAGAATTCCAGGGTGGGAATTTGGGATAGAATCCTGCCCCGGGGGGTGCGGGAATTCCCAAAAATCCCCCAAATCCCAAAAATCCCTAATTCCGCCCCCCAGAAGGGATTTAACCCCCAGAGGACCCCAATCCTGCCCGGGGAGTGTGGAAATTCCCAAAAATCCCAAATTCCACCCCCCAGCAGGGGTTTAACCCCCGGGTTCCCTTTTCTTGGGGGCTGCGTCATTCCAGGATCAGAGAAATCCCCAAAAAATCCCAAATTCTGCCCCCCAGCAGGGGTTTAACCCTCGGTTTCCTTTTTCGTGGAGGCTACAGAATCCCAGGATCAGGAAAATCCCAAAACTCCCAAATTCTGCCCCCCAGCAGCGCTTTCATCCTGGTTTTTGCATCCCTGGGGGTTCTGGCATTCCAGCATCAGGAAAATAAAAAAAAAATTCCCAAATTCCGCCCCCCAGCAGGGATTTTACCCCCAGAGGACTGAAATCCTGCCCGGGGGGTTGGGGAGGGGGGGTGGGAATTCCCAAAAATCCCAAAAACCCCAAATTCCACCCTGCAGCAGCGATTTCACTCCCGGTTTCCCTTTCCCTGGGGGCTGCAGAATCCCAGGATCAGGATTTGGGATTCTGGGAACGGGGGCACTGCAGGGATTTTGGGGGAATTTTGGGGTGGGATCAAGGAGAACCAGGAATGGGGTTGGGAATGGAGTTTGGATTGGGAAAGGGGTCGGGAAGACCTGGAGCAGCTCCCAGGATTTTGGGAATGCGGGCACTGCAGGGATTTTGGGGTGGGATCAAGGAGAACAGGAATGGGGTTGGGAATGGGAATAGGGGTTGGGAATGGGGTTGGGAATGGAGTTGGGAAGAGCTGGAGCAGCTTTCTGGGATTCCCGGGGTTCTGGGAATGGGGGAATGGGGCAATTTTGGGGTGGCATCAAGGAGAACCAGGAACAGGATTGGGAATGGGGTCGGGAATGGGATTGGGAAGAGCTGGAGAAGGTCCCGGCTCTCCCGGGATTTTGATAACGGAGGAACCATGGGGATTTTGGGGTGGGCTTAGGAATGGGGTTAGGAAAAAGCTCCTCAATCCCTTGGGATGGTCCTGGAATCCCTCGGGAATCTCTGGGATGTTTGTGGGGTTTGGAGAGCTCTGGGGCTGCTCTTCCAGAGGCTTTTCCCAAAAAAAAAAAAACCTGGGAGAGGCTTTGGGTGTTCAGGAGCTTTGTCCCTTTGTTCCCACAGCTTTTTTGGGATCATTTTGGGGCTGGATCACCGAGTTTGGGGTCTCTTGGAGGGTGCTGGAGTGGGATCCGTTCCTAAATCCATTTTTAGGATTTGCAGGAATCGGGATTGGGAATTAAGGGCAATCCTGATGATCCCAACCCCTCAGCCCAAGAACTCCCTGGAATGAAATTTGGATCATTTTGATTAAAAACAAGATTGGGATTTGGGAATTCCCTTCTGGATCCCTTTTCCCTTCCCAGTTTTATTCCACGATTTGGGAATTCCCTTCTGCATCCCTTTTCCATTCCCCCTTTTATTCTGGGAATTCCCTCCTGGATTCCATTCCCGGTTTTATTTTGGGATCTGGGAATTCCCTCCAGATCCCATATCCATTCCTACTTTTATTCTGGGAATTCTCTCCTGGATCCCTTTTCCCTTCCCAGTTTTATTATGGATCCCCTTTTCCCTTCCTGGTTTAATTCCAGGATCTGGGAATTCTCTCCTGGATCCCTTTCCCATTCCTGATTTTATTCTGGGAATTCCCTCCTGGATCCCATTCCTGGTTTTATCCCGGATCCCGAAATTCCCGAGAGCAGGGGAGTGGGGGATGGGCGGGAGTTTCACGGGGCGCTCCAAGGTCGCGGGAGGAGCGGTGGGATCGGATTCCAAGGAAAACGCGGGAGCTGGGAAGGGCCGGGCCGGGAATGCGGATCCCGCTGGGATCTTGGCGTTCCCGCCTCTTTTTTTTGGGATTTCGGGAGTCAGGAAGGAGCTGAGGGATCCCATTCCATGGGGGGACAATTCCTGGGGCGCTCCAGAGGTGGAAAATCGGGAAGGAGCCGGGAATGAGCGTTCCCAGATAATCGGGAATGAACTGTTCACTAAAAATCGGGAATGAGCCTTCCTGGATAATCGGGAATGAGCCTTCCCTGTCCTGAAAATCGGGAATGGACTGTTCCCTGAGTCCTGGGAAGCTGAAAAAATCGGGAACTCCCAAACCCCATTCCCAGAATCCCAAACCCAAACCCCATTCCCAAAATCCCAAACCCCATTCCCAGCTCCCAAACATAGGATGGGATTTTGGATGGGATTTGAGATCACTGGGATCCCAAACTGGGATTTGGGATGGGCTTGAGGATGGGTTTTGGGATGGAATTTTGGATGGGATTTGAGATGGGGGTTTGGGATGGGATCTGGGATTGGGTTTTGGGATTTGGGATCACCCTGACAAGGACTGTGGAGGGGGCGGGCTCTGATTCCCGATGGATTTTTGGGAATGGAGGCACAAATCCCAAATTTTCCATGGGGGCATGGGGGGAATCCCAGGAAAAGCTGCCGGGCCGCTGTGCCAGGCAGTGCCAGGGGGTGACAGTCGGTGACAGTGCCACTGAAGCAGAGCCAGCCCCAGCTGTCCCCTCACAGCCCTGGGGACATTGGTGACGTCCTGGAGCTGCTGCCGCTCTCCCTTGGGGACACTGGGGACATTCCAGACCTGTCCATGGGGTGTCCCCAAGCCCGGGATGTCCCTGAGCTGCTGCCGCTCTCCCTTGGGGACATCAGGGACATCCCCGAGCCGTGTCCTCAAATCCTGGAATGTCCCCGGGGCTGCTCCCGCTGTCGCCTCCCAGCCCTGGGGACACCGGGACATCCCCGAGCTGTTCCCGGGGTGTCCCCAGGTCCCGGGATGTCCCCAAACCCCTCAGGTGGCATTTAGGGACACTGGGGTTGTCCCTGCCCCAAAGTGCTGCCGGAATTCCCGGGATGGCGCTGGGGACAGTTCCCGGGCTCGCGCTGTCGCCGCTGGTGGCACTTTGGGGACAGCGGCGCTGCCCCTCCCCCCCCGCCCCGCGACCTTCGCGCCGCTTTTCCAGCGCCGAGAATTCCCAGGAAAACCCAAACAAAGGCGGGATCGGCCCTGGGAGCGGCCCCGTCCCCGCTCCGGGAACAGCGGGAATTCCGCTGGGAGTTGGGATCAGAACCGTTTTTCCCGGTGCTTTTCCCACTTTTCCCGGCGATTTTCCCCACCTCTTTCCCACTTTTCCATCCCTCATCCCACTTTTCCTGGCTTTTTGCCCACTTTCCCCGCCCCTATCCCACTTTTTCTCTCATTTTCCCCCCTTTTCCCATCTTCTTTCCCACTTTTCCAGCCCCCATCCCTCTTTTCCCGGCACTTTTCCTGGTATTTTTCCCACTTTTCCCAGTGTTTTCCCCACTTTCTCAGAGTTTTCCCCACAATCGTTCCCACTTTCCCATCATTTTTCCCACTCTCCCGGAGTTTTTCCCACTTTTCCCAGCGTTTTTCCCACTTTCCCCATAATTTTTCCCACTTTCCCGGGGTTTTTCCCGCTTTTCCAGCCGCGGGGATCCCGGAGGGGGAGGGGCAGTCATGGCCCCCAACGGCTCCGCGGGATTTCGGGATTCCCCCCTGGAGCCGGGAATTTTCCTGGATGAGGATTTGGGATCCGACTGGTACATCTACGAATCCACGGAGCCTGCACCCCACGATGAGTGAGTGACCCTAAAATGTCCCCAAAATGTCCCCAAAATGTCCAAAAAAGTGGCCCCAGAATGTTCCCTAAAATGTCCCCAAAGGTGTCTCCAAAAGGTCCCCAAAATGCCCCAAAATGTCCCCAAAATATTCTCAAGTGTCCCTTCCCAGAGTTTTGGACCCTCTAAAAATCCTGGAATTTTTGATCATTCCCAGATTTATTCCAGGATTTTTAGCTCTGGAATTTTTGGGACCAGCCCTGTCATTCTCAGATTTATTCCCATCAAAATCTGGGATTTCCCCTATTTTCCATCATTTTTCTTGGACCTTTTAGAGTTAAACCCACCCAAATCTTTGATTTTCCTATTTTTCCAGCCTTTTTCCCGAAGCCATCCCGGAATGCCACCCCACGATCTCCCCCCAGATGTACCACACTGTCATGGCTCCCATTTCCGTGAGTATCCACCCCAAAATTCCCATCCCCATCCCAAAATTCCTGGAAAAAAACCCAATCCCACATCCCCACATTCCATTCCCTTTCATCTTGGATGTGTTTTCCCACCTAAACCATCCCAGAATTCCCAGATTCCTGGGATTTCACTTCCCTGTGGGACAAGAACTCCAAAATTCCTCCCAAATCATTCCCAGAACACTTTCCCATGGATTTATGGGACCTCCATGAGGATCTCATAATTCCCATCATTCCCATTGTTCCCAAGACCCCTTTTCCATGGATTTATGGGGTCTCCATGGGGTTCCCATCATTCCCACCATTCCCAGAACCCTCTTCCATGGATTTATGGGGTTTCTGTGAGGATCCCATCATTCCCAGGTCTCTTTTCCATGGATTTATGGGGTTTCAATGGAGTTCCCATCATTCCCATCATTCCCAGGATCACTTTTCCATGGATTTATGGGACCTCCATGAGGATCCCATCATTCCCATCATTCCCACCATTCCCAGAACACTTTTCCATGGGTTTATGGGGTTTCTGTGGGGTTCCCACAATTTCCATGATTTCCAGAACCCTTTTCCACAGATTTATAAGGCCTCCATGGGGTTCCCATCATTCCCATCATTCCCAGGTCTCTTTTCCATGGATTTATGGGGTCTCCCTAGAGTTCCCAGCACTCCAGGGCCCTTTTCCATGGATTTCCATCCCATTCCAGCTGGCCGTGATCCTGGCCTTGTCCTTCCTGGTCAAGCGCCGCCGGCTCCACCTGAGCTGCTGGAACGGCGTCCCGGGATTGCTCAGGTATGGAATTCCCAAAACCCCACTGATCCCTCCCTGGGAAGGGCTCGGAATTCCCAAAATCCCACTGATCCTGGAAAAGACTTGAAATTCCCAAAATCCTGCCAATCCCTCCCTGCTCAAAATTCCCAAACCCCACTAGTGCATCCATGGAAAGAGCTCAGAATTCCCAAAATCCTTCCTTGGGAAGGGCTCAGAATTCCCAAAATTCCCTCCCTGTAAAGGAGTCGGAGTTCCCAAATCCCCACCCTGGAAAGACCTTGGAAATCTGAAAATCCCATCCTTGGAGAGGACCTGGAATTCCCAAAATCTCCTTCCTGGAAATGACTTGGAATTCCCAAATCCCATCCCTTCAAAGGGCTCAGAATTCCCAAAATCCCCTCCATGGAAAGTGCTCGGAATTCCCAAACCCCGCTGAACTCATCCCTGGGAAGGAGCAGGAGTTCCTGACATCCCTGGGAAGGAGCGGGGATTCTCACAGTGCCTCTCTGGGAAGGAGCAGGAATTCCCAAAATCCCTTCCTGGAAATCACCCTGAATTCCCAAACCCTGCTGATCCTTCCTTGGAAAGGACTCGGAATCCCCAAAATCCCCTCCCTGGGAAGGAGCAGGAATTCCCAAAATCCTTGGGAAGGAGCGGGATTTCCCACAGTCCCTCCCTGGGAAGGAGCAGGAATTCCTGACATCCCTGGGAAGGAGTGGGATTTCCCACAGTCCCTCCCTGGGAAGGAGCGGGCATTCCCGACATCCCTGGGAAGGAGTGGGAATTCCCAAAATCCCGATGTCCCGGGAAGGAGTGGGAATTCCCAAAGTCCCGGGAAGGAGCGGCATTCCCGACTGGGGGCCGTTGCAGCCCCGGGAATCTCCTGGAGCAGGACGGGCACCGCGCCGTGGCCGCGGCCGTGCTGGCGCTGCTGTGCTCCGAGCTCTGCCGGCTGCTGCTGGAGCCGCGCCCGCTGCCGCTGCCGGGCACCGGGACACCGAGCGCGTCACCCGCCGCCCGCGGTGAGACACCGGGCCACACGGCCCCGGGAAGGGCTTGCGGTTCCCAAATCCCCACCTGGAAAGGGCTCGGAGTTCCCAAATCCCCACCTGGAAAGGGCTTGGGATTCCCAAATCCCATCCATGGAAAGGGCTCAGAATCCCCAAATCGCATCCCTGGGAAGAGTTTGGAACAACCAAAATCCCATTCATGGGAAGGGCTCAGAAATCCCAAATTCCCCACTCTGGGAAGGGCTCAGAATTCCCAAAATCCCCACCCTGCAAAGGGCTCCGAATTTCCAAATCGCATCCCTGGGAAGGGCTTGGAATTCCCAAAATCCCCACCAGGAAAGGGTTCAGAATGCCCAATCCCGTCTCTGGAAAGGGCTCAGAATTTCCAAATCCCATCCCTGGGTAGGGCTTGGAACACCCAAAATCCCATCCATGGGAAGGGCTCAGAATTCCCAAAACCCTCAGTCCTGAAAGGGCTCAGAATCCCCAGATCCCACCCCTGGGAAGGGCTGGCTGGGCTGGTGGCAGTGACCCCATGTCCCTGGGGTGATGGCAGTGACTGTGGTGGTGGCGGTGTCCCCCGGGCAGTGGCGGTGTCCCTAGGGTGGTGGTGTTGTCCCCAGGGTGGTAGCAGTGACGTGGTATCCCTGGGGTGGTGGCAGTATCCCAGGGCGGTGGCAGTGTCCCAGGGCAGTGTCAGTGTCCCAGGGCGGTGGCAGTGTCCCGGAGCGGTGTGCCACCCCCGGTGACGCGGGTGCCCCCGCTGAGGCGGGTGTGTGGTGTGTCAGAGTTCTGGAAGGTTCTGGCCCTGCTCTATTTCCCGGCGCTCTACTCGCCCCTGCTGGCCTGCGCTGGCCCCCGGCACCGCCTGGGCTACGCCGCGGGGACCCTGCTGGCCTGGGGACACTGCGGGGCGCACGCCTGGCAGCGCGCGCAGTGTCCCCTGGCACCCAAGGTGGGTGGCACCGACGTGGCACGGCCTGCTGCGCTGGCACTGAGGGGGTGGGGCTTCCTTGTCACCTCCTGGGGTGGCCCCAAGGGGTTGTGGCTCCCTTGTCACCTCCCTTAGTAACCCTGAGGTGGCACAACTTGCTGCAGTGACACTAAGGAGTTGTGGCTCCCTTGTCACCTCCTGGAGTGGCCCCGAGGCCAGGAAAAGGACAGCAGAGGTGGCCCAAAGTGGAGGTGGCTTGCTGGAGTGGCTCTGAGGTGTTGTCACCTCCCAGAGTGGCCCTGAGGGGTTGTGGCTCCCTGGCCAGCTCCCAGTGTGTCCCTGCAGTGCCCCTAGCTGGGCTGATGGCAATGACCCTGTGTCCCCAGCATGGTGGCAGTGACCCTCTGTCCCTAAGGGTGGAGTCCCCAGGGTGGTGGCGAGGTCCCCAGGATGGTAGTGGTGACATGATATCCCCAGGGTGGTGGCAGTGTCCCCAGGGTGGTGGCGGTGGTGTCCCCAGGGTGGTGGCGGTGTTCCCAGGGTGATGGTAGTGTCCCCAGGATGGTGGCAGTGTCCCTGGGTGGTGGCAGTGACCCCTTGTCCCCAGGGGCAGTGGCAGTGACCCCGTGTCCCCAGAGACGGTGGCAGTGACCCTGTGTCCCTGAGGGTGGTGTCCCCAGGATGGTGGCAGTGACCCCAGCATGGTGGCAGTGACCCCAGGATGGTGGCAGTGACCCCGTGTCCCCGCGCAGATCCACCGGCTGTACTCGCTGCTGTCCCATGTCCCCGTGCTGCTGTCCCTGTCCCTGCTCAGCCTCTGGTACCCAGTGCTGCTCCTGCGCAGCCTCCGGAACGGGGACAGCCCCGAGCCGCGGGTACGGACACGGGAACTCGGGAACTCGGGAATTTGGGACTGAGAGGGGGATTGGGATTGGGGTTGGGATTGGGATTTGGATCGGGTTGGGATCAGGATCGGGGTTGGAATAGGGATTGGGATTGGTGGCCAGTGCTGCTCCTGCGCAGCCTCCGCAACGGGGACATCCCTGAGCCATGGGTACAGACATGGGAACTTGGGAATTCAAGAACTCAAGAACTCTGGATTTGGATCGGGATCAGGACCAGGATTGGCATTGGGGTTGGGATTGGTACCCGGCACTGCTCCTGTGCAGCCTCCAGAACGGGGACAGCCCCGAGCTGTGAGTATGGACATGGGAAATTGGGAATTCGGGAATTTGGGACCTCAGGACTGGCCCATGGGAGTGGGATTGGAATTGGGATCAGGATTGGGATCAGGATCAGGATTGAGAGCCTGATTGGGATTGGGATCACGATCAGGATTGAGTGCCTGATTGGGATCAGGATTTGGATTAGGACCAGGATTGGGAATGGGATTGGGATTGGGATCTCTGTGCGTTCCCCTCCCAGCTCTGCTGCTGGGGGTTCTCTGTTACTATCCTGGAACTTGGTTTGGGATTGGGATTGGGATAGGGATCTCCATGCGTTCCCCTCCTGGCATTGCCGCTGGGTTTCTCCGTTGCTATCCCGGGACTGGGTTTGGGATCGGGATCAGGATCTCCGCATGTTCCCCTCCCCTGCTGTGGGTTCTCCGTTGCTGTCCCGGGACTGGGTTTGGGATCGGGATCAGGATCTCCGCATGTTCCCCTCCCCCTGCTGTGGGTTCTCTGTTGCTGTCCCTGCACCAGCAGCAGGGTCGGGAAATTCCTCCGGGATTTGAAATTTCCTCTTGTATACGGGAAATCCCTTACACAAGAGGCTTCCGGCATCAATGGCTCTGTTCAGACCGGCTCCGGGCTCTCCTCGTTTTCCCGGATAATCTCTGGAGCCCGGAGCTTTGTTGAGAAGAGAGGAGGGAAAAGCAGGAAAGGCCTGAGGTGACCCTGGCAGGGGGCAACAAGGGATCCCGGAGGGGTTTGGGAACAAAATCCCACTTTATTCCCACTTTTCCGTACCAACACCGCACATTCCGTATGCTGGTTTGGGGTCGGGAATTCACATCAGGATATGCCTGGGATGAGGGGGTAGCCAGGGCAGCTCTGCCACCCCAAATCCATCCGTTATCCTCAGATTTCCGGGAAAAGCTATTACAGGAAGTACCTCAAGGCCGTGCTGTCCAAGCGGGGCCAGAAGGGGAGGTAAGGATGGAAATTCCTATTCCCAACTAATCCCATTGCTGGCAATTCCCACTCCCAGCAAACCCCATTCCCAAAGGTTGGGAATATCACTCTCTCCCACCTCCTGCAGCTCCGTCAAGATCGAGGAGAGCCTCAGCTCCCGGATCCGCTCCTACCTGCTCTCCTACATCTACATTCCTGAGGAAGGTGGGCACCTGGAAAATCCCATGGGATCAGGGATTGGGATTTATGGATCAGCCAGGCCATTTTCAAAATCCTGGGTTGCTCCACGCCCCGTTCAGCCTGGCCTGGGTTGGAGCCCAAATCCAGCTGTGCTTGGGGCAGGGATCCACAAATCCATGGAAAAGGGGTCATGGGAGTGATGGGAATGATGGGAATGCCATGGAGGCCCCATAAATCCATGGAATTATGGGAAACCCATGGAGGCCCTGTAAATCCGTGGAAAAGGGTTTTGGGAATGGTGAGATCCTCCTGGAGGCCCCATAAATCCATGGAGAAGGGGTCCTGGGAGTGGTGGGATTGTTGGGAGCTCCCCGTGTGTGGAGACACGAGGCCTGACTCCATTTCAGAAGGCTGGTTTATTATCTTATGATATATATTCTATTAAAATACTACATTAAAACTGTACTAAAAGAGCAGAGAGGAAAAGCTATCAGAAGGTTTGAAAGAAGAAGAATAGAGTAGAATGCACAACAAAATCCTGTGAGTGCTCACACCTGGGCACAGGTGGCTGTGATTGGTCATCAGCTGGAAACAATCCACAGGGACCAATGGAAGATGCACCTGCTGCATTCCACAGCAGCAGAGTTGTTGTTTGCATTCCTTTCCTGGGGCTCCCAGCTCCTCAGGAGGGAAAAATCCTGGCAAAGGATTTTTCATAAATTATCATAGCTACAGTGGGATCCTCATGGAGACCCCATAAATCCATGGAAAAGAGTCCTCGGAATGATGGGAACCCCATGGAGGCCCCATAAATCCATGGAAAAGGCGGCCTGGGAATGATGGGATCCTTACGGAAGGGAATGGTCCTGCACTGAGGAGGTGAAATCCCGGGAATGCGGAGCCACCCTGGCTCTTTCCATCCATGGATGGGGCAGGGAATATCCCGCGTTTCCATGGAAAAGCAGGATGGAGCCATCCATCCATTCCCGACTCTCCATCCCACCAGGAATTCCCTGTGGAAATCCCATTCCAAAGGGTGTTCCCTTTGCTGGGCACACCCTGATCCTGCTCCACCACCCTAGTTTCCCAATTTTCCCTCCAGGATTCCGGATCCCGCTGAAGCTGGTGGTGTCTGTCACCGTGGCCGTCGTTGCCGTCTACCAGGTGACACCAGGGACATTCCCAGAGGATCCCGGGGGTCACTTGGGAATGGTGTTAAAATTCCTTCCAGAATTCCATGCTCCCGTAAATCCCTAAATCCTGTGGGATCCAAGCTGTAAATCCCTGAATCCCACAGGATCCATGCTGTAAATCCCTAAATCTCATGAGATCTGAGCCTTAAATCCCACGGGATCCAGGCCATAAATCCCTAAATCCCATGGGATCCATACCATAAATCCATAAATCCCGTGGGATCTGAACCGTAAATCCCAAAATCCTGTGGGAACAGTGCTGTAAATCCTGCAGGATCCAAGCCATAAATTTCTAAATCCCATGGGATCTGAGCCATAAATCCTGCAGGATCCATGCTGTAAATCCTGAAATCCTTCAGGATCTGACCATAAATCATGAAATCCCGGGGGACTTGAGCTGTGAATCCTGCGTGATCCAAACTGTGAATTCCTAAATCCTGCAGGATCCAAGCCGTAAATCCTGAAATCCCATGAGATCTGAGCCATAAATCCCTAAATCATGTGGGATCTGAGATATAAATCCCACGGGATCCAAGCCGTAAAACCTGAAATCCTGCGAGATCCAACCATAAGTCATGAAATCCCGTGGGATTTGAGCTGTGAATCCTGCAGGATCTCAGCCGTAAATCCATAAATCCCGAAATCCAGCGGGATCCCGTGTCCCTGCAGGTGGCCGTGCTGCTGCTGGTGGCAGTGGTGCCCACGCTGCGGATTGTCCGGGCGGGAATGACCAAGGACGTGGTGGTGCTGCTGGTGCAGTTCGGGCTGGTGCCCTCGCAGGGCGCGGCCGTGCCCGGGGACATGGAGCAGGAGCTGCGCACCGCCCGCCACTTCCTGTGGGCGCTGGAAGGTGGAGCTCCAACCCCAGCCCCATCCCGATCCCAATCCCAATCCTGATCCCAAACCCGAGCCCGATCCCAATCCCAAAACCAAGCCCAATCCTGATCCCAAGCCCCAGTCTGATCCCAATACCGATCCCAATCCCAAACCCAATCCCAATCCTGATCCCATCTGGAGCCACCCTCCAGAGGGGATTCCAGAGACATTTCCCAATGATTCCTGGCTTGGAGGATGGGATGGGGCAGATTCCAGGGGGATTTTGGGAGGATGGGATGGGATGGATTCCATGGCGTGGACTCCAGAGGGATTTTGGGAGAAAAGGATGGGGCAGATTCCAGGGGGATTTTGGGAGGAGTCATCACCTGGAGGATGGGATGGGGCAGATTCCAAGGGGATTTCCAATAGATTCCCCACCTGGAGGATGGAATTGGGAGGATTCCAGAGGGATTTTGGGAAGATTCCTTGCCCGGAGGATGGGATGGGCAGGTTCCAAGGGGATTGCGGAGGATTCCTCACCTGGAGAACGGGACTGGGAGGATTCCATGGGCATTTCCAGAGGATTCCTGGCCCCGAGGACAGGATGGGGCAGATTCCAGAGGGATTTCCAGAAGATTCCCTGCCGAGAGGATGGGATAGGGAGGATTCCAGAGGGACTGTGGAGGATTCCCCACCTGGAGGATGGGATGGGGCAAATTCCAGGGAGATTTGGGAGGATGGGATGGGGTAGAATCCAGGGGGATTTTGGGAGTGGCTGGCAGGGATGGAGCAGATTCCAGGGAGATTTCCAGAGGGTTCCTCACCCAGAGGATGGAATGAGGAGGATTCCAGGGGTATTTGGGGAAGATTCCTGGCCAGGGGATGGGATGGGGCAGAATCCAGGGGGATTTTGGGAGTGGATGGCAGGGACTGGGTGGATTCCAGAGGGATTTCAAGAGCAGCTGACAGGGATGGGGCTGTGCCAGGCTGGCACGTGCCAAGGCGGGAAGAGACTCTGGGAAAAGCCGTTGGGAAGAGCCGGAGGGAAGAGCCGGCAGATGCTGCAGGCTTGGAAACGTGCTGGAAGTGAACAGATGGACCTGGATCCCTGGAGAGTGGAAATCCTTGGATGGGGGATGCGGGAAGAGCAGGGAAGAAGGAATAGCAGGGATGAGGGAATTTCAGGGATGGGGGAATTCCAGGGTTCAGGGAATAGCAGGGATGAGGGAATTCCAGGGATCAGGGAATAGCAGGGATGCTCCCCGCCTTCCTTGGGATCCCACCAGCTCCAGGGAGGATTTCTGGGGCTTTTCCTGGATCCCCAAACCTCTTTCATCCCATTTTTTCCCTCCTCTCTCTTTCCCGCAGATCCCCTTTCCCAAGACCCCCAGCCCAACCTACCCATCCCAGGTTGCTCCAGGCATTTTCCTGGGTTTCCTTTCCCCTTTTCCCTCGCTCTGTCCCCTCCATCCCCCCTTGGGAGCTGAAGGAGACAGAGACAAAAGAGGAAACTGAGGCACGCTGACAATCCCAATGTTTCCATCCTTATCCCCGAGGTGCAATTCCCGGCAAAACCCCACTCCCAGCGTTATTCCTGACCCCAAATCCAGGATTTTTCCCAATTTTTTCACAGTGTGTTACATCTGCTCGCTGGTGCTGTGCTGCCTGCTCACCTGCGCCATGCTGCTCCGGAGCCTGGGCATGCACAGGTGGGGCTGGCCCCGCTCCCGGCATTCCCAGTCCTGAGATTCCCATTCCCCAGATTCCCATTCCCAATATCCCCAGCCCCATCCTTGATGTCCCCATGCCCATTCTCAATGTCCCTGGCCACATTCCCAATATTCCCATCATCATTCCCAATGTTCCCACTCCCAAAATCCCCATCCTCATTCCCAATGTCCCCGTCCCCATCCCCATTCCCAATGTCCCTATCTCCATTCCCAATATTCCCAGCCCCATTCCTGATATTCCTGCCCCCATTTCCAATATTCCCATCATCATTCCCAATTTTCCCATTCCTGATGTCCCTGTCCCCATTCCCAATGTTTCTACTCCTGATATCACCGTCCCCATTCCCAATGTCCCCATCCCTGTTCCCAGTGTTCCCATCTCCATTCCCAATATCCCTGGCCCCATTCCCAATGTCCCTGACCCTATTCTCAATATTCCCATCATCATTCCCAATGTTGCCACTCCCGAAATCCCCGTTCCCATTCCCAATGTTCCCATGCCCATTCCCAATATTCTCAGTCCCGATCCTGATATTCCCATCCCCAATGTCCCTGACCCCAGTCCCAATATTTCTGTCCCCATTCCTGATGCTCCCATTCCCGATATCCCCATCCCCATTCCCAATATCCCTGTCCCTATTACCAGTGTTCCCATTCCCAGTGTTCCCATTCCTGATATCTCCGTCCCCACTCCTGATTTCCCCAGCCCCATTCCCAATATCCCAGGCCCCATTCCCAATGTCCCTGGCCCCATTCCCAATATTCCCATCATCATTCCCAATGTTCCCATTCCCCATATGCCCTTCCCCATTCACGATGTTCCCATCCCCAATCGCGATATTTCCATTCCCATTCCCAATATTCTCATCCCCATTCTTGATATTCCTATTCCCGATATCCCCATTCCCGATGTCCCTGCCCCCATTCCTGATATCCCCATCCCCATTCCCGATGTCCCCGTCCCCATCCCGGGCGGGGATCAATCCGGGCCGTTTTCCATCCAGGTCCAACCTGCGGGCGCTGTACCAGGGTGCCGTGCTGGACGTGTTTTCCAAGGCCCACATCCTGCGACCTTCCCGGGAATCCCTGGTCTGCTGGATGGCCTTCTCCAGCTTCCAGGCCGCCTTCGCCTGCCTGGGTAACGGGATTTTGGGATCATGACATGGGGATCCCAATTTTCCTAAGGATAAAGCAGCGATTCCCCATTTTTCCCCATTTTCAGGGGGGTTTTTAGCCCTCTTTCCTCAAATGGAATATGGTGGATTTTTGGAACACCGATGATTGGGAACTGGGAAAAACTGGAAAAAAATTGGGAATAATTGCAAAAAAATCAGAAAAATTTGGTTGGGAATTCAAAGAGGATGAAGGGGTGGAATGATGCCTGGGTAACGGAATTTTGGAATCACAGGGTGGGGATCCCAATTTTCTTAAGGATTAAGGAGCAATTCCCTGTTTTTGCCCTGATTCCAAGAGAGTTTTTAGCCCCCTTTCCTCAAACGGAATCTGGCGGATTTGGGGAATACCGGATGGTTGGGAATTGGGAAAAACTGGAAAAATAATTGGAAAAGATGGAAAAATTGGAAAAATTGGGTTGGGAATTCAAAGAGGAGGAAGTGGGTTTGGCTCCATCCCAAATATTTGGGTGGGAAAAGCTCTGGAAGCCTCTGGTCCTCAGTGCACTCTGGGGGCTCCTCATCCCCATCCCAGCCTGGATCATCCTGGGAACGGGGTGGGGGACCCCAAAAAGAGGGAAAATCTTCATTCCACCCCCAGGAATTGTGGGGACAATCCCTTGGGAATGCAGACCTGGTTTTGCGGACTGGTGGGGTTTTTATGGGATTGTCGGGAAAGCCCCGTGCAGGAATTTGAGGAATGAGAGCCGTTTTTCCATCCCAGATTCCCGCTCCGTGTTCCCATTCCAGGTCTCCTGATCCAGCAGGTGATTTTCTTCCTCTGCTTCGTGGCCTTCACCTTCCTGGTGGTGATCCCGCTCCAGATCGGCACCAGCTCCCCCCTCTTCGGGATCATCCGGAACATGTGGTGAGCTGGGAAGGGATGGAAACCCCAAGGAATGGCCCTGGATGGGTTTGGGGTGTTCCGTTTGGGATTTTTTCAACATCATTGGAAGCTTCTGCCTGTGGCGGTGTTCTGGAACATTCCTGGTGTTTTGGGAGGTTCCTGTTGATTTGGGACATTCCCAGTGTTTTGGGACATTCCTGGTGCCTTGAGACATTCCCAGTGTTTTGGGGCATTCCCAGTGTCCATCCCACTCTTCAGGATGATCCAGAACATGTGGTGAGCAGGGAAGGACTGGAAACCCCAAGGAATGGTCCTGGAAGGGTTTGGGATGCTCCTTCTGGGGTTTTTCCAACACCGCTGGAGTTTTCTGCTGCCTGGGTGGTGCCTTGGGACATTCACAGTGTTTTGGGGCATTCCCAATGTCCATCCCACTCTTTGGGATCATCTGGAACGTGTGGTGAGCCCTTGGGAAGGGCTGGAAAACCCAAGGAATGGTCCTGGATGGGATTGGGATTTGGCATTTTTCCAACACCGCTAGAGGTTTCTGCTGCCTGTGGTGGTGCCTTGGGACATTCACAGTGTTTTGGGACATTCCTGTTGATTTGGGACATTCTCAGTGTTTTGGGGCATTCCCAGTGTCCATCCTGCTCTTTGGGATCATCCAGGACATGTGGTGAGCCATCGGGAAGAGCTGGAAACCCCAGGGAATGGTCCTGGATGGGTTTGGGATGCTCCATTTGGGGTTTTTCCAACACCACTGGAGATTCCTGCCTGGGGCGATGTTTTGGGACAGTCCTGGTGTTTTGGGACATTCCCAGTGTCCTTCCAGGCCCTTCTGGCTGACCCTGGTGGTGGCCGTGCTCCTGCAGCATCTCCTGGCCCATTTCCAGTTCCTGGAGCAGCATTCCCTGCAGAAGGAGATCACCAACAGGTACAGGGACACTGCCATCATCCCCCATTGTGCCCAGTTGTCCCCCATTGTCCCCAGGGGGGTTTGGCAGGAATTCCAGGCTCCCAGGAGGTTTCTCCAGATGTTCTGGCCTGAATTTTGGTGGGGTGACACCGGCGAGGGTGGCCCTGCTCCACTGACCCCGTTTCCAAGGCTGGGCAAGCCCAGATCCCTCGGGATTGGCTGGGTGGGGTCAGTCACCGCTGGCAGATGTCCCCCACTCAGGGATGGTGTCACCACCTGTGACCAAGGTGACAGAGGGACCCAAGTGCCACTCCCTGACAGACCACAGAGGTTCTCCTGGTGTCCATCCCAAACCACCAGCAGGTGTCCCTCACTCAGAGATGGTGTCACCACCAGAGACCGGGCTGACAGAGGGACCTGAGTATCCTCCTGGTGTGGCAGCAACATTCTCCTGGAGCTGGTTTCCATCCCAGGCCGCCAGCAGATGTCCCTCACTCAGAGGTGGTGACACCACCTGAGGCCACGGTGACAGAAGGACCCAGGTGTCCTGTGCCACCCCCTGGCAGAGCACAGAGGCTCTCCTGATGTCCATCCCAAACCACCGGCAGCTGTCCCTCACTCAGGGATGGTGCCACCATCCCAGACCAGGGTGACAGAAGGACCCAGATGTCCTCCTGGCAGGCCAGTGAGGCTCTCCTGGAGCTGAGGGCCTCCATCCCAAAATCCCAACCCCACATTTTGGATGGTTCCTCACTCTCCGAGTGGACAAGGAGCTCCTGATGGTTCTCCAGGAGCCTGGGGAGGCGTTGGCTTCTCCCAGCGGGATGGAGCCACCTGGCCGGATGCGGGCGGGGCTGGGCGGTTTGGGGTGGCCGGAGTTTTCCCGGGAAGGGCCATCCCACGGGTCTGTGTGCCCTGCAGGCGCGCGCTGTACATCGTCACCTTCCTGCTCTTCCCCACCAACGTCCTGGTGGGCGTCATGGCCGCAGTGTGGCGCATGCTCATCTCCGGCCTCTACAACGCCATCCACTTCTGCCGGCTGGACATCAGCCTGCTGCACCGCGGCGTGGAGACCTTCGACCCAGGTGGGACATTGAGAGGCCACCGTGCCACCAGCGGGGTCCTTGTCCCACCACGGGGGGTTGGGATGGGGGCCCGGAGCTGCTGGGATTGAGGGTGGCCCCAAATGTTGGGAGTGGGACACCTAGAGAAGGTGGCTTCTCCTGATTCCTGCTTTTTATCCCAAAAAAATGAGTGGTGACCTTGGAGCTTCACCAGTGGTCACCTCGTGTCCTGGAATAAAGAAGAAAGGACCTCAGGCCTTCCCCTGTTTTTCCTGTGGGATTGAGGGTGGCGTGGAAATGGGACGATGGCAACAGGTGGCTTCTCCTGGTTCCTGCTTGGTTCCGCTCTTTGATCCCAAAAAACAGGGGATGACCTTTGGGGTTACACCAGCAGTTACCTCATGTCTCGGGATAAATGAGGGGAGACCTCAGGGGACCTCTGGGGACCTCAGGTCTTCCTCTGTTTTCCTGCTGGGATTGAGGGTGGCTTCAGACCTTTGGGAATGGAACACCTGGAGCAGATGGTGCCAGCTGGGTCCTATATATTTATCCCCAAAAAAGTGGATTGAGCTTTGGGGTTTCACCTCATCTCCTGGGATAAAGGGGAGGGGATCTCAGGGGAGCTCAGGCTGGCTCCTGCTTTTCTGCCGGGATTGTGGGAGCATGGAGACCAGAGCTGGATCTGTCCCTTGGGCTCCAGAGTGGGAATAGGGAATGCGGTCCCAAAAGAGGACGCGGTGTCCCCACAGGGTACCGCACCTACTGCCACTACCTGAAGGTGGAGGTCAGCCAGTGCCACCCGCTGCTGAAGGCCTTCTGCTTCCTGCTGCTCCAGCCCGGCCGGACGGAGCCGCCGGCACCGCCCCGGGACACCCAGCTGGAGGAAGGTGGGACCTGGAGGCACAGGGGGAATGGGGGGAGGGGACACGGTGGTGACCTCTGGGTGGCACCTTTGGTTGGTGTGGGGACACCTCCATCCATCATCCATCCATCCATCTATCATCCATCCATCCATCATCCATCCATCATCCATCCATCCATCCATCATCCATCCATCCATCCATCATCCATCCATCCATCCATCATCCATTATCCATCCATCCATCCATCCATCCATCCATCCATCCATCCATCCAACAGCTGATCCTGCTCCAGGGATGGGATGGGGCTCTTTGGGGTGTGGTGGGATCTTTGTGCCTCCCGGGAAATGAGGCTGAAATCCGGGAATCCTGGAACACTTTGGGTTGAAAGGCCTTTGAAGCCCATCCAGGGACACCTCCCTCTATCCCAGGCTTCTCCAAACCCCGTCCAACCTTTCCTTGGGCACTTTGGGCATCCAGGGGCAGCCACCGTTCCTCTGGGAATTCCATCCCAGCCAGGAATTCTGTCCCAACCTCCCCTTTCCCAGCAGGAATCCATCCCTCTGCACCTCATCCCAACCCCTCTCCCATTCTCCTGGTGCTTTTCCAGGCCCTGAATCCTCTCTCTGCTGCTCCCGTCTCCTTCCAGGCCTCCAGCTGATGCATCCCAAGCACCCGGCTCCGGGAAGAGCACGGATCCGGCGGATCCGGGCGCGCTGGTGGGTGGCCTACACGCTCCTGCACAACCCCTCGCTGACCGCTTCCCGAAAAACTGCGCTGGCCGATCCCGCAGCCAACGGTGCCCAGCTCGGCATTCCCAGGCCCTGAATTCCCAGGAATCCCACCCCATCTCCCATCTCCCACCTCCCATCCCCAAATTCTGGACGTTTCCCTCGCCCTTTCCCTGCCTCTGGACTCACTCTGAGGGTTTATCCCTAAATCCACACCGAGCCACTCGCGGGGTCCGGAGGTGACACCTCTGAGTCCAGCCTGGATGGAGCCGAGCCAAGGAAAAACACTCCCAGCATCCCGAAAATATTTTAGGATTCACTCCTGCAACCAGCCGGGTTCTCAGCAGCTTTTCCAGCACTGGACAATTCCCAGAGAACTGGGAGAGGAGCTGGGAGGGATTCCCAGCTGGCCGAAGGAATTCTCAACCACCAGGAATTACCCTGGGAGCTCCACGTGGGAGAAAATTCCCATTGCTGGCTTCTCCCTTCCTGATCCTGGCTCCATTTGGGTTCCACATCCATTCCTGGGACATTTTTTCCCTGATTTTTGAAGGATCAAATCCCGCCCGTCCTCTTCCATTCGTGGTTTTGTGGTGATCCCGGGGTTTTCCAGGGCTGGGATCCATGGAAAGCCTCCCTGGGAAGCGCAGGGGAAGGAGAATAAACAGATACCTCGTTCCTACTCCCGGGATGTGCAGTTTTCCTTGGATATTCCCACTTCCAGTGGGATTTGGGACCATCCCAGCCCCAAATCCAGGGAACGGTTGAGTTGACTTCGCCCAGCAGAGATTTCGGGGTTCTGCTCCAGCTGGGAATGTCGGGATCCGATCCGTGATCCCACTTTAGGGCAGTTTTATGGGAAAACCGCTCCCTTCGCATTCCCACAGCTTTGGGAAGGGTGGGAATGGGAATGGGGAATTTGGGGATAAAACACCATCGGGATGGGAATGAGGGGCTGCTGGATTACCTCTTCCTGCTCTTAAATCCCAGAATTCCTGCCTTTTTGGGCTGGAATGAGCAGGATCCTGGTGGATCCCAAACACCCCAAGATTCCCTTGGGAATTCTCAGCCCACGGAGCTGCCAGATCATCCTGGATTTCCTTTGGGGTTGGCCAGGGCTGCTCTCTGCAGGATCCCCCGGACCCCATTCCCTCCCTCTGGAATGTTCCCAGCACCCTCAGGACGGTTTGGGGAAACCGGGGGTGATTCCTGTGCTTTTGGTTTTCCTTGGACAGGCCCCTCCCTTTTCCCAGGATTCCCACCCAGCCCATCCCAACCCCTGCAGCTAAAAAGGCAGCCTGAAACGCCTTGAAAAAAATCCCTTTAAAAATCCCTAAAATCTCTAAAATCCCTTTAAAAATCCCTAAAATCTGTGGCAGCTCAGTGCTATGGGCGGGGCTGAATTTTGGGATCTGTTTTCACAGCCCCACCCAAGGCTCCCTGGAGATCCATGGAATTTTTGTGGTTTTCGGGATAGCAGCAGCATCCTGGGCGGGATTTGGGATTTTCTTCCCCTTCCTGGTGCTTCCCGGCTCACATGGAAACCCCAAATCCGCATCCTCAACTCTGCTTCCCAGCTGGAATTTTGAGAATAATCCTGGATCCCAATATTCCCAGGGATAAAATGGAGTTTAAAAGTCATATCCTGTGAAATGAACCCAAAGCTTCCATTGGGGCCACGATTTTTATCCCACAGTGGGAAAAATTTATGGGAATCCAGGAGCTCCCCACAGAGACCTCAGCTGCCCTTTCCCTAAAATACCTCTGGACAAGGAATTTCGGAGCTGGTGAGCTCCAGGCTCTGATTTTGGGGTCACTTCCATTCCCAGGGAGCTGCAGGGTGGGAATTTGAGGTATCCCAGGATTTTGGGGGTTTCTTATAGTTTTGGGGTGGGGGGGGTGGGGAGCAGGGAAGTTTGGGAGATCTTGGGATGCTCCAGAATTGGGAAGAATCTGGGGATTCTTCAGCACTGGGAAGGATTTGGGATAGCTGGGAATGACAGAAGTGTCCCCTGTTCCAGGAGGGTTGGGGACAATCTGGGGGAGCCCAGGAGCTGCTGGCTCGAGGGGATTTTGGGATTTTGGGATGCACAGACCAAGTGAAGCCCAGCTGGTTTAGATAAAAAAAAAATGAGTTTATTCAAGTTGTTTATAAAAAAGTCATTATTAATTCAAGGTATTTATTAATTCAAGGTATTTATTGTTTCTTTATTACAGGTGTTTATGATGGGTATTTTGTAATTAAAGGCATTAATTAAAGGCATTAATTAAAGGCATTTATTGCTGTCCCTACAGGGCATTACAAGGCCACGGGGCTGCAGGGCGTGCCTAGATTCCCATTGGGAATTCTGGTGCTGTATCCCAGTCCAGGGGCCATGGACATTCCCAAAATCCCCCGAGGTTTCCCGGTACACCTGGAGAAGGAATATTTGTCCTGCTAGGAATTCTGGAGCACTCGGGGAATGTTTATGGCTTCAAGGCAGCTCAGCTTCTCTGTTGTTCCCAATCTTTCCCCCATTCCCACTGGGAACAGTTTGGGAATCTTTGGCTCAAGCCTGGTGGGTCCAGCCCAGACGGGATTTTGGGATGGTGGTCAGGGGGTTTTTGGGATTCCTGCAGCATTCCAGGGCCTTGGAGGTGCTCGGAATGCTCCTACAGGGATAAAACCCAGGAATTTCTTCTCCATCCAAGGTTGTAGGTCCATCCCAATCCTCTGTCCCATATGTATCCCCCAGGACCCCATTCCCAGGGATTTTATCCTTGGATCCCTCCCTGGTGGCAGCTGTGGTGGCTCTGGGGCGGGATTGTCACCACTGTCACCTCCTGTGGCCATCCTCGTATCCGGGCAGGGAAAAATGCAGGAACTGGCACTTTTGGACAGCCGGGAATTGGCGGCAGATCCTGGCTGAACCCGGCTGGATCAGCCCCACGTTCCCTGAGCTCCTCCAGGAGCGGGAACGGCAAGGGCTGGACCACCCGCCCCGGGCCTGTGGTGGCCCCATCGGGCTCCGGAGCGCTCCCGGATGCCAGAAGCTCAGCAAAGGCACTACGAGAGGAGAAACTACGGAAAAACGGGAATCCCGAGGCACCGCTCACCCTTCACCAGAGCAGCAGCCCCAGAGCCAGTGAAAGAATCCCCAGGTGGAATTCCCGGGCTCCTGCACCGCTCCGGGCCTGGCCGGACACGCGGTAGACGATGACCAACTTCTCGCCCATCCCGGACGGGTCCAGCTCGTCCCCCTTGGTGCAGCTGTGCCCACCCGGGTGCCCGGCCTGGGGGTCATCGCGGGGCAGCTCCTCGGCCGGGTTGGCCGAGCCGGCCAGCGCCACATTGATGGACACGTCCCTTGTCCCCACGTCGTTGACCGCCAGGCAGGTGTAGGTGCCCTCATCCTCCTTGCCGAAGTCGGGGATGGCCATGGTGCCGTTCTTGAAGGCCAGGAAGCGCTGCCGGCCCGCTTTGGTGCCGCCGTCCCGCGCCACTGTGGGCCCATGGATGTCCACGCGGCGGCCGGCCGTGCGGATCTGCCAGCGGATCTCCGGCGGGGGGCTGCCGGCCACGCTGCAGTGCAGGGTCAGCGTCAGCCCGTCCCGGGGGCCGGCCGCGGCCGGGCCAGACAGGTAGGTCAGCTGGGCCGAGGGCGGCACGCAGAGCGCGCCGGGGATGTCGGTGACCGGCCGGCCCCGCAGCCGCGCGGGCGCGGCGCACAGCGTGGAGCCGGCCCTGGAGAGCACCACCGAGGTGCCGTGCGCCCACTCCTTGAGCCAGAAGAGCTTGCAGGAGCAGTTGAAGGGGTTGTGGAAGAGCTGCAGCTGCGCCAGAGCCGGCAGCCCCTCGAAGGTGCCGTGGGCCAGCGTGGCCAGCTCGTTGTCGTTGAGCCACAGCGAGCGCAGCTCCCGCAGGCCGGCCAGCGCGCCGCGCGGCACCGCGGCCAGCCGGTTGTTGCTGAGCTTGAGGATCTGCAGCGCGCTGAGGTTGCGCAGGTCCTGCCAGGGGAAATCCGCCAGCCGGTTGTGGCTCAGGTCCAGGTTCTTGAGGTGCGGCAGGGCCGCGAAGGCGCCGGGCTCCACCGAGGAGATGTGGTTGTAGCCCAACCACAGCGACTGCAGCTCGGGCACCTCGGCCAGCGAGGCGCGGCCCAGGCGGCCCAGGCGGTTGGCGGAGAGCGTGAGGATGGTGACGTTCGGGGACAGGCCCCGCGGGACGTCCCGCAGCTCGCGGTAGGCGCACTCGGCCAGCAGCCGCCCGTTCTTCTTGGTGGAGCAGGAGCACGGCGCGGGACAGGCCAGGCCTGGGGACAGGAGTGTCACCAGCGCCAGGGCGCCGAGCAGCGGCCTCATCCTCGCGTCCTGCCGGGGACAGAGATGGGAATGAGCCCGGCCGAACAGCTGGGATGGAAAACAATTCCAGCTGGCAAAAGCAATTTGGGAGATCCCCTAAATCCCAGCCTGAGCAGGGGAGTTCCCCCTCTCCCCCTCGAGCTTGTCCTTCCCCCTCTGGAAAACCTTTTCCGGGTTTGGGATGAAATGTTGTTTGGGATGAGGAGCGGGAGCCAGGGGGTTCCGGGTTCCTCCCGCTGAGCTGAGGAGAAACAGAGCCGCCGCAGCTCTTTCCCAACCAGCCCTCCCATAAATCAAGGAATTTTTGGGATTTCCAGCGGGCTCGCAGACCGTGTCATGGAAAAAACCCGGCGCCTCTCTCAGCCAGGGGCTGCGGGGTCCCCGCGGCCGCTGGAATTCTCGGGAAGGGAATTTTTCCCAACTTAACTCCTCATTCCCCTCTCCGTGACTTTTCCAGGGCACTCCAGAGGTTCGTTCCTGCTCGGAATTCCCAGCAGCTGGCAGCCAGACCCCTTTGTCTGAGCCTCGCAAGCGAATTCCCCTGCCCTCCATTCCCAGCCCTGCCATTCCCAGCGGGAATTCTCGGGAATAAACCCCATCGGGATCTGAGGGGTGGCAAAGGCACCCCGCTGGCTCTGGGGGAGCTCTAGGTGACATTTTGGGGTGCTCAGGGAGGGACAGACCCCATCTCCCGGGGACTGGGTAGGGGAATCTTGGAATTTTTTCCCTCCTGGAGCTCGGGGTGGCATCCCACCCCTTTTCCAGAGCCCCCCGGGGCTCCTCAGCCGCCTCCCGGCGCATTCCAGAGCCGTGAATAACCGCCCTGCCTCCTTCCTTCCCTCCTTTCCCGGAGTTTTTTCCCGATTTTCTCCCGTTTTTCCCCGCTCCAGCCCCGCTCCCCGGGCCCGCGCCCGCGCCCCGTCACCGCCGGCGGATCCCCGCTGTCCCCGCTCCGCTGGACTCGGCCCCGCCGCTCCCGGGCCCTCCTCGGCTTCTCCTCCTCCTCCTCCTCCTCCTCCTCCCGGCCCGTCCCCTCCCCGTCCCCCGGGCCCGGATTGTTTTCCATGGCACCGACCCGCGCCCGCCCGCGGGGCCCGTCCTCGGCTCCTCCAAAATCCCCTAAAACCCGTTAGCACACACCCCTGAGCCCAAAACTCCCTAAAAAACCGTCACCCCAAATCATTGCCCCCCAAAATCCCCTAAAACACATTACCCCACACCCGTTAGCCCCAGAATCCTCTAAAAAAAGTTATCCCAAATTCCTGTCCCCCAAAATGCCATAAAACCCCATCACCCTACAGCCCTACCCCCCAAAATCTCCTAAAACCTTGTCACCCCACATCCCTGGCCCCCAAAATCAATCTTAAAACCCATTAGCTCAATTCCCTGCCCCCAAAACCTCCTAAATCACATGACCCCACTTCTCTGCCCCCCAAAATCCCCTAAAACCCCATCACCCCAAATTCCTGTCCACCCCACTTCTCTGCCCCCCAAAATCCGCTAAATACCCATCAGCCCAAATCCCTGACCCCAAAATCCCCTAAAACCCCATCACCCCAAATTCCTGTCCCACAAAATCTCCTAAAACCCATCACCCCAATTCCCTGTACCCCAAAATCACCTAAAACCTTGTCACCCCACACTCCTAACCCCCAAAAACCTCATCACCCCACACTTCTGCCCCCAAAATCCCCTAAAACCCCATCC
>NW_024531710.1:103927-107803 GCF_017590135.1 Pyrgilauda ruficollis
ATCCCCCCCACCCCTTCCCCCCAAAATCCCCCAAAACCTGTCACTTGACACCTCTGATACCCAGAATTCCCTAAAACCTCTCCCCCCACACCCTTACCCTACAAAATCCCTTAAAACCCCATCCACCCACACCTCTGCACCCCAAAATCCCCTAAAACCCCATCATCCCAATTCCCTGTCCCCCAAAATGCCCCCAAACCTCTCCCCCCACACCCCTGACCTCCAAATCCCCTAAAATCTTGTTCCCCCTTCAAACCCTTGACCCCCAAAATCCCCCAAAGCCCCGTTTGGGGTCAGGCTTTGGGGAAAGCATTTGGGGACAGGGGGTGGAGACTGGCTTTGGGGACAGGGTTTGGGGACAGGGTTTGGGGACAGGAGATGGGGACAGGGAGTGGGGACAGGCTTTGGGGACATCATTTGGGGACAGGCTTTTGGGGACACAGGGTGGCGGGGCGATTCCACAGAGGGGTTGTGGGACCGGGGCTGGATCAGGAGGGAGGAGGAAATTCCCGAATTCAGGGATGACACCAGGGATGGCACTGGGGATGGCACTGGGGATGCATTCCCAAGCCACCTCCTCATGTCCCTGCAGAGAATTCCTGAGAAAAGGCCGGAAAATCGGGATTGTGGGGATTTCATCCTGCAGATCCCACATGGGAATGGGAATGGGAATGGGAATGGTCCCTGTCCACCCCAGACTGGTCACACTGGGAAATTCCTGACTGGTCAAACTGAGACATTCCCAATTGGGTCATACTGGGCCAATCCCAACTGGTCAAACTGGGACATTCCCAACTGATCAAATTGGGAAATTCCTGATTGCTCAAACTGGGAAATTCCCAGTTGGATCGTACTGGGCCAATCCCAACTGGTCAAACTGGGACATTCCCAATTGGGTCATACTGGGTCAATCCCAACTGGTCAGACTGGGAATTCCCAACTGGTCAAACGGGGACATTCCCAACTGATCAAATCGGGAGATTCCTGATTGCTCAAACTGGGAAATTCCCAGTTGGATCGTACTGGGCCAATCCCAACTGGTCAAGCTGGGACATTCCCACCTGGTCAAACTGGGAATTTCCAACTGGTCAAACTGGGACATTCCCAATTGGGTCATACTGGGCCAATCCCAACTGGTCAAGCTGGGCCATTTCTGACTGGTCAAACTGGGACATTCCCAACTGGCCCATCCCAATTGGTCAAACTGGGAAATTCCCAGCTGTTCAAACTGGGACATTCCTGACTGGTCAAACTGGGACATTCCCAACTGGCCCATTCCAACTGGTCAAAGTGGGAAATTCTCAGCTGGTCGAACTGGGACATTCCTGACTGGTCAAACTGGGACATTCCCAATTGGATTCTACTGGGCCTGTCCATCCCAACTGGTCAGACTGGGAATTCCCGACTGGCCAAACTGGGATATTCCTGACTGGTCAAACTGGGAACTCCCGACTCTCAAAGTGGGAAATTCCCAGCTGTTCAAACTGGGACATTCCCAACTGGTCGAACTGGGACATTCCCACTGCAGGGCTGGAGTTCCCTCCAGACCTCTCCGCTCATTCCAGCCATGGGGATAAAACCAGAGGATTTTTGGGAGTTCCGAGCACTCCATGGATGCTTTAACCATTCCCAGCAGGAATTTTTTCCAGGAAAAATGTAAATCCCCACCCCTCCTTTATTTGTGGCCTCCTGGAGAGCAGCAAATCCCAGCCTCAATCCCAGATTCCCGGGAATCCACGGATCCCTAATTAAAGGCAGCTGGAATCATTGCTCTTTTTCCATTCCCGCCGTGACTCCCGAGCGTGACGCTCAATTATGGGAACATCCACAATTATGGGAATATCAACAATTATGGGAATGTCAGCAATTATGGGAATATCCATAATTAATTATGGGAATGTCAACAATTATGGGAATGTCAACAATTGTGGGAATATCCACAATTAATTATGGAAATAGCAACAATTATGGGAATGTCAACAATTATGGGAATATCCAGGCTCTGCCAGGCAGATCTGAACACCTGGAGCAGCCTCACACTCCCGGGATTTGGGGGCATTTTGGAGGGATTTGGGCAATTTTTCCCCTGGAGAAAGGAATGTTGGATCGCCAGGGGGGGGGGGAGATTGTAGAAATTCCATCAAAAATTAAACACACTACAGGAAAAATGATAAATAAAAGATATCTGAAATGACAGAAATCATATCTAAAATGATAAAAACATATCTAAAATGATAGAAAGCATATCTAAAATTATATAAAAATGATAGAAATGATAGTTAAAATTATAGAGAATTATCTGGAAAACGACAGAAAATGATCCATGAAATGATGCAAAACACACATCCGTGGGATGTTTCCTTGCTCCAGCGGATTCCGATGCTCACCGGGGGAAAATGGAATTCCTTTTTTTTCCCCTCCGGAGTGAATTTATAGGGAAGATTTAATAGATTTGGGCGATTCCGTTCGCACGCAAACGCGATTTCCGCGCCTGCTTTATGGCCGGAAAAAATGAACTGATGTTTTTACGATATTAAAAAAATGTGGTAAAACACATAAAAGGAGGCGGCTGTGGCGGTGCCACCTCCTGGCTGTCCCCTCCCCGCCCTGGGGACAGGATCCCGGTTTTTCCCCCCAAGCACGGAGGCGGCTCCACTTTCAATCCCTTTTATTGACTCGTCACGGACAGAAGCGCGCAGAGAAAGCGCCCGCGGCTCTCCGCGGCACCGGGGCGAGCGGCCAGCGGGCTGGCGGCCACCGCGGCCACCGCGACCACCGCGGCCACCTCGGCTACCTCGGCCACCTCGGCCGCCGGCTCCGGGCGCGTCTGCGGCACACACACTTGGCTACAAGGCTACTCTACCCAAAACACACCGAGGGGACGGGACGGGGAACGGGAATCGGGATTGGTGGGATGGGATTGGGAGCAGAAATCCAGCGGGAATTTTGGGATCACTGCTGGGAGTGCTTGGGAACCGAGGTGGCACCGGCAGGGAGAGGAGTTTGGGGAAAAAAAAGTCAAAAAAGCGTGAGGTTTGGGGTGATTTTTTTACCAAAAAAAAAAAAAAAAAAAAAAAAAACCGAGGGGACGGGACGGGGAACGGGAATCGGGGATTGGGGAGCGGGAATCGGGGACTGGGGACCCCCCGGCGCCTCGGGGGCGCGGAGCTGTCCCGGTGAGCCCGGTGCTGAACGGGGAGAGCGGGACCCACCGGGAACGGGAGCGGCGGGGACGGGGGAGCATCAATATCCATCGGGGGCTGGAGAGAACCGCCCGGGAGCGGCGGGGGCCGGGAATGTCGGCACCCACCGGGGCGCGGGGAGCATCGACCGGGAGTGCCGGGGAGCGAGGAGCCCCGGGATCATCGGGGAGCGGGTTAAAACGCCCGGGAGTGGCGGGGACCGGGAATGCCGGCACTCGCCGGGGAAAATCGGGATGCGCCGGAGCGCGGTGGGCACCCACCGGGGAGCGGCGGGGACACACCGGGGAGCGGCGGGGACAGCTCCGGGCTCGGGGGGGACAGCTCCAGCCTCGACAGGAGAGAACCGGGGAGCCGAGGGGACTCACCGGGCGCCGAGGATCGGCGGGGACTGAACCGATTCCAGCAAAAAGAATTTGGGGCTATCGGGCTTTTTGCTTTTAGCCGTTGTCTCGGGGTTTTTTCGTTTTTTAACTCGGAGGGGAAAGAAAACCCGGGGCTGGCGGGTGGCGGAGGGAGGCGGGGGAGAGGGAATCGTTGTTGCCGCCGAGCCGGCAGCGAGCACCACCGGTGCCCGAAATGGAAACGAAATCGTGGGAGGCTCATCCCGGCAGCACCGGGCGAGAAGGGGAAGGGGAGGGAGGAGGAGGAGGGGGAGGCGGGGGAGGAGAGGCGG
>NW_024531710.1:107822-175322 GCF_017590135.1 Pyrgilauda ruficollis
CCCCGGGCGAAGCGGGGGTGGGCAGCGGGGGGCGGGGGTTCGGGGGCTCAGCGGGGCCGCTGCCGGTAGTTGCCGTTGATCTCCGGGGAGATGGTGACGGCCTCGGCGCCCAGCGGCAGCTTGTCGCTGTACTCGGAGCGCACCTCGAACTCCTCGGCGCCGCCCTTGGACTGCGACTCCGCCATGGAGCTGGCGGCCACGCTCTCCTCCCGCTCCAGCTCCGCCGCACCTTCCCCCTCCCTCCCGCGCCGCCACCGCGCTCCTTCTTCATCCCCCGCCTCCTCCTCCTCCTCCTCCTCCTCGGCCTCGGCCTCGCCGGGACCGAAGTTCTTCTCGGACTCCAGGTAGGAGGCGCGGGGGTCGAAGTCGGCGGCCATGCGCTTCTCCATCTGGTCAGGGTTCTGCGCCTTCATGATCAGCTTGTAGGGCTTGGCCTGCAGCTTGGCGAGCAGGTGGCACCACGTGGCGCCCAGCAGCGGCAGCGTGGCCAGCAGCAGCAGGAAGATGCTGACCACCACGATGATGATGAGCGACGGGATCTCCTTCTTGGTGGTGAACACCACCTGCACCCGGCACTCCTCGCCCGGCGAGCTCAGGCACACCGAGTAGTTGGTGCCGGGGCTCAGGCCCTGGAACCAGTACGAGTTCACGCCGGCCTCGATCTGCGACCACTGCAGCAGGGCGTGGCCCTGGCGGCCCTGCTGGCACAGGTAGAGCACGCCCAGGTGGCCCCCGCCGGGCTGGGTGGGCGTCAGCTGCACGCGGGCGTCGCGCTCGGCCACGTCCAGGGCGATGACGCCCAGCTCGAAGCTGTGCCGCTTGAAGTCGCCGCTCTGGTTGAAGGCGTGGTTGGAGATGTACTTGGAGCCGCCCGCCGAGGCCCCGCACTTCTTCTCCAGGCCCGGCGGCTCCAACGGGACCCGGCCCCGGCCCTCAGGCTCCGGCCCCGCCGCCGAGCCGGGCCGGCTCTGCCGGGTGGGGCCCAGCGCTTTGCCCCTCTCCTCCGGGGTCAGCACGCTGTTCTTGGCCGCCTCGGCATCGGGTTTCTTGTCGCCCGCCTGCCCCTTGCCGCCCAGCGGGTCCCCTCCGGGCGCCGGCGGGTATTTCTGCGCGCCCGCCACCGCCACGTTGACCGAGGAGTGGTTGCTGCCCACCTCGTTGGTGGCCACGCAGGTGTAGGTGCCCTCCTCGCGCTTGCTCAGGTGCGGGATCACCAAGGTGCCGTTCTTGAACGCCACGAAGCGCTCGGGCTCCGGCCGCGGCTCCTCCTTGGCCGCGCTCTCCGGGCCGCTCCCACCGAGCTCCAGGCTCTGGCCGGCCGTGCGGATCTTCCAGCGCAGCTCGGGCGGCGGCGAGCCGCTGGCGGCGCAGTGCAGGCTCAGCGTGAAGCCGTCGGGCAGCTCGGCCGCGTCCAGCTCGGGCGAGTAGGTGATGCTGACGGCGGGCGCGGCGCAGCGCAGCTCGGGCAGCTTGGCCAGCGGCACCCCGCGCAGGCGCTCGGGCAGCGCGCAGGCGATGGAGTCCTTCTCGGGGATGGAGATGAGCGTGCTCTCCATCCAGCGCTTCAGCCAGCGCAGCGCGCAGGAGCACTCGAAGGGGTTGTTGTAGATCTGCAGGTGCGACAGCGAGCCCAGCGAGTCGAAGATGCCCTCGGCCAGCGTGGCGAAGCGGTTGTTGTTGATGCGCAGCGAGCGCAGGTCCTTGAGCGTGCGGAAGGCGTCGGGCGGCACCAGCGCCATGCGGTTGTTGTTCATCTTGAGCAGCTGCAGCGCGCTCAGGTTGCGCAGGTCCCGCCAGGGGAACTCCACGATCTGGTTGTGGCTGATGTCCAGGTTCTTGAGCTGCGCCAGCACGGCCAGCGCGCCGGGCTCGATGGTGGCGATCTCGTTGTGCGCCAGCCACAGCGAGCTCACCTGGGTCACCTCGGCGAAGGCGCCGCGGGGCAGCGAGCTGATCTTGTTGGCCGACAGGCTCAGGGTGGTCACGTTGGAGGGCAACCCCGCGGGCACGGCCTGCAGCTCCTTGTAGGCGCAGTCGGCGAACTGGTGCGCGTACTTGTCCACGCAAGCGCACGGCTCCGGGCACGCCCGGCCCGAGCCCAGCAGGGCCGCCAGCAGCAGCGCCAGCAGCGGGGCCATGTCCCCCTGGCAGGGGACAGCGCGGGGCTCAGCGCCAGCGCGCCCCGGCCCCGCCCGGCGGCGGGAGGTGGAGGCGGCGGGGCCGCGCCCCATTGTCTGTGCCCGGCTCCCCCCGGCTGCCGCCCGCTGCCTCCCGCGCATCCCCTGCTCGCCCTCTCCCCCGCTTTCCTCCCCTTCCCGGCGGCTCTTCCCACTCTTCTCGCTCTCTTTTTCTCGGCTCAGTCAGGTTTTTCTTCCCTCCTTCCCTGGCCGGCTCTTCCCACCCTTCTCACTCTCTATTTCTCGGCTCAATCAGGTTTTTCCTTCTCCCTTTCCCACCCTTCTCACTCTCTATTTCCCGGCTCAATTAAGGTTTTCCTTCCCTCTCCCCTGGCCGGTTCTTCCCACCCTTCTCACTCTCTATTTCTCGGCTCGATCAGGTTTTTCCTTCTCCCTTTCCCAGGCGGCTCTTCCCACCCTTCTCACTTTCTTTTTCCCGGCTCTATCAGGCTTTTCCTCCCACACTCTCCCCCCCCCGAAATAACCAACTAATTAACCTCCATTTTCTTTATCCTCTGCTTTCATCCCTCCTTCCCCAATTATTTCTTTCGCTTCCCTCTCCTCTCCCTTCCCTCCAGCTCTCCCCTCCCTCTCTCCCCCGTCTCTCCCTACTTCATCCCCGCCCTATTCCCCCTCTCCTGTCCCCCTGTCCCCCACCACTCACCCTCTCCTAGGTGCCTCTCCGCCACCCTCAGCCCTTCCCGGCGCTCCTCATCCTCCTCCTGCCAGCCGGCCGAGGGGCGGGGGGACCGGGGGGACCCCGCCCGCTGCCCCCGCGCCTGCCGGGGCTGAGCTGCGAGCGGCGGCGGGGCCGTGCGGGCTCTGGGCTGCCGAGGCACAGCGAGAGGCAGCGATTTGCATTTCTGCCAGCCTCCCCCTCCGCCCGCTCGCCACCCCCTTCCTTCTCCCAGCCCACCACATGGATGGATGATGGATGGGTGGATCCATGGATGGCACAGATCCGATTCCATCCCCTCCCCAGATTTATCCCATTATATTCCCATCTCATTTCCCCCTCTCCTGGCTCCCTTTTCCCAGTGTTCATTTGGGAATTGATTGATGTGGCTGGAAATTAGTGATCACATCCCATCGGGATCATCAATGTCATTCCAGCAGAGCCATTCACGGCCCTAAAAACCCCCAGAAAATGGCATTTTCCTGGCAGAGAAGGGAAATTTAAGACAGTGGGGTTTTTGCAGTATTTTTAGACACCTTTTTCCAAGATTTGGGGGTTTTGGGAGCTGTTCTGCCCCTCTGGAAGTGCCAGTCCTGTGTTTTGGGATGGATGAGCTTTGGGGCAGGATCGGAGCAGGGAAAAGCTGATCCTGATCCCACAGCCTGGGCCTCTGGGAATAACGTCCTGGGTCGTTTGGGATCACTGCGGGATTTAGAACAACATCCTGATCCTTTGGGATCGCTCCCCCTCCCACCCTTCTCCCTCCTTTCCATCCCCTCTCTCCCACCCCTCTCTTCCCTCCCACTGCTACCCTCCCTGGGATGGTCGAGATGGGCAGGAGGGGACAGAGACCCTTGGGGATGTCCCCAACCCTCCCTGGGATGTCCTCAGTTCTCCCTGTCATGGTCCAGGGGGGGCAGGAGGGGACAGGGACCCTCCCTGGGATGTCCCCAACCCTCCCTGGGGACTGGAATGGTCCAGGGTGGACAGGAGGGACCCACGAGTGTTGGCATTGGGGACCCCATGGGACAGACCCCACGGGAACCGCGCTGTCCCCTCATGTTGGGAACCTGTGTGATGGACCCCATGGCCACTGCTCTGTCACCTCGCACCAGGGATCCTGCAGGATGGACCCTGCGACCACCATGCTGTCCCCTCACACCGGGGACCCCAAGGGGATGGAGCCCGCAGCCATCGTGCTGTCCCCTCATGCCGGGGACTCCACAGGACAGACCCTGTGGCCACCACACTTTCCCCTCGTGTTGGGGACCCCGTGGGACAGACCCCACAGCCACCACGCTGTCCCCTCACCCACGGGGACGGAGCCCACAGCCACCACGTTGTCCCCTCATGTTGGAGACTCCGCAGGATGGACCCCACTGCCACCATGGTGTCCCCTCACATCAGGGACCCCATGGGGACAGACCCCACCGTGCTGACCCCTGGCATTGGGGACCCCGCAGGATGAACCCCACACCCACCGCGCTGTCCCCAGGCTCTGGGGACAGGGGACACTCACGTGCATGAGGAAGAGCTGCATCTCCAGCTCGGCGATGCGGCGGCCCAGGCACTGGCGGGGCCCGAAGCCGAAGCCGAGCCCCAGGAAGGGCTTGGGGCCGGCGGCCAGCCAGCGCTGCGGGCGGAAGCGCTCGGGCCGCGGGAACACGGCGGGGTCGCGGCCCATGGCGTACAGCCCCACCTGCACCAGCGTCTGCCGGGAGCAGCGGGGGACGGGGGCCTCGTGTCACCGTGTCATCCTGCATCCCCATGTCCTCGTGTCCCCGTATCCTCGTGTCCTCATGTCCCCATGTTCCCATGTCCTCGTGTCCTTGTATAATCATGTCCTCGTGTCCTTGTGTCCCTGTGTCCTCATGTCCTCATGTCCCTGCCTCTCTGCATCCCCATCTCCCCACATCCCCACCTCCACATGTCCCTGTGTCCAAGTGACCCCCTGTCCCCATATCCCCATGTCCCTGTGTCCCCATACCCCTGTCGCCATGTGCCTGTGTCCATGTCCCCACATCCCCATGTCCCCTTCTCCCCTGTCCCCCCCTTCCCCATTTCCCCATGTCCCCATGTCCCCCCATCCCCATGTCCCCACAACCCCACATCCCCATTCCCTGTGTCCCCATGTCTCCACATCCCCATATGCCATGTCCCCACTGTCCCCGTGTCCCCCTCTCCCTGCATCCCCGAGTCCCGCTGTCCCCTCACCCCGGGCGGGATGCGGTAGTCCTGCAGGATGACCTCGTGCGTGGTGTACCTCTGCAGGGTCACGGCCACCGGGTGCAGCCTGCACGACACGTGCCACCGGGGGCTTTGGGGACACTCCAGGGAGGGCGGTGTGACCTCCTCCCCTGAGCGGCCCCTCCTCACCGGACCCCCTCCTCCTCCTCCTCACCTGAGCAGCCCCTCCTCCTCACCTGAGCTCCTCCTCCTCACCTGAGTGTCTCCTTGATGGCGGCTTTGAGCAGCCGTGTGGATTTCAGCATCTTCTCGCGGTCGCCGCCCGCCTCGCGCTTGGCTGCCAGGACCTCTGCCCGCAGCTGCTCCTGCACGCCCGGGGCCCGCGCCAGCTCCAGCATGGCCCACTGCAGGGTCATGGACGTCTGGGGACAGACACAGTGCACACGGCTGCCAGGACCTGCTCAGCCCTGCCAGGACCTGCTCAGAGCTGCCAGGACCTGCTCAACCCTGCCAGGACCTGCTCAGTGCTGTCAGGACCTGCTTAGAGCTGTCAGGACCTGCTCAGCCCTGCCAGGACCTGCTAGGTGCTGCCAGGACCTGCTCAGCCATGCCAGGATCTGCTCTGTGATGCCAGGACCTTCTCCTACTGACTTGGCACTGCCCCACCCATCACCAACCAGGACCTTCTCCCTGTCCCACCCATCACCAACCAGAACCTTCTCCCTGCCCCATTCAGGACCTTCTCCCTGCGTGTCCCACCCATCACCAACCAGGACCTTCTCCCTGTCCCACCCATCACCTTCTCCCTGCGTGTCCCGTCCCCAGGCAGGCCGTGTCCCCAGGCCCGTACCGTGTCCACCCCTCCGGCCATCATCTCGGTGACGCTGGCGCGGATGTCGTCCAGGGGCAGCTTGTCGCGCAGGATGAGGTTGCCCAGGATGCCCATGTGCTCCTGGCTGCTCTTGCGCCGCAGCCGCAGGTCCCGGTACACGTTCTGGATGCACTGGTCCGCTGAGGGGACACAGGGACACCCCGGGGACACATCAATGTCATCGCCTTGGGAACGGCTTCATCGCAGAGGTGAAACCTCCCAGAGGTGCCCTCGTGTGGGAAATGGATTTGTAGGAAATTTTAATATTTACACGTAAATTTTGAGGTAAGAAATGTTGATTTAGACACATTGTGGAAGAGGATGGATAATGCTGAGAGAGAAATTGGATCAGGGATTGGAGGAGGTTTTGTAAGAAAGGCTGGATCAGAAGTTTTAGGGGATGGTTTTGTAAGAAAGGTTGGGTGTTTTGGAGAAATGGAACGATGGAGGATGGCTGCAGCGGGATTTATGGGGGTGGTTTGTATGGTTGGTTTTGAGGTGTCTGCGGGGTGCTGTGGGAAAGGCTGAGAGGAGAAGAAATGGTCATGGGGTGACACAGAGGTGACAGGGTGAAGTGTCCCCAGAGGTGACAGGGTGAGATGGCAGGGCGAGGTATCCCCAGAGGTGGCAGGGTGAGGTGACAGGGTGAGGTGGCAGGGCAAGGTGTCCCCAGAGGTGGCAGGGTGAGGTAGCAGGGCGAGGTAGTAGGGTGAGGTGACAGGACGAGGTGGCAGCGTGAAGTGTCCCCAGGGATGGCAGGGAGAGTTGACGGGGTGAGGTGACAGGGCAGGGTGGCAGGGTGAGGCATCCCCAGAGGTGTCAGGGTGAGGTGACAGGGGGAGGTGACGGGGTGGCACTGACCCTGGTAGAAGATGGCGTCCCAGGCCTGCACGTGCTCGCGCCAGGTGCGGCTGCGCAGGCGCTGCAGCAGCGCGGGCGGCAGGTACAGCATGGGCGCCGTGGTGTGGAACATGCGCGACACGGCCTCGATGAAGCGCTGCGCCTCGGGCTGCACGAAATCCTGCAGCAAGCCCAGGCGCTCCCCGTACAGCACGTGGCACACCGCTGGGGACAGGACAGGACAGGGACAGGGACAGTCAAGGACATGTCCCCATGGCCACAGGGACCAGCCCCAGGTGCTCCCCATACAACATGTGGCACACTGCTGGGGACGGGACAGGGACAGGGATGGGGACATGTCATTGTCCCTGCCCCCATGGCCATGGCCACAGGGACCAGCCCCAGGCACTCCCTGTACAGCACGTGTCACACTGCTGGGGACAGGACAGGGACAGTCAGGGACGTGTCATTGTCATTGTCCTTATCCCCATGGCCACTGGGACCTCCCTGTACAGCACATGGCACACTGCTGGGGACAGGAACAGGGACAGTCAGGGACATGTCATTGTCCCTGTCCCCATGGCCATGGCACCAGCCCCAGGCGCACCCCGTACAGCACATGGCACACCACTCGGGACAGGAACAGGGACAGTCAGGGACATGTCATTGTCCCTGTCCCCATGGCCATGGCCACAGGGACCAGCCCCAGGTGCTCCCCATACAACACGTGGCACACTGCTGGGGACAGGGACAGTCAGGGACATGTCCCCGTGGCCAGAGGGACCTCCCTGTACAGCACGTGGCACACCACTGAGGACGGGGACAGTCAGGAACATGTCCCTACCCCTGTCCCCATGGCCACAGGGAGCAGCCCCAGGTGCTCCAAGTGACTGTGAGGGACCTGTCCTTGTCCCCAAGGCCATGGAGACCTGGCCCAGGCACTCCCACTGACCGTCAGGGACACGTCCCTGTCCCCAAGGCCACCTCCAGCCTTGCCGTGGCCATGGAGACCTGGCTTGGCCTCCTGTTTGTCCCTGAGGGGCTGGGTTTGTCACCAGCTGGTGGCCAGGAAAGGACAAATGGCTGCTCTGCCAACAGTGTCGGGTGCTCTGGGGGACAGCCCATCTCAGGAGGGGACAGCCCCCCTGGGGAGGGGACATCCCACCTGGGGAGGGGACATCCCACCTGGGGAGGGGCCACCCTTCTTTGCTCTCCTTTGGCCAATCCCTGAGGCTGGGCTGGGGCTGGTGGTTTTGGGGAGTTTTGAGGGTTTTGGGGGTTTTTGGGGGATTTGTGGGGTTTTTTGGGTTCTTTGGGGGTTTGGGAGGTTTTCTTGGGTTTCAGGGGTTTTTTGGGGTTTTGGGGGTTTGAGTTTTTTTTGGGGGGTTGGACTTTTTTTTGGGTTTTTTTGGTTTCTTTCAGGTTTTTGTGGGGGTTGAGGGTTTTTTGGAGGGAGTTTTGGTGTTTTGGGCATTTTTAGGAGTCTTTGGGGGGTTTTGGTTTCTTTTGTGTTTGGGTGTTTTGGGGTTCTTTTGGGTTTTGGGGGGTTTGGGAGGGGAGGTTGGGGATTTTTTGGGGGCTTTTTTGGGATTTGTGGATTTTGGGTGGCTTTTGGTGTTTTTTTTGTTTTTTTGGGGTTCTTACGGGGATTTTTTGGGTGCTTTTTTTTGGGTTCTTTGGGGTCCTTTTGTGGTTTTTTTGGGTTTTTCTGGGGACGGGTGTCACTCACACTCGAGGGCGAAGCGGAACAGCTCCTGGCTGAAGTCTCCCGTCCAGCAGCCGCGGCCGCTCTGCCGCGCCTGGGCCCGCGCGCGCCGCACGAAGTCCTCGCCCACGGCGCTGAGCAGCGGCACGAAGCCGGGCACGGCCGCGGGGGCCAGCGCCTCCTTGTTGAGCAGCAGCCGGTCCGAGCGCCACGCCTCGCCCGTCCTGCCCCGGGGACACGCCCGATGGCACCACCAAAGCGCGGCCAATGTCCCCAAACCCGGCCAATGTCCCCAAAGCGCGGCCAATGTCCCCAACGCCCTCCGGCCGCGCCTGTGTCCTGCGCTGGGACTGTCACGGCAGGAGCCCAGATTTGGGGTCCCCACTTCTGGGGATGTGGGGTCAGCACTCACTTGAGGAGCCCGGGTTTGGGGTCCCCACTTACTGGACGGGATTTGGGGTCAGCACTCGCTTGAGGAGCCCAGGTTTGGGGTCCCCACTCACTCGAGAGGATTTGGGGTCAGCACTCAGATGAGCAACACATACTCGGGGTCTCCACTCACTGGAGGGGATTTGGGGTCCCCAGTCACTTGTGAAGTGACAGGAGCCCAGATTTGGGGTCCCCACTCCTGGGGATTTGGGGTTCCTCTATCACTTGAGAAGCTCAGATTTGGGTTCCCACTCACTTGAGGAGCCTGGATTTGGGTTCCCCACTCGCTTGAGGGCATTTTGGGGTCACCCAATGACTTGAGGGGATTTGGGGTCCCGCAATCATTTGAGGAGCCTGAATTTGGGGTCAGCAATCCCTTGAGGAGCCAATATTTAGGATCCTCACTTGCTGGAGGGGATTTGGGGTCCCTCAATCACTTGAGAGGGTTTGGGGTTGGCACACACCTGAGGAGCCCCAATTTGGGGTTAGCACTCCCTTGAAGAGCCTGGATTTGGGGCTCCACTGCTCCATGCCTGGGGATTTGGGGTCCCCACTCACTTGAGAAGCCCAGATTTGGGGTCCACACTCACTAGAGGAGACCAGATTTAGGTCTCTACTCAGTTGAGGAACCCGGGTTTGGGGTCTCCACTTCTGGGGATTTGGGGTCCCCACTCACTTGAGAACAGATTTGGGGTCTGCACTCACTTGAGGAGCCCGGCTTTGGGGTCAGCACTCCTGGGGATTTGGGGTCCCCACTCCCTTAAGGAGCCCAGATCTGGGATCCCCATTCACTTGAGGAGCCCGGATTTGGGGTCCCCACTCAGTGGAGGGGATTTGGGGTTCACACTCATATAAGGAGAACAGACTTGGGGTCTCCACATGCTGCAGGGGATTTGGGATCCCCAATCACTTGAGGAGTGACAGGAGCCCAGATTTGGCGTCCCTACTCACTTGATGAGTCTGGATTTGGGGTCCCCAGTTTCTTGAGGGGATTTGGGGTTCCCCAATCATTTGAGGAGCCCGGGTTTGGGGTCTCCCCTCACTGGAGGGGCTTTGGGGCCAGCACTCACTTGAGGAGCCTGGATTTGGGGTCTCCAGTTGCTGGAGGCGATCTGGGGTCCCCACTCGCTTGAGGAGCAACAGGAGCCCAGATTTGGGATCCCCAGTTACTTGAGGAGTGAGAGGAGCTGGGATTTGGGATCCTCATTCACTTGAGGATCATCAGGAACCTGAGTTCGTGGAACCCCTTCTGGGGATTTGAGGTCCCCCCTCACTGGAGGGGATTTGAAGTCCCCACTCCCTTGAGGAGCCCGGCTTTGGGGTGCCCCTGCCGGGTTTGAGCTCGGCACTCACTTGAGCAGCACGCCGTAGGGTTTGTTGCGGAAGTCGCGGTAGGCCACCCACGGGGGCACGCGGAAGCGCTCGGGCAGGGCCCCCTCGGCCTGGAACAGCGTGGCCGCGTCCCCGGGGCTGATGATGTTCACGCTCTCGTAGACACCCAGCTTCTCCCTGGGGGACCCCACAGTCAGCACCCCGCCCCGGGAATGGCCTGTCCCCGTGGCAGTGTCCTCTCCTGTCCCCATGGGAGTGTCCTGTCCCCGTGGCAGTGTCCTGTTCTCCTGGCAATGTCCTGTCCTGTCCCCATGGGAGTGTCCTGTTCTCCTGGCAATGTCCTGTCTTTTCACCATGGCAATGTGCTGTCCTGTCCCCCTGCGAATGTCCTGTCCTGTCCCCATGGCAATGTCCTGTTCTGTCCCCGTGGCAGTGTCCTCTCCTGTCCCCATGGCAGTGTCCTGTCCCCATGGGAGTGTCCTGTCCCCGTGGCAATGTCCTGTTCTCCTGGCAATGTCCTGTCTTTTCACCATGGCAATGTGCTGTCCTGTCCCCCTGCGAATGTCCTGTTCTGTCCCCATGGCAGTGTCCTTTTCCCATAGCAATGTCCTGTTCCCATGGCAATGTCCTGTCCCCATTATCCCCAAATCCTGCATCCTAGGGGCCCTGTCCCACAGTCCCTGTCCCCTCTTGACCTTCACAGCCCTTTTCCCCTCCTGCCTCTCGGTCCCTGTCCCCTCCCAGGGCAGAGCATCTGTGCCCTCCTGCTCCAGGTTTCCTGTCCCCTCCCAGGGCACAGCATCTGTCCCCAGCTGCCACAGTGTCCCTGTCCCCTCCCAGGGCACAGCATCTGTCCCCAGCTGCCACAGTGTCCCTGTCCCCTCCCAGGGCACAGCATCTGTCCCTCCCATGGCAATGTCCTGCCCCCATTATCCCCAAATCCTGCACGGGGCCCTGTCTCACAGTCCCTGTCCCCTCTTGACCCTCACAGCCCTTTTCCCCTCCTGCCAGTCGGTCCCTGTCCCCTCCCAGGGCACATCATCTGTCCCCAGCTGCCACAGTGTCCCTGTCCCCTCCCAGGGCACAGCATCTGTCCCCAGATCCCGTCCCAAGTTCCCTGTCCCCTCCCTGGGCACAGGATCTCTCCTCTCCTGACCCCCAGCCCCTGTCCCCTCAGAGGGCACAGGACCTGTCCCTGCCACCCCGCTGTCCCTGTCCCCTCCCCTCTTGTCCCTCAAGGGCCAGGCTCAGCCTGGACTGGGAACACTGCCGGGCTAGGGACAGGAGGGGACACGGGAGGGGACATGGGAGGGGACACGGACAAATGGACATGGGCAGGGCACACAAAAAGGGGACACAAGCAGGCTACAAGGGAGGGGACATGGGCAGGGGACACGGGAGAGAATAGGAGCAGGGGAGCGGGCAAGGGACACAGGGAGGGGACAGGGGCAGAAGACAGAGCTGGGGACACAGGAAGGGGGTACAGGGAGGGGACATGGCATGGGACACGGCAGGGGACACGGGGAGGGGACACGAGAGGGGACATGGGCAGGGGACACGAGGAGAGGACACGGGGAGAGTACTGGGCAGGGGACAGGGACAGGGGACCGGGAAGGGGACACGGGGAGAAGACACAAGGAGGGGACACTGTCTGGGCACGGGGGCAGAGGACCGGGCAGGGGACACGGATGGGGGAACACGAGAGGGCACGCTAGCAGGGGACACGAGCAGGGGACATGGGCAGGAGACAGAGGCAGGGGACCGAGCAGGGGACGCGGGGAAGGGACACACGGAGGGGACACGAGGAGAGTACACGGGAAGAGGACACAGGGGGGTGGCAGGGGCAGGGTACACAGGGAGGCGACACAGGAGGGGACACGGGGAGGCGACACGGCCACCTCACCTGTAGATGGGCCCGAAGCGGCGGAAGTTGCGCGCCATGCTGAGGTGCAGGGTGCTCAGGCCGCCCTCCTGCCAGAAGCGGTACAGGTTGAGCCAGCCCGCTCGCCACTCGCCCGGCACCTGGTTAAAGGGCCGGGGAGCCGAGGGGACAGCCGAGGGGACAGCCGAGGGGACAGCCGAGGGGACGGCGCCGGCAGCCCCGCCGAGCAGGCGACACCGCGCGGCTGCGGCTCGGGGACATCCCCGCAGGGCTCCGGGCTTGGTGACAGCTTGGGCGAGCATGGGGAGGGTGGCCCCGAGGGACGCGGTGGCCTCGCTCTTATGGCGAGCTCACGGAGCTGCTCCCGCCCGCCCCCCGCGGGGACAGCCCCCGCCACCGCCACCGCCACGCGCCGGGGGTGGCACCGCGCGGGCCCGCCGGCCCCGGGACAGGTGACACGGTGGCCTTGGCAGAAAGGAGGGATGTGCCCCAAAAATGATAACGAGGCGCGGGGCGGGTCACCCCGGCCGGGGACAGCCTTGGGGGCCGCCAGCCAGGGTCACCCCGGCGGGGGTGGCCTTGGGGACTCGGTGCCACTGCTGGGGGCGCCTCACGTGCCGGGGGGCGGGCCCGGCATTCCAGGGCTCCGTCCCAAATCCCAAACACCAAACCCCAATCCCCAAGCCGAAATCCCAACCCCCAAATCCCTAATTCCAAACCCCAATCCCCAAACCCCAATCCCCCCCAATCCCAACCTCCAAATCCCAAATCCCAAACCCCAAATCTCAAACCCCCAAATCTCAAACCCCCAATCCCAACCCCCAAATCCCAAATCCCAAACCCCAAATCCTCAAGCCCAAAACCCCAAACCCAAAATCCCAAACCCCGAACCCCAAATCTCAAACCCCAAAATCCCAAACCCGAAATCCCAAATCCCAAACCTCAATCCCCAGATTCCAAACCCCAGACTCCCCCTACGAGCAGGGAAGGGCTTTAGGGGTGTTCCAAGTCGGGTACGAAGCTTGTCCCTTGTCCCTTGTCCCTTGTCCCCTGTCCCCAGGCGCGACAGTTCCCGCTGTTCCAGCCAGCGCTGGGGGCGGGGGACAATGGGGAAAGGGACACGGGGGTCCCCTCTTTGGGGTGTCCCCGGGACAAGGATGAGCAGCTGGGACGCCGAGCGGGGCTGGCGGCGGATGCGACATCGGCGACAGGCACCGGGGGGCGCGCCGGGCCCGTCAGTGCCACCGCGCGGGGACAGCGCTGTCCCCTCCCTCCTCGGAGCGCGGAGCTGTCCCCTGCCAGGCCACAGGGGCTGTCTCCTCCTGACCTCGGGCCCTGTCCCCTCCATCCCTGCTGTCCCTGTCCCTGTCCCCATTGCTGGCCCAGCCCCAAACCCCACTGGCTGCAGCCCCACGCCTGGGGGACATGGTGGCACAGTGCCACCTCCTCCTGTCCCTCTGTCACTGTCCTGGGTGGGACCCGCTGTGTCCCCTCCTGCCATGGACAAGGGGGCAGGGCCCAGGGGACACAGAGGGACACCGAGGGACATGGAGGGACACGAAGGGACACAGAGGGACAGTGAGGGACACTGAGGGACACTGAGGGACATGGAGAGACACCGAGAGACACTGGGGGACACAGAGAGACACCGAGGGACATGGACAGACGCCAAGGGACATGGAGGGACACAAAGGGACACAGAGGTACAGTGAGGGACACTGAGGGACACTGAGGGACGCGGAGGGACACCATGGGACACCGAGAGACACTGGGGGACACCGAGGGACACTGAGGGACACAGAGAGATGCAGAGGGACACAGAGAGACACGGAGGGACATGAAGGGACACCGGGGGACATGGAGGGACACCGAGGGACACACAGCTCCACGCCGAGCCATTGTCCCCACCCCTGAAGTCACAACCCCATCAGTGTGTCACCTCCGCACCCCCTTCCAGCCCCTTCCCGCAGGGTGGGCACACGCCAGCACCGCCCCTGTGTGTGTCCCCTGTCACACAGGTGTCCCCTCACGGGTCCTGCCCTTGTCCCCCACCCGGAGAAGTCACCGAGCCACTCCCAGAGCACGAGGGGACAGCCGTGTCCCCTGGCCCGGGGGCTCTGGCAGGAGCTGGGGGGACAGGAAGGGCTCGGGGGTGCCAAGGGACCCGCAGCGACACTTCATCTCCAGCCCTGGTGACAGAAGCGGTGACAAAAGCGCTGCCCCGCCCCCGCAGCTCGGGAGGAGCGGGACAGATCCGCGTCACCTCCCCCGCGTGGCCTTGTCCCCAGTGCCACCCACGCCGGCCACCAGCGCGGTCCCTCCGCAGCGCTCTCGTCGCGCGGGGGAGGTGACACCGCGGGGGTTTTTGTCACCTTTGGAGCGAGCGGGTGACACCAGGGCCACCCCTCCCCTCGGGAGTCACCCCCGGGGACACCGGCACCCCCCGCTGCAGTGGCACTCGGGGATTTGGGGCCGGGAAGGGATTTGGGGGCGCAGCTCCCAGCTCTGCGGGCTCTCTGCCCCCCGAGCCCATGGGATGCGATGGCATGTCCCGCAGGGGACACTCAGGGGACAGTGCCACCTCCCCGGGGTGCCCGAGGCCTCCCGGGAGCAGCACCTGGAGCTGCGGCTTCACTGCCTGACCCCGAAACTGCACCTGCTGCACAGGGACCTCCCTGCCCCACAGAAACCCTACAGAGACCCTCTGCCCCATAGATACTCTATAGGGACCTCCCTGCCCCATAGAGACCCTATAGAGACCTCCCTGCCCCATAGAAACCCTATAGAGACCCCTCTGTCCCATAGATACCCTATAGGGACCTCTCTGCCCCATAGATACCCTACAGAGACCTCCCTGCCCCACAGAAACCCTATAAGGGCTTTCTCTGTGGGTCCCTGCCCCATAGATACCCTATAGGGACCTCTCTGCCCCATAGATACCCTACAGAGACCTCCCTGCCCCACAGAAACCCTATAAGGGCTTTCTCTGTGGGTCCCTGCCCCATAGAGACCTCCCTGCCCCATAGAAAACCCTACAGGGACCTCTGTGCCCCGTAGAGACCCCCCCTGTCCTAAAGGGACACCCCCTGCCCCATAAATCCTACAGAAGGGCCCTCCTGCCCCACAAAGTCTCCTCTGCCCTACAGAGGGACCCCCCCGCCCCACAGGGTCCCTCTGGGGGTCCGTCCCGCTCGGCTCCCCGCTGAATTTGAGGGATTTCCCCCCAGTTTCTTCTATTCCCCGCAGGGTTTTCGTCCCGGGCTCCTCCCCGCTCTCCCCGAGCGGATCCGGGAAAATCCCGGCGGTGAAATCTCGCCCAGAACCCCCCGGGACTCGAATTCTGGCGGGGAAAATTCTTTTTTGTCACAATCGTGTTGAAAATGAAAGGTTTGGCTGGCAAACGCACCCTGGAGGGTTTTCCCTGGCACGAGAGGAAGGCTCACCATCCTCCTCAGCATCCCTCAGAGATTTGGGGATGCTCGAGACCCAGAGGGGGGGTCCAGGATCGGCTTTGATGTGAAACTGGAATTAAAAAAATGAGGGTTTTTATTCCCTTCCTCCGTTAAAACGAATTTCTGCTCGCTGCTTTATTGCCAGGCTTCAAAGCTGCCAGGGGGATTGGGGTTTGGGGCATCCCATCCCATGGGGCGAGGAGGAGGAGGAGGAGGAGGAGGAGGAGGAGGGGATCATCCCGAGTTTAACTTCCCCCGGTTTCTCCCGGGCCATCTCATTTCCCCTAAAGCGCCGCATTTCCCGCTCAGACCCCTCCCCCTGATCCGCCCAGCCCTTGTCCCGCCTGGATCCCCCTCGGGTCCCACTCGGATCCCTCTCAGATCCAGCCTGAATCCCCCTCAGATCCCTCAGTCTTCCTCTCAGATCCTGCCTGGATCCCCCTCAGATCCCTCAGTCCTCCTCTCAGATCCCACCTAGATCCCCTTCTCAGATCCCACCCAGATCCTCTCAGATCTCACCTGGATCCCCCTTGGATCCCACCTGGATCACTCCCCATCCCAGCCTGGACCCCGGGAAAGCAGAGGGACAGACAGACAGACAGACAGACAGACCCCGGGTTAAACCCCGGGATCCTCGGGGAAAAACGGGGAGCACGGCAGCCAAAAATCCCCCAAAGCGGAGCTGCCGCATCCCGGGCTGGGAAAAGCGGCTGGGCAGGGCTGAGGCAGCCGGGAGCGAGCCGGGAGCGCCGCAGGGATCCGGGATCCCCACCCTTGGAATGCCGCAAATGGATTTTAAGGGAAGGCGCGGCCGGGATGCAGCAGCGCCTCTCCATCCCTGCAATCCCGGCTCCGGGGGATCCCGATCTCAGTGGGAAAGGATTCCCGGGGTGTCCCAATCCTTCCGTGGGGATACAGGATGGTCCTGCATGACAAATCCTCCTCCTGGAGCAGCCCCCGGGCTGGAATAGCCCCAAAAACGACCCTGGTGTAAAAACCCAAACGTTCCTGGTGGTTTTTGTTTGAAGCATGTGGAATAGCGTCACTGTCATATTTTCTGAAAAATCTCTTTGCCCAGGATTTCTCTCCTGGGAAGCTGAGAAGCCTCAGTGAAAAATGACAACAATAATTATCTGATTTGCTTCTCCTGCGTTTTGCTGCTGTGGAATGTGTTTGGACATTGTTTACCAAGAGGTGCATGCTTGATTGGTTTCACGTTAATTGTTTTGACTTAATGACCACTCACGGTCGGGCTGTGTCGGACTCTGAGGAGTCAGTCACGAGTTTCCATCATCACTCTTGTTAAACCTTCTGATGTATCCTTTTCTCTATATAGTTTAGTATAGTTTAGTACAGCATCCTTTTAATATAACATAACACCATAAAATAATAAATCAGCCTTCTGAGATCGTGGAGTCAGATTCATCTCTTCCCTCGTCCTGGGGACCCTCACAAAGACCACAGAACAGCCCCAAAAATGACCCTGGGGTTAAAACCCCAAATGCTCCTGGTGGTTTTTGTTCATTGCTGCTCCGCCTGTGCCAGGAAAAGCCTGGAAAAGCTGCTGGAATGGCTGACCCCATGCGCTGGAGCTTCCCGGGAGAGCTCACATCCCAGAATAACCCCCGGGACAGCGAGGTGACAGCGTGGGGACATCGCGGCTCCCCCCGGGCAGCCCCGAGGCCACAACAAATCCCGGGTTTTGGCTGGCTGGATTTCAGGAAGCAGCGGAGCGTGTCCCGGGAGAAAACACACCCGCAGGGCTCGGCCTGCGCTGCTTTCCTCAGGGATTTCGGCAATAAAACCTCCGCGGTTTGTCCTGGCTGGTTTGTCCTGTGAGCCCCGCCTGTGTCGCTGTCACCCGGGGCCTCCCGCTTGTCCCCGCGGTGCTCGCACCCCCGCTCTGCGCCGGGTTTTTGGGCAAGGAAAGGGATTTTGGGCGGCCAAACTGGAATTCTGGCTCCCTGCGCCCGCTGCCACCCATTCCAGGGTGGGAATTCTTGAGCGTCACCTTCGTGCGCTGCTCCCGAGCCTCTTTCCCGGGATTTTGGAGCTTTGGGGTCCCACCGGTGGAGCTGGGAGTGGGAAGAGCTCCGAGTCCGTGCGCTGCACCCAAAAATTCCCCCCGGGCTCTGGGCTCCTCGGCGTTCCCACCCCACGGGGCTGCCAAAATTCCCGCTCCCGGCTCGGGAATGGCCCGTTCCCGACTCCTGCCTCCTCCCTTCCCGCACGTCGCGGGCGCCAGCGGGAATTCTGTGCCAAGGAGGGATGGAGGCAGGGAAAGGTTTCGCTTTCGGCTGCCAAACCTCGCCCCCGTGAGGAGCGGGGACGGTCGGGTCCCCTCAGTGCCACCCCCGTGTCCCCAGCGCTGTGCGTCACTGCAGTCCCGAGGTGCAGCTCATTCACCCATCCCGAAATATTTCCCCGGCAGGAGCACCGGGAATAGCCGGGCACGGACCGGGACGAGCCCCGAGCCGGTTCTGCCTTTCTGCCGGGCCCGCTTTGCTGGAGGCTTCGTTCGCTCCTGCCTCTTTTAGCACCTTCCAAAGTCCTGAATTCCCGTTCCTCGCCTCCCCCCAGCCCCAGCCCAGCCCTTTTTCCCTCACAGCACCGACCACCAGCTCGCTTTTCCCAAAAATCCCTAGCATCCCAGGCAGGAGGAGCGGGGATGGCTCCACACCACGAACCCCGCCGCTATTCCCTCCCCTCCCTGCCCAGGGCTGCTGCTCACTCCCTCCTTTGGGATTTCCAGCGGGAATTTGCTGCTGGCCCGAAACAGGAGCAGCAAACCCGGGGCTGGAGAGAGCAGGACATGGAAAAGGTCAAGGGAGATCCCGGCCCCATCATTCCCAGTGAGAACCGCGGCGCTCTCCTGCCTTTCTTCCACTCTTTATTCCAACCATCCGCTTTGGTTACAGGTCTGAAAGGGTTGGGGGGATTTTTTTTTGGTAGCTGTTGTGGTGGGTTTTTAAAATTTTCCTCTCCTGTGATCCGCCCCCGCCTGCTGTAATATTATAAAATCCTACAAGACAGAAACGAGCAGTCGATATAATAAATATCTGTTAGTCCACAAAGTTAAAGTGCTTTGAGAAGGGCTGTGAGAAGCTCTGTCCTGGGCTGGGCATGGGGAACATCTCGGGGATGTAGTGCAGTAGGAAGCTCTGGCCCGCTGCCCGCGGCCCCTCGGGCTCTCCCGAGCCGGGACAGGCATTGGAAGCACGGCAGGGGTGTCCCCTGGGTGTCCCCGCCCAGGGCCGGGCCGCTCCGGGCTGGGCAAGGTTGGGACAAGGAGCGGGATCCCCCTTTGCAGGGAGAAAATCCCGATTTTCACAGTTTAGTCTCGCTCCGAGACCTCCGAAAGCGCGGGGGAAGCGAAGCCCGGGCCTGCCCCGGGGGACAGGGACAGAGGCGGGGACAGGCGCAGCCCCCCCGCTGCCCTGAGATCCGCGGCCGCTTTCCCTGAGGACGCCCGGGACAGGGTGGCAGCGGGCTGGGCCCCGCTGCGATGCCCCTCAGCTGCCTGCAGAGGATTTGTGCGTCTCCAGCGTCTCCCCAGCGCCCCCCGCTCCGCTCCGGGCTCTGCTCCCACCTCCCCTTTCCCGTCCCCACGCCCCAAATCCAGTCACCTTCCGAGGCTTTTCCATGCAAATTCCCACGCGGCGGCGCCGATTCCCGACCTCCCTCCCACACCAAAAAACAACGAACCGAGCCCCCCTCAGGCCTCCGAGCCCTCCGGAGCAGGAGGGGACTCGCCGGGGGTGTCCCAGCCGCTGCCAACCCCAACATCACCCCCCAAAACCTCGGGAGGCAGCGGCCCCCGCCGGCATCCCGCAGTCCGGAGGCCGAGGGCCGGCTCCTCCTCCTCCTCCTCATCTTCATCACATGCAAGGAGCGGCCTCGCCCTGAGCATCAGCGCATGCATGGCTGGCCAGCGGGGCCGCCACCGTGTCACACCCTCCTCCCGCGGCTCCGCCAGCGAGGCCGGCCGTGAGGAAGGCGAGCGGCTCAAGGTCCACGGAGCCGCAGAAACCACCGCGGCAGCGGGCAGGGCGAGCGGGACGGCGTCAGTGGAAGAGCTCGGCCAGGGCCACCACGAGCAGCAGCTGGAGCCACGAGGCCAGCGTGGCCGGAGCGCGGCCGCGCTGCCACAGGAAGCGCTGGCGGTCCAGCAGGCGCTCCTTGACCAGCGCCTGGCGGAAGCCGTCCTCCTCGGACACGCAGACGTAGTGGCCGTAGTGCTCGCGCCGGACGCTGGGGATGAAGTGGAAGCAGTCGTGCTGCGGGTGCGAGGTGTTGCAGCTCTTGATGAGCACGTCCTCGTGGTACCAGTTGTAGGTGGCATAGTGGGACTCGATGGAGCAGTTGAGGTAGTAGCGGGACAGGGGCATCACCGAGATGTTCCGGAAGTCGTCTGCGGGGACACGGGGGTGAGGCTGAGTTAGTTGGGAGCAGTCTGGGTTTTAGTGGGGCGGAGGAAGACTCAGAGGTGGCTTCTGAGAGAGAACTCCTTGAAACTTCTGGTCTGCCCTGTTATTCCTGCTCCCATGTCTCTGCCCGAGAGCCCCTTAATTTCAAAATTATATTAATAATTTGGAGGGATGGGGTTTTCCATTTTCCATTTCAGGGGAGGCTCCTGCCTTCCTTAGCAGACACCTGTCTTTCAAACCAAGACAGACGACCTGTCCAGACTCATCAAAACCCATCCAAATCCCTCCGAACCCATCAAAACTCATTCAAACCTGTCCAAACCCATCCAAACCAACCCAAACCCATCCAAACCTATCCACTCATCCAAACCCTCCCAAACACATCCAAACTCGTCCAAACACAACCAAATCCACCCAAATCCTTCCAAACCCAACTAGACTAATCCAAATCCCTCCAAACCCATCCAAACCCATCCAAACCCATCCAAAGCCTGGAAAATCCAACAATTCCTTCCCCAGCTACCACATCTCCATGTACCTTCCTTGACATCACCCCTCTGGCAGCTTCCTCGCCATGAGTCCAAGTTCAGGTTCTGGAGCACATCCCTGGGGGATGGGAATGGAAATAAGCACCAAGAGAATTTTGGGAAGCGGCAGTTCAGGGATGTGTATCCCCCACATCAGTGGGATGAGCGGGAATCTCCCCCTCCCATCCCAATTTCAGAAGGTTGGAGATGACCAATGTGAGACCCAGCAGCAAGGAGAGGGGATGGGTGCCCAAAACCCTTCAAGGGACGGACGGATCCACACAGAGCACTCCAAACTTTCAAGGAGAGGGGTTGGGTGCTGAAAACCCTTCAAGGGAGGGATGGATCTGCGCAGAGTACCCCAAACTTTTGGGGAGAGGGATTGGGTGCTGAAAACCCTTCAAGGGACAGATGGATCCGTACAGAGCACCCCAAACTTTCAGGGACAGGGGCTGGGTGCCCAAAACTCTTCAAGAGAGGAATGGATCCACACAGAGCACTCACAGTTTTGGGAAAATGTGTTTGGGTGCCCAAAACCCTTCAAGGGAGGTATGGATCCATGCAGAGCACCCCAAACTCTTGGGGAGATGGACTGGGTGCCCAAAACCCTTCAAGGGACAGATGGATCCGTACAGAGCACCCCAAACTCTTGGGGAGAGGGATTGGGTGCCCAAAACCATCCAAGGGAGGGAGGGATCTATGGAGACAACCCCAAAGTTTCGGGGAGAAGAGTTGGGTGCCCAAAACCCTTCAAGGGAGGGATGGATCCACACAGAGCACCCCAAACCTTCATGAACAGCGCATCCACCCCAAAGCCACTCGCGCACTCAGCCCAGGAGGGGAATGCAGGGGGTGTGGGTGTTTTTCAGGTGGGATTGGGGTGGGAGTGGCCCCCACGCACCGGCTGAGGGCCAGCGAGAGGCAGGAGCCGTTGGCCCAGCCGCAGTAGGGGTCCCTGGCCAGCACGCAGCTGTGGCAGTTGTTGCGGTAGGCGCCGCACATGTCCATGGGCAGCTCCAGGACGCGGCTGCTGGAGCCCACGTAGAGCACGGCCTGCCGGAGGAGAGCACAGGAACTGTCATTCCGTGTCCCAGGGAAGGTCAGGAAGGAGCTGGAGCTGTTGGAGGGAGGCCAAGGAGATGCTCCAAGGGTGGACCCCCTCTGGAGCCAGGCTGGGAGAGCTGGGGGTGCTCACCTGGACAAGAGGAGGCTCCAGGGAGAGCTCAAAGCCCCTGCCAGGACCTAAAGGGGTTCCAGGAGAGCTAGAGAGGGAATTTGGAGGGACAGGACACAGGGAATGGCTTCCCACTGCCAGAGCGCAGAGATGGACGGGATATTAGGAGTTGGGAATTGTTCCCTGGCAGGGTGGGGAGGGGCTGAGATGGAATTCCCAGAGCAGCTGTGGCTGCCCCTGGATCCCTGGAAGTGCCCAAGGCCAGGGTGGCCACTGGGGCTTGGAGCAGCCTGGGATAGTGGAAGGTGGGACTGGATGATCATTAAAGGTCATAGGGTGATCATTAAAGTGATCATTGAAGGTCATAGGGTCATCATAGGATAGTCATTAAAGGTCCCTTCCAACCCAAATAGTTCCATTATTTCACTCCCAGACCCTGGGGCTGGCACTGACCCATCCATGCCTCACCCACCCCATTCTCCCACCCCCAGAGCAGGGACCCACCCTGGCGTGGTCCAGGATCATGGTCTGGATGGGATCCTTGTTGGGGAACACCTGGATCTCCACGATGTTCTGCACCCCATCTGGCAGCTCCACCACCTTGTGGATGGACCCCTTGTCTGGGGAGAGAGAGGGCACAGACCTGGTGAGGCACCCTGAGAGTGGTGACGGTGCCAGGAGGTGCCTGCCTGCACCCGACACCCAGCGAGGGCAGGAGCAGCACCCCGAGGGAACTGGGCTGGGAATCCTCGTGCTTCCCCCTTCCCAAAGGGATCCCTTCTCCCCGCTCAGCCAGGGGGAGGGGAAGCCCAGCTCGTGCAGGACCCCCTAGGTGACTCCACGTCCATCCCACAGCCCTTCCTGTTGGATCAGGCTGCCCAGGGGGACCCTGCTGGGCATTGGCTGCATTTACACCCAGGATCCTGCAAATCCTCCATTGCTCTGTCCCTCTGTCTCTCTGTTTCACCCTATTTCAACTCTATTGCTCTGTTTCTCTCTCTATTTCTTTGTTTCTCTCTAACTCTGTTTCTCTGTTCCTGTATTTCTCTGTTTCTCTCCATTTATTGCTCTGTTTCTCTTTCTATTTCTCTGTTTCTCTTTAACTGTGTTTCTGTTTCTCTCTCTCTTGCTCTGTTTCTCTATTTCTGTATTTCTCAGTTTCTCTCTAACTGTCTCTATTTCCCTGTTTCTAACTCTCTTGCTCAGTTTCTCTTTATTTCTCTCTATTTCTCTCTAACTGTAAAATCCCAAACCCATCACTCGTGGGCCCCAATCCAACCCCAGCCACCCACCGAGAGCCGGCTGCACCTTCTCCATCACAAAACCAGGAATTTAAACCCCTGCAGGTCCCTCCACGAGTGCCAGAGAACATATCCCACGGATGGGAGGGACCAGGACAGCTCGGGAAGCACCAAAAAACGACAGAGCTGCTCTTTGGGGAAGGATTTCTGCCCCCCAGCACGAACCGTGCCCGCCTCCCCCGTGCCTGGGACGCTGCCCAGAGCCCACACAGCCAGCCTGGCAGCGATCAGCTGTTCCCGAAATTTGGCAGCTCGCTACTGCCTGACGAGCATATGCCAGGCTGGGAACGCAGCCCTGCCCGCGGGGAACGTCCCCTGGCTCTGTCCCCGCACCTGTGGCCAGGTAGAGGACGTTGTAGCGCTGCCCGTCGCCCGCGGCCACCTCGTGCACGCCGATTTTCTGGTAGCGGTGCTTGTTGTGGAACAGGGGGCTCCTGGAGGGGGACAGCGGCTCCACCCGCTCCTCCACCTCGGGGTGGCTGTCCGCGATCTTGAAGGTCTCGCTCGGCGTGTGCTGCCCCGAGGGGACGCACTGCGGCAGAGGGGACAGAAGGGGACAAAGGGGACCAGAGTCAGAGGTGGGTGGAGCGCTGAGGACGGCGGGGGAAGGGGACAGCTCTGCCCCGCGGGTGTTGTCACTGTGCCTGTGCCAGGTGCCCTCTGAGATCCTCTGTCCCCGTGCTTTCCATGAAGGGATCGGACCTTTTCCAGCCTCCCTCCGTTCCCAGCTCCTCCCTCGCTCCGTGTCCCCTCCCCGGGCCTCCCGCGGGGCGGCTCCTGTCCCTCCCTCACCTGGCCAGGCTTGACCTCCGGGGTGGGGCCGTTGTAGCCTTTGAGCCGCGATGTCCTGAACACGTTGTCGATGTCCCCGAAGGAGTAGACGCAGACGGCAGAGCTTCCCCTGAGGGGACAACGACAGGGTCAGGGGAGACACTGGGCTGTGCCCATCGCCGTGCTCACTCCAGCTGTTTTCCAGAGGGAAAAGAGGGCTGGAAGGGAGGATTTGGGCCAGGGCCCCTCACCAGGTGTTGGTGAAGAGCCCATAGACCTTGGAGCGCCGCCAGTCGCCCGCAGGGACGAAGAAGACGTCCTGCAGCCAGTTGAAGTTGCCCTTGGTGACAGGGTCCACGCAGATCAGGGTGGCCTTGAGGAACGTGGTCCACTTGGAGGCTGAGAGGGAGCTGGTTCCTCCCCTGTCCTCCTGGGGGCAGGGACAGCGAGGAGGGAGTCAGGATTTGGGGGAAACACCCCAAAATGCCCATCCTGATGGGGAACCATGGGATGCTGCACAATCCTGTTCCTGCCATCCCAGTGAGACAGAGCGGGGAATTCCCTCCCCTACGAGGCCGAAGGACGAGGCAGTGCCCCACTCAGAGGGGCCAAACCAAGACTGGGTAAGCCCAGGGGAGCTGGCACGTCCCCTGTCCCCCCTGGAGCTGTCCTGGCTGCCACTCCAGCCTGTCCCCAAGGTACCTTACACAGCTGGGCCACCCGCGAGATGTTCCGGGGCGCCTCGGGGCTCTTGTCCGGGTTGTCCTCGCGGAAGAAGTAATAAATCTTGTCCTGGTGAGGCTCCTCATGCCTCAGCGTGGTGGCTTTGACAAACTGAGGGTCTGGGGAGGCAAGGGACAGAGCTTGGACCTGATTTCATCTGGGGAGCCAGCAGTGGGGACAGGGCAGGGAGTGGGACACGGCTGTGTCCCAGGGAAAGGACAAATCTCAGCCCAGGCTGCCCCTCCTTGGGAAGGCTGAGCTAGAACTGAGATGAGACTGAGCTCAAGAATAAAGCAGGGATTTATTACAAGGATCTCCTCAATGGATCCACCTTGGGCAGCACAAAAGCCCAGCCAGGGCTACACCCAAGATGAACCAAAATGGTCACAAAGATGGACAACCAAGGTCTCTCACTTTTATAAGTTCTGCTCCATTTGCATATTGCAGTTAATTGTCCAATTACAGTTTTAGATTATGAAATCCCATCCTTTTTGTTTTTCTCTCTTCATTCCACTGTTGTTTATGCCCTTGGGGCTGAGATCTGGATCATTTCTCCTTGGTGCCCAGCTAGAGCAGGAATTGTTTTGTCTCCCTGCTCTGTGCAGAGAGTTCCCCATCCCCTAACATGATGCCCAGACCCACACACTAAATCTGAAAAGTATAAAAGCTAAAGCTGAGGCACCAGTGCCACCTTCCCAGTGCCTCCTGCCTGACTTCATGGACTCATTCCCTGCAGGGAACAACTCCCTGGAGCCTGGGGAAGCCTTGGCAGCCACAGAACCCCAAGTCCCTCCTGGCTCTGGGAGCTGTTGTGGGAAGGAAGGCTCCCTCAGGAGGAGGATTCCATGCTGTGTGTTGGGAAAACCCCGTAACACCATTCCTATTAATGCACCACTGGGTCGCTCTGAGCATCCTGAGCTGCTGTTTCCATGGCAGGGAATCTCCAGGGATCAGAGCCCTGCTGTTCCCAGGGCAGGGAATGTCCCAGGATCATCCTGGCAGCCCTGGGGCTCTCAGGTCTGGTTTGGTTTCCTCCTCCCTGTTTTATCCCGCTGCCATTTTAGTTTTGTTTTTTGTCTCAATAATACTTTCCGGGAAGCCACCACAGCAGCCACCACAACCCCACAGAACTGGAGCAGGGTCCTTTCCCCATGTCCCCTCCCTGTCCCTGCCCCGGGTCTGGCCCTGGCTGTGGTTTGCCCAGGGCCCCTGCCCACACTGGAAGTTGCCCAATGCTGTGGGGCAGCTGCCGGGCATTTTGCACAACCCAATTTCCTTCCACCCTGCAGGAGGGACTCGCCAGCCTCATTTCCCCATGCCCCAAGGACAGGGAAGTCACTTTTGTGCTGGTTTGGGACAGGGGTCAGGGGAAGCAGACAGCTGGCTCCCTCCTGGCGGGCACTGAGGGCACCCGATGTGTCGGATTAAGCTTAGGGGGCACAGCTGCACCACAAACTGGAGTTTGTGTACACAGCATGGTGGAGAGCAACTCTTAACTGTGGATCACCCTCAGCACAAAATTCCATTGCCAAAGAACCAAGATTTTCCAATTCTTGAGGTTCAGAAGGTGCTTTAAGAAGATCAGGGACCTAATGACACCAATTAGTTATGGGATTGGTCTCGATGGCAGCCTCACGCCAATAATTGCCACCATTGGGTATTGGCCACTCCTTGGCTGGCACTGGCACATCAAACAGGTCACAAAGGGTTTGTTTGGGATCAAATTGGTCAAACATTTGGTGTCTGAGCCTGCAGACTTGGCTACAGCAACCCAAACACTCCTTTTTGGTGGATCTACAGCTGTATCTGCACTGTGAAAGCAAGCAAAGCAAAACCAACGAGTTTTGCTTAATCCGACACTGATGAGCCCCCACAAGAAGCTCTGGAGCTTCTCCTGCCCCCTGCCAGTTATGGGGGGGCAGAGTCCAGTGGGGATCCCCCCAGTGGGAATGTCCCCCTGCCGGGATTGTCCCCACCGTGGGAATGTCCTCACTCACTCTGCATCACAGTGTCGCTGGTGTAGAGCTCTCCCCCACCCCTCACACGGCGGAATCGAGGGATCTTCCCATTCTGCTGGCTCTTCTTGATGGTGGAGTAGATGTCTTGGCCTGTGGGACAGAAGGGAGTGGGAAGAGGATGAGAGAAAGCAGCCAGGACTTCCTGGGCATCACAGGGATGGTGGGTATGGAACAGGAATCCCAGTCCTGACACCCAGTTCTTGAAGGGTGACAGGGACAGATTCTTGGAAGGATCCTCACCTGTCCCCACAGCAGGCCTGGAGCAGTGGGATCACTGCAGACCCTCCTTCCAAGGTCCATCCCAACCCAAAGCATTCCTGATTCAGGTCCCTCCTTCCCAGGTCCCTCCTGACCCAAAGCATTCCCAAAGCATTCCTGATTCAGGTCCCTCCTTCCCAGGTCCCTCCCCACCCAAAGCATTCCTGATTCAGCCCTCCTGACCTAAGGCATTCCTGATTTCCAGTGTTCCTCCCAAACAGAGCCCCCATCCCACGCCCCTGTGGGAATCTCCAACCTCTGTCCCAAAGGGATGTGCATTTCCATGCAAAAAAATGAGGAGAGCCAAAGGGACAAAGCCCTTGGAGCAGCCTCAGGGAGTTGCTGTTTGTCCCAGGAAGGCTTCAAGCACAACAAAACCACGGGAAAAAAGGAAAATGGGAAAATATCCCACTTACCATCAACAACGACGAGGGTGTTGGAGTCAGGGGTGAAGGGAGCGATCCCTCTCCCATCCCAAGGCGAGCTCTCCTTCCTCTGTGTCTGGGGAAGGGCAAAAGGGATCCTGAGTGGGGTCAGGCCAGGTTTTCCTCACCCAGGATGGGGGAAGGGTCCGTACCACGTTCCAGCAGGTGGGAGCGCAGGCGCCGGTCCCGCACACCAAGAGCCCGTCCCCATACTGCTCCACCAGGGTCAGGTAATTCCGGCTGTCCTCCTGCCAGGGGAGAGGAGCCTGGCAATGGCACAGAGCCCCCAGCACCACACCAGTTCCCAGATCCTTCCTGGGTTTTCCCAGATCTCCTTGTCCAGAGGGAGCTGATGAGGAGCTCACACAGCTCCTTCAACCAAATACTCCAGCCCTCCCCATCCCACTGTTCCGTCTTCAACCCAAATCCTCCCCATCCCACTGTTCCCTCTTCAACACTAATCCTCCCCATCCCATTATTCCTTCAACCCAAATCCTCCCCATCCTACTGTTCCCTCCTCAACCCAAATCCTCCAGCCCCTGCCACCCCACTGTTCCCTCACAGGTGGGACCTACCAGATTCCCAGAGGACACGCACTGGCCTTCATTTTTCACCGGGAACTCTTCCTAGGATAAGAGAGGGAAACATTTCCATTCCTGCTCTCCCAATGCCACCAGGCGTGGGCTCAGTGCACCACAAGGTCACCAAAACCCACGAGGTGTCCTTGTCCCCCACCCCTGGTGCCTGAAATCCCGCAGGAAGGCCGGGCTGGATGCCAGTGACAGAATCTGAGCATTGCTGCTCTCAATTCGGAAAGGATCCCTGGCTGGAAATATCCAGGGTGGATCCAGAAAGGATCCCTGACTTAAAAAATCCAGGGTGGATCCAGAAAGGATCACTGTCTGGAAATATTTGGGATGGATCCAGAAAGGGTCTAAAGCTGGAAACATCCAGAATGGATCCAAAAAGGATCCCCAGGCTGGAAACATTTGGGATGGATCCAGAAAGGATCCTTGGCTGGATACATCCATGGTGGATCCAGAAAAAATACCCTGAAAACTGACAGCCAGGATGGATCCAGAAAGGATCCCTGGATGGGAACATCCAGGATGCATCCAGAAAGGATCCCCAACAGGAAATATCCAGGATAGATCCAGAAAGGATCCCTGGCTGGAAATACCTGGGATGGATCCACAAAGGATCCCTGGTTAGGAAGATCCAGCATGGATCCAGAAAAGATCCCCAGCTGGAAATATCCAGCATGGATCCAGAAAGGACCCCAGCCTGGAAATGTCCAGGATGAATCCAGGAAAGACCACTGGCTGGAAACACCCTCTGTGCGGAGAAGTGAGAACCTTGAAGGGATCCCACCCAAGGTAAAACCCACCCGTGGACAACATGGGAGATTTAACCCTAATCCTAACCCTAACCCTAAACCTAACCCTCATGCTAGCCCCAAACCTAACCCCAACCCCAGCTCTAACCCTGACACATTCTTTCCTGCTGGGATTTCGTTCCCTGGCAGGATGGAGCTGGCTGGGCAGAGACCAGGCTCATCCAGGCCCAGAATTGTGGCCAGGAGATGGATCCCGGAGACTTTTTGTGTGGTTTTGCTGCCAAACCCGTTAGCGGAGCCTCCTCACCGTGTAGTTCTCACGCGTTGCAAAGTCGTAGTAGTAGAGCCTCCCCTCGCCCCCGACGTAGATGGAGGAGGTGTTTTCCTGGTGGAAGAACACCGGGAACCTCTCCCTCCGTGGGAACACATATTCCTTGGCACCTGGGAAGGGCACACACCTCAGGGAGCTGCTCGGGGGGCACCCGCAGATCCCATTCCTGCCCGTGCCCTTGTCCATCCTTCAGGAGGAAAGGAAGAACCTGCCCAGGAGGATGGACAGGGTGTGGATCTCCAGAAGGATGGACAGGGTTTGGATCTCCAGGAGGATGGACAGGGTTTGGATCTCCAGGAGGATGGACAGGGTGTGGATCCCAGGCCAGACAGGAGAAACATTCACCCAAAGCCACCACCCCCAGGTTCGGTGTCCCAGACAGGAACAAAAAGTGGCAGCCAGCCCTCAGATGTCCCAGCTGGCAGCAGATCCGTCTGTCTGCCCCTCTGCCCTTCCTCTTTCACATCCCACCTTCTCCAGCCCCCCTTCCCTACAAACCCGCTCCATTCCTGCTGTGTGTCCAGCTGGGCTGGGCGAGGCCGGCCCTGCTCCTCCCCTGGGATCCCAAAAACCAAGGTGTTCCCGGGGATCGCTCCGGGGCTCAGGGCTGCCCTCTGCCCGGCCCTCCGAGCTCGCCATTCCCGCTTTTCCTTTTCCCAGAGACAGCGGCCTCTGCCCTGGGCAGCACTCCCAGCGCTCGGCCAAAGGCCGGGAGCGCCGCTGGAGCTGGCAGCCGGCACCGCCGGGCAATTAATCAGCGGCGCGTGGCTCTTAATTGCCAGGGCTGGCACTTGGCACTGCCCAGCCCGGCTCTCTCTCTGCCCCGCTCAGCAGAGGCACCCCGGAGGTCACCGGGGCGCTGAATTCCCGCTGGGTGTGGGGGGTTATTCCCACCTCCTGCGGGTCCCTCATCCCTTAAAACAAGCAGAGTTTTCCCAGCAGGGCTGGGGAAGCTGCCAGAACCGCCCAGGTTCAATTTGGGGACACAATGAGGGGACAGCTTCCTGTGCTAGTCCCCTGGGACCGTCCCTTCCTGCCCCTGTGCCCTGCCCAGCCTTCCCTGTGCCCAAAGGCTCTGAGAAACCACTGAGCCCGAGCTGGAGAAGCTGGCACAGAACCTTCCAGGCTGATTCTGCAGCCAGCAGAGGCACAATCCCCTTCACACCCTCTCTCTTCCCAAAAACCCCACTCAAGTGCCGTGACCCCATCACCAACATGCCTCGAGGGGGTCTGCCCAGACCTCACCAAACTTTACTGGGTTTGAAACCCCAGCCCCTAAATCGCTGCTAACCCAGGCAAATCTCCAAGTTTTGAGTCTGAGCTCCAAACTCAGCTCCTCCTCCTCCTCTCCCACACTTCTCTCCTGCTGCCCTGAGGCTCCTCTGGGGGCTCTTCCTGAGCTCCCCGAGCCCTGCCGAGCTGCGAGCAGAAAACAAAGCAGCCCTAAACAATCATTTGGCCGGCGCCGAAGTTGTTGTTTATCCTGCAGCTCCCCGGGGACCGCCGTGAATCAGAGCCGAGAGAGGAAACAGCTCTGCCAGCCTCCAGCGAGCCTGGGCTGGGCTCGGAGCTGGCAACCGAGCCTCCGAGCGCTTCCAGGAGCGGCTGCTGGGATCCCTGTGCCGCTGGGGTCCTGTAGGGCTGGTCCTAAGCCCTGCAGAGCTGGTCCTGAGTCCTGCAGAGCTGGTCCTAAGCCCTGCAGGGCTGGTACTGAGTCCTGTAGGGCTGGTCCTGAATCCTGAAAAACCTGGTTCCAAGTCCTGCTCTGCCTGCAGCAGCTTGGGTTAGGGAAGGGGTTTGGATCTTGGTGGGATGGGGGAACATCCCTGCACCCCAAGCTGTGAGTCTGGGGTTTGATCCCCTTGTCCCCTGGTGGGATGGGGGAATATTCCTGCACCCCAAGCTGTGGGTCTGGGGTTTGAACATCATCAAGAGATGAGGATGAGGAGGCAGAGGGCATCATCTCAGCACCATAAAAGCATGGAATTTTTGGGAAAGGAAGGGACTCTAAAGTTCATCTCATTCCATCCTGTGCCAAGGTAGGGACACCTTCCACTGTGCCAGGGTGCTCCAAGCCCCATCCAGCCTGGCTTGGACACTGCCAGGGACAGGGTCGTGTCCCATTGTGTCCCCAAAGAACGAGACAACTCTCAAAAGCTGCTTTTGACACTGGAAATAAAGGTCGTTGCCCTTGGAGGGCTTGGCCCTGCCATCACCCCTGCTCCCAAATCTATCCCTGGAGCTCCAGGGGACACAGGGCTCATTCCCAGAGCCTGGCTGACCCCTCCGAGCCCCTGTGCCCGGCGTTTGCCGCCAGCCCCGCGGCTCGGGCGGGAATCAATGGCACCACTGTCCCTGGAAATGTCCCCGCTCCGGGGCCTGAATGGGAGAAAGGGCGGCTTTGTGCTCGGCAGAGCTCCGAGCCAGAGGGGAGGGAGCGGGGACATCAAATCAGGGAGAGGGACATCCCGGAGGATGCTGGGGGGAGGGAAGGGAGAGGGGACATCAAATCAGGGAGAGAGACATCCCGGAGGATGCTGGGGGGAGGGAAGGGAGCAGGGATGAGAGCCGGGAGATGCTCCGGATGCAGTGGAGATGTTATAAATTCATATTATAATATTGGCTTTTTTGTAAAAAATTAATGGATTTTATGTGTGGTGTTCAAGTAACTTTGTTGTAAAGATATGAGTGAAAATTCACTTGTGTGAATTCTTGTGTTTTTCACAGAGAGAGGGGAGCAATCCTGCTTTGCATCCAACCTTTGGTGACAGAGCAAGCGGCTCCCTGTGGGACCCAGAGCCCCTTGAGAAGCACCAGAGCATCCCAGAGCATTCTAAAGCATTCCAAAGCATCCTGGAGCATCCTGGAGCATCCCAAAGCGTTCCAGGGCATCCTGGAGCATCCCAAAGGATTCCAGAGCATCCTGGAGCATCCCAAAACATCCCAAAGCATCCCAGAGCATCCCAAAGCATCTGGAAGCATCCCAGAGCATCCTGGAACATTCCAGAGCATCTTGGAGCATCTCAGAGCATCCCAGAGCATCCTGGAGCATTCCAGAGCATCCCGGAGCCGGCTGTTCCCACCCCCGGAGCAGAGGGGCAGCGTGGGCTGCAGCCTCTCCCGCAAACCCCGTCTCAGCCCGCCTGGGGCTGAGTCAGCGCCGCCTTGCCTTCCCTCCCCTCTCCTCTCCTGTCCCGGCTCCAGCATTCCCGGCTGGCAGCGCCTCCCGCAGCCCAGACGCTCCTGAGTCACCGGCTCGCACCGCTACCGGCTCGCACCGCTCCCGGCTCCGGGGAAAAAAAGGAATTTGTGGGATTAAGCTCTTTTCTGACTGCTTCTGATTGCTATGGAGTGATTTATAAATCTGTATTGCCTCACAGGAGACTGAAAATGGAATAAAAGGTTTTAAAACGCCTCCCAGTTGCCCCACCTCGAAGTCAGGAAAGGGTTTAATCCAACGGGAATTCTGTGGGGATGCTGTGCTGGGGCAGAGCAGGGTGGAGGGGATGGTTCCCAAGGGATAAAATCAGGATTTGAAATTAAGCATTTATCTGAAATAAATGGAAGTGGAAGCGGGATGGGAGCAGAACCTGGATTTTGGGAGCTGGGGTGGGCACGAGGCAGATCCTTCATTTCCTGCTCATAAATTCCTGCAAAATGGGAATAACCTTGGAATGTGAGGTGGGAGAGCAGGGTAGGGAGTGTGACTGCTTCCTAAAATTGTCCACTCCTGGAATTGCCCCTTCCCTGGAATTGCCCTTTCTCTGGAATTGCCCCTCCTGAAATTGCCCCCTCATGGAATTGCCCTTTCTCTGGAATTGCCCCCTCATGAAATTGCCCCCTCCTGGAATTCCCTCTCCCTGGAATTCCCTTTCCCTGGAATTGCCCTCTCCTAAAACTGTCCTCTACCTGGAATTTCCCCCTCCTGGAATACCCTGCTCCTGGAATTGCCCCCTCCTGGAATTGCCCTGCTCCTAGAATACCCTGCTCCTGGAATTGCCCCCTTTCTCTGTAATTCCCTGTCCCTGGAATTGCCATCCCCTGGCACTGCCCGCTCCCACACGGCTCCTCGGCTGAGCTGTGCCACCCCGAGCTCTCCTGTCCCTGTCGCAGGATGGGGACAAGCGGCCGAGCCACCAGCACGTGGCAAACCGGGATTGGCACGTGGCAAACCGGGACTGGCACGGGGAAAAGCGGGATTGGCACGGGCACGGTGCCGAGCGCTGGCAGCGCCGCGGAGCAGCCGAGCCCTGCAGCCCAGGCGGTCCCCGGGAAGTGTCGCTGTGACGCGTGGCAGCGCTGTCACTCCCGGTGGCCCCGATGGCACTGCCACCTGCTCCGCTGCCCGCGCAGCCTCCAAACATTCCCCGGCTTGGATTCCTTTCCCCACCGCCGTGACACGTTCCCACCTCGATGACAGCGCGTCCGGCTGGGATCGGCGCTGGAGGCAGCAGGAAACTCTGACGGAAGGGCTGGGAATGTGGGAGTGGCCCTGGATGTCACCTGCGCCGTCATCCCGCCTGAGTCAGGGCGAGCGACCCGGGCTCTCCACAGCGATCCTGCCGCTGGGATAGCAACCGGGAGCGCCTGGATGCGGTGACACCGATCCCTGTCCCGCTCCCAGTCTGGATGTGATGACACCGATCCCTGTCCTGCTTGCGATACAGTGACACCGATCCCTGTCCTGCTCCCAGTCTGAATATGATGTCACCGATCCCTGCCCCGTTGCCAGTCAGGATGTGATGACACCGATCCCTGTCCCATTGCCAGGCAGGATGTGGTGACACCGATCCCTGTCCCGCTCCCACTTCCCACAGGATGAATGACAGCAGCCCAGGTCCCCTTCTCCCGGGAATGTGATTCAGGGCCACTCCCTGAGACACTCGGGACTCCATCCCAGCTCCCAAACTCCGCAGTGCGGCTGGAGTTTCGTCATTCCCTCAGGCCAGGCCGGGCCAGGAGGACAATCCCTGCATTTCCCACCTTCCCAACCTCTCCCAGGGTGAGAGGGACACCCCATAGGGCCGCCAGGGTCCCCTCTGTCCCCAGAGCAGGGCTGGATTCACCACACCGCTGCCTCCCTCCTCCCCGAGCTCCAGCAGGATGCCAGCAAGAAGCCAAGCTGCATTTTCTCTTTCTTTTCTTTTTTTTTAGACATTCTATAAATTCCCAAAATGAGGCATTTCAGGAAGAGGAAATATGTCTCTAAGGAGCTGCTGTGCTAAGTTTTCCTTCCAGCGTGACTTTGCTCAAAGGGAACAAGAGTGACACGAGGGAACAGTGTGACACTGAGGGGGGGGAGGGGGCACAGCGGGGACAGGAGTGTCCCATTCCCATGGGATGAATGCCTCAGGCAGCCTGGTGGGACAGGAGTGTCCCATTCCCATGGGATGGATGGCTCAGGCAGCCTTGGCAGGCTCCTGGGACAGAGCCTGCAGCAAAGGGGTTTTTTATAGGAACAGCCTGACTGTAAATGAGGCATTTCAGAAGTTTTGTGCAGGTTTGCTCCGACCTGCTACAGAAAATTTGAAGGGTTGCGGCTGCGAGGTCCCAGCACGCTGCCACCACCATCCCACACCTCGTGAGAAGTGACACATTTCACATTTTCTGGAGGGGTTTCTGAGAAGGAGGCGAAAGGAGAAACGCAAGAGGCAAGAAACGCGTGGAGGCCACTTCCTCCCTGCTGTCCCCTGTTGTCCCCAGCCTCTGCCGAGGCTGCACCCCAGGAGCAGGGTCCTGCTCCCCCAGAGTCCCCAGGGACACCCCTCTGGAGAAGGAGAGCCTGGAAGGGCTGAGGGATCACCCCAGAGCAGCCCTGTCGTGTTTCAGGTTGCCCCGTGCCCCAACCTGAGTCATTTCTCAAAGGAAGCAGAAGCAGCAGAGCAGAAGTGACAGTGACACCTCCAGGTTTCTGTCCCATCCCCCCAGGAGCTCCCTCCGGGTCCAAATCCCACCCTGGCCCCTTTTTGCTCCCTCCAGGTTTCTATCCCATCCCCCAGAAACTTCCTCGGGGTCCAAACCCCACCCTGGCCCCACTTTTGCCCCCTCCACGCTCCCCTCTCCTGCTCAGCTCGGAGCTGACAGGATAGTGGCCACCTGTCCCTGCTTTCCTGCTCTCCCCTGTTCCTGAAAGGAGCAGGGACCCCCAAAAACTCCTGGGGAAATCAGACAGAAAGCTTCTGGCCGAACAAGTGAGCCATTCCCTGCTTCCCATGGCCGGGGAACTCCCTGCCGCGGCTTTGTGTCCATCCCACCCTGAGGCTGGAACGTGGATCAGCGAGTCCTGGTGGAATTCCCGGTGTTCCAAAGGCAGCCCAGCCTCTCTCGTGCCCCTGGGGCAGGGAAGGGCAGGGCCAGGCTTGCAGCGATGCCTGGGCCGGGCTTTCCCTCAGCCGCATCCCAGGAAGGAGCAGTTAAAAGGTTTTCCAAAGTGCTTTCCCATCAGCCCGGGCTGGGTAAAAGCCCTGACGGGAATTTTGCCGTTCCCTCCATCCTGCAGGAAAGGCTGCGGTTCCCAAAAGCAGGGATTGGGGCTGTGGGCTGCTTTCCTTCCCATTTTCCAGCTGGGGTAAACTCCAGCTGCTCAATCAGAACCAGCATAGGTGGGGAGAGAGGGACTGGGGGGACACACAGCCCGAAAACCCCACTAAGGGGCCGAGGAGCTGGCGGGAAACCCCAAAAGAAGAGATGTGAAAGCAGCCTGAGCCATCTCACACCTCTGTCTCACCCCGAGATCCCGGCAAGGCGCGGCCCCGGGGCTCATCCGGAGTTTCTCATCCCCCCCGAGCCACTCTGGAGATGAGCAGCGATTCATCACCCGCCAACAGAGCTCCGCGTTCTCTCTCTCTCTCTTATCTCATCTCATCTCATCTCTGCCTCCCCAGCCCTTCCGAGCTCCCCTCCGAGGGAAAGGCACGGCCTTGCGGGACCACCAACATCCTCACCCAGCGGGGCTTTCCACTCCAGCTGGGAATTCCTCCATCCCGCTTTTCCCTTGCTCCTTTCCCCCCTGTCCCTGCGTGCCCAGGGTGCCCTGGAGGGATCCCTGCCCTGCCCAGCTTTTCCCGAGCCGGGCAGACAATGGAGCCCGCTTTAGCAGGGATAATCCATCCCACAAAAGCCAGAGATCCCAATGCCCGGCAGGGCCACGCTGCAGAGCACACAAATGCACTTTTTCAGAGGCATGCTCCCGAAAGGAAATATCCTAGCACGTCAACCTTTCCCGAGCTATTTCTGGGAGCTCCTTGAGGGGGAAAAATCCCTTTTGGTTTGGGAACCGAGCTGCTGGGTTTGGTATTGGGATTTGGGATTCCAAAAGCTCTTCTGGGAGCTGTGCTGCTGATATCCCTGCTCCAAGCTGGGGCTGGAATTGATCCCAAACACCCACTCAGCCAGCAACAAAAGAGACCCCTAACCTGCATCCTGCGGGGAACAAGCCCTGGATTCAAAGCCGGGGCTCTGCTCGCCCCACGCTCCGGGAACGCTGGAATTCTCCTTATTAAACATCAAACCCCTGGCTGGCGGGCTCGGCAGCAATTCCATGAATACTAACACGGCCCCACTCTCGCTCCCCCCATAATTATGCAGCACCGGAGCTGCAAGGCGAGGCCGGAGCCTTTGATTCTGTGGATTTGTGCCATCCGGCAGGTCCGGCCTTCCTGGCTGCACCCCACGGCTGCAGGGGCTAAATTTCTAAATTTAGAGCCAGGTTCTGCCGCTCTGCAAAGGCTCCGCTCTGCAGCGCTGGTCCCAGGCTGTGATGATGGAATTTTATCCAACAATGGCACAAGCACTGCTGGATGTTGTGTCAATGCAACAAAGAATGGATTCGGCGGATCCGGAGAGCCCCTCCCAGCCCAGGAAAGTCAAACCCAGGCATTGATTTCCCAGGAAAGGCCTTCCAGGGGGAAAAGTTGCCCCAAGCACCTTCTGCAGCATCCAGCAGCAGAACAACCACTCTCCATCCACTTCCCTATCGCAGCTCCTCACAGCTGGAAAACCCTTCCTGGGCAGGGGTGGGCACAGGGCTGGGCACAGGGGTGGGCAAAGGGCACAGCCACCTTCATGTCCCTAGGGAGGTTCTGAGTGGGAAGATCCAGAGGTTTGATCCCTGTGGAACACAGGTGAGGCCCTTCCCGGTGGGATCAGGAATGGTCCTGCTGTGCTCTTTCCAGTGGGATTGGGAATGATCCCAGTGGGGTTGGGAATGGTCCTGCCATGTCCTTCCCAGAGGGATTGGGAATGACCTCACCATGCCCTTCCCAGTAGCACTGGGAAGGATCCCAGTGGGATCCGGAACAGCCCCACCGTGCCCTTCCCAGAGGGATTAGGGATGGCCCCTCCATGCCTTTCCCAGAGGGATCAGGAAGGATCCCAACGGGATTGAGAATGGCCCCACTGTGCCCTCCTCATTGGGATTAGGAAGCACCCCAATGGGATTCGGAATTGCCTTGCTGTGTCCTTTGCAGAGGCATCAGGAATGGCCCCATGGTGCCCTTCCCAGAGGGATTGGGAAGGATCCCAGTGGGATCAGGAATGGCCCTGCCATGCCCTTCCCAATGGGGTCAGGAAATGGCCCCGCTGTGCCCTTCCCAGAGGGATCAGGAACAGCCCCGCCATGCCCTTCCCAGTGGGGTCAGGAATGGCCCCACTGTGCCCTTCCCAGAGGGATTGGGAAGGATCCCAATGGGGTCAGGAATGGCCCCGCTGTGCCCTTCCCAGAGGGATCAGGAACAGCCCCATCATGCCTTTCCAGCTCCCTCCTGCTGCTGGAGGCTTCCCACACCTGCCGTGCTCTCCATGTGGGTGCCAGCCCTGAGCCATTCCGGGTTTGTGCCCTCCCGGAGCCCTCCCCAGCACCCTCTGTGTGCCCGGGACTCAGACTTCCCATGTGCCTCACGTCCAGCCCTGGCTGCAGCCCCGCATTCCCCAGACTCGGAAAGCCCCGGGGGCAGGAATGTGAAAGCAGACTTCCCAAAACTCGAAATCCCAGCACAGCCGCGGCCGGGGCAGTGCGAGGGCAGGTGTCCGGCTGGGACCGGCCTCGAATTCCTCAAGGAAACTCCCGAAACTCGCCGTGCCCTCTCAGTCCCACCCGCCAGACGGGAATATTTACCCCCAGTGCATAACGAGACGTGGAATCATCGCTGCCCTGACCCAGTGAACAAAGCCTGGGAGGGGACAGGTGACAGACCAGAGCTGTCATTAAGGGCTGTATCACCCAAACCTGACACCTAAATTACACCTCCACATCCTGCTCCCCTGGCACTCCCACGGCGTGCCACTCGGGTGGGGCTGGGCTGGTAGCAAAAGGGTGCCCAGCAGGAGGAACCAGCCCTATTTCTGGAGCAGCCTGGAATAGCCACGGAGCCGGCTGGAACCCATTTCCCCTCCTCGCTCACCTCCCAGCCCGTTTTAGGATGTGAGATTTTCCCTAAAAAGCACCTTGGAGTTAGAGTTATTCCGTGCTCAAGCTTGGGTTTAGTTTGTACTCAAGCACTCGGGTCTAAATTTAGTGTGTCCCATTTAAGGCACCGACTGCATCACCCACAGAACACCTTCCCAGGCCCGTTTTCAGCAGTTCTGTCCCCAAATTGGCTGGTGCAGAGCTGGGAGCTTGGTCAGGAATTGGCATCTGGCTCCCTTTTCCAGCCACAACTTCCATCAGTCGTGCCCTGCCTGTTGTTTTTGTGTCGTGCTCTTGCAACAGGAGGTGCCTGTGATTCACTCCATTTGTTTGGTTTGCTTTTCTTCTTTTTCAATCTGCGCACAGCAAAACATATTTCTTTTTTCTTTTTCTTTTTTTTTTTTCATCCCTAACCAACATTTTCAGCTCCCAGCATCCCCCAACCCTGTGAAAAAGGAGAAAATAGCACTGCTGGGAAAGCGAGCAGCTTTCTCCTGGAAATGGTGATGCTCTGAGAGCTTGGTGGGAAAGTGTCCTACAAAGATGTTTCACACCACGGGACCACAAAAAACCCCAGAGATGCTGTCACCGAGGAGAAAAGCTGCTGCTGGCACCAGAAATCCTTCGTTTGCCACAACAGGAGGAGATGAAGACCTCAAGGATCATCTCATCCCGTGCTCTGCCATGGTCAGGGACACCTCCCACTGTCCCAGGGTGCTCCCAGCCCCAATGTTCGACCTGGCCTTGGGCACTGCCAGGGACCCAGGGGCAGCCACAGCTGCTCTGGGAAATCCATCCCAGCCAGGAATTCCTTCCCAACATCCCATCCATCCCTGCCCTGTGGCAGTAGGAGCCATGCCCTGTGTCCTGCCCCTCCATCCCTGATCCCAAACCCCTCTGCAGCTCTTTCCAGAAGGTTCCAGGGGGACCTAGCCCTGCTGTGCCAGGGCACAGAGAGCTCCCCGCCAGTCCTGCTGACACAGCCCTCCCAGGCAAGGAGGCAGCCAAGCCCAGCAGAGCCCAGGAGCTGTTCCAGGCAGATTCCTGGAACTGCCAATCCAAGTGCCCGCTGTAGCCCGGGGCGGGCTGGAGCCAGCTCACCCCGCTGAGGCAGCCAAGGGTCAAGTGTATAATCCTGCCTTTCCCTCGGGGACCTCCTTATCTCAGCTTCCAGCTCACCTGTTAATGAGCTGGGAATAATTAAACAGCCGGAGCCCAGCCCACCCCGCGGTGGGATGAGTTTTCCTCGGCGCTCTGCACGTGTGGCTGAGCAGGGACGAATTGCTGAGCGTGGCAGCAGCTCCAGCCCAGCCTGCGCTGCAAAGGCCGCGGGCTGCAGCAGCCCCAGGCTCCGTGCCACGCTCAGCGTTTTGCGATGCTCGGTGACTTTCCGGTCAGGAGACAGCGGGGCTGGGCTGTCCCCTCCACTGTCACACTCCCCGGGACACGGGGGAGCCGTGCCGAGCAGCGAAAGCTCCGTGTGGGATGCGGCTGCACCTTTCCTAGAGCATATCCCAACCGGGCAGGGGAAAATCCAGGGAGGCAGGGGAGGATGGGGAGGGAAGGGATGATGGGAACACTCCGTGAGGCTCAGCCCGCAGGAACTCGGAGCCCTCCGCAGGACACGGGGAAGGGCAGCAGCCAGGGACACTCCCGGGTCAGCCTCCAAAGGGAACGGGGTAAAGGCCCTGTCAGCAAAAATGCCTCGAGCAGTGATGTGGAGCTGACCTTTGCTCCGGGCTCCGTGAGAGGAGGGGACCCTGCAGAGCCAGGAGTGCCTGGCAGTGACCACTTGCCCACGGTGACCTGGAGCCGGCCACCTGTGTGGGCTGCAGGGGCCACGGAGCTGCAGAACACTGTGCTCCAAAGTGGTGGGAATTGTTAATGCAGGAGCTCCCAGCGGCAGGACAGGCCCGTGGTGCTCCTTTGTCTGCAGGGGTGAGCTCAGGGTTGTGCCACCTTGGCCTGGGTATGTTTTGTCCCAAATGCCCACGTCCCCTCTACTATTTCTTACTGGGAATTAAGGGCCAAAGTAGCGGGAGCTGCAGGGAGGGCAGGGTCTGGTGGACCCTGGGAGGATCCAGATGTCACCAAACCGGTGAAATTGAGCCTTTTGGTGTCACAGATTCGCCGTGCACGGTGCTGGTGAGGGGATCAAGGCCGAGGGATGGAAAAGCAGCTGCAGCTTTGCCCGATTTCCTGCGCTGCAGGCAGGGAGGGATCGCTCCTGCAGAGAGCCCGGCTCTGCCCAGCCCCAGAATTCCGCACCCTCGCCCTCCTCAGGGCTGGGGCACGTGGAGGTGCCTTTGCCGAGCCGCATCACCTGCTGCCTGTGCGGGGCCGTGGCGTGGAAGAAATTTAATTAGGGGAGAGCTGCCAGCTCCCGCAGAGCCCAGGGCCAGCCCTGCACCACTGCAAAGGCAGCAGCGGGCCCGGAACGCTTCTCCCCACCCCCCAGGAATGGGGGGCCGAGCTGGAAATCAGCACTGCGAGCTGAAAATCAGCCCTGCGGCTCCATCCCCCCCGCACGGCTGGCGAGGGCCGGCTCGGAGCGGGCTGCAGCTGCGGCAGCCACGTGCTGAGCCCGAACGCTGAACATGCTGAGCTTTCAGTGCGCCCGGGCCATGGGAAGTTCAGCGGGGTTTGCGGCCACAGCAGCCCCCAGCCCGTTTCCTCATCCTCCTCCTCCTCGCGCACCCACTGCCCTGCTTCTGGAGGGTAGAGGTGACACCAAGGAGATGTGAAATAGGACACGGCTCGCTCCCATTGCTCCCTGACTGCAATCCCGCTCAGCCCGGGGCCCCGCCGAGTTCTCTGAAATAATTACAGGCACAGATAAGCACCGAGAGTAGCTGAATGCCCTGATTGGTTTCGGTGACAGGTGCTAGCAGCCTTCAGTGCCACCCAGACACGGGTGAGCGACGAGTGACAGCATTGTGCAGGGACACAGGTGGGGATCGGCCACTCCGTCCCTCCCTGTCCCTCAATTTCCAGCCACACCGAACGCCACCGCTGTAGGGAACAGGGGGGATGTCCCCGGAGCAGCAGCTCCCGTCCCCTTTTCCCGCAGCCACCGCCGGTGACGCCATAGCGGAGCAGCCTCCCCTGCCCTGCGTGCCGGTGCCTCTCCCCTTTGTGTGACAAGGTGACAGCAGAGGCCACCCCCGAGCCGCGCACACGGCCAGCACACCCCTCCCCGCTCTGCCAGCCCGGGGAAGGGCACGCAAATGCCAGCGGAGGAGAACAGATGGCACGGAACGAAGCGGGGGAAATGGGCGTTCTCGGAAGTTGCCAGGGAATGGGGAGCAACAGAGGAGCCCTTGTGCTGCAGAGCCCGCCCGGCAAAGCCAACGGGGTCTTTGTTCCAGCCAGCCTGGAGGGGATTCATCCCAAAACTCGGGATGAAACCAGCGCCGACACACCAGGCTCGGAGCCTTGAAAACATTTCTTTGTTCGGGTTCGCCCAGATCCAGTCTGGTTACAAAGTCCTTACGTGCCGTTTGTAAATTTTTTCCCCGAGACCAGCGGTCCTCGGCAAATATTTACTCCCCAAACTCGTCTGCAGCTAGCAGGGCGAGTTCAAGCAGATAAATAAGTGCATTAACTATGTAAATACACACTTCTCCTTTCTGGAGAGCTGCAAGTTAGGAAATGTGTTAGAGCTTTTTGACAGCCTTTAATATAGTCAGCAGATAGGGGAGGAAAAGCTCTTTTCGACAGCCTTTAATATCCCCAGCTCGTAGGAAAATGCTTTTAAACCACTAAAAATATATATATAAAGAAAAAAGAAAGAACGGTCTAAAAAGCCAATTAAAAGCCAGCAGCCTCAGGCCACAGGCGTTTAACGAGAGCCAAAAGCCTCCCCGAGGACACAAAAGAAATAAAAATAGCCCGAGCGCTCAAAGGACGAGCCCCAGGTAGGAAGGAGCCGGCGCGGGGAGCAGCCGCATCCCGAGGGCGAAGCCCGGGACTCACCTTGGGGAGCCGCGATGATCCTGGGGTTCACCTTGGGGCGCCCCGCTGCCCACGCGCCCAGCTGGCCGAGCCACAGGGCCACCAGGAGGGCAACAGGCGACTTCCTCCTGCCCATTCCTAGTCCGGGAGCGAGCCGGGATCGGCGGCCGGGCGGGCTGACAGCTGCATCTCCCCGCGTACAAAAGGCTGCGAGCAGCCGGGCGCAGCCAATGGCGCGGGGAGGGCGGGCCCTGCGCAGGGAAGATGGAGTAAAACACCCCGGCAGCTCGCCTCAACACACCTGAGCTCCGGCACAGCTTTTACCGCGGGCTTTGGGGGCTTTTTTTTGGGTTTTCCTCCTTCTCCTCGGTGAGGGGAAGGTGAGGAGGTCGGTGGCTTTGTCCCCCCGCGGAAAAGCCGCAGCTGGGCCGGGGTTTGCGAAGAACTTCCCGCGGGGGCTGCGGAGGGGAAAGAGAGGTTGGGACGAGTGAGAGGGGAAAGGAAATAGGGCCGAGAATAGGGGCAGAGAGGGGGTGGTGTGACACGGCGGTGTGCCCCGAGCCAGGTGCGGTGACAGGAGTGCAACATCTGGATGGGGAGCGACACAGCTGGATCCAGGAGGAGCGGGATGCAGCAGGGCCAGCAGGGAAGGGCCACTCCTAGGGACACCCGAGTGTCACCACGGGCTCCCCGCGCTGTCACACCCCGAGTACACGTGGCAGGGGAATGACATCCCCGAGTGGATGTCACATTCCGGGAGCCGGCAGGAAGGTGAACCCTGCCCTAGCATCCCGAACCTTCGTGACGCGGCCGCTCCCCCAAAGGACACCCCGCGGGTGGCACGGGCACCTTTTTGTCGCAAAGGTCCCTCCGGGGAGGCCCGGGAGCCTTTGTGGCTGTGGTTAATGAGAGGAGCGGGGCATTCCGAGCACGGAGAGCGAGCCGGGACGTGACCGGAATGGGAGAAACCCACCGGGAAGGAGCCGCAGCTGTGCCCTTTAAAGCGGCGATTGAAGCTCAGCCCCGGCCCCGCTCCGCTCCTGGAGGGACGAGCAGGGGCAGGGCGAGGGGGGCACGCTGAAGGAAGCAAAAATAAATTAATGAGCCGGCTAATGGTGAATTTGAAGGAGCCACAGGGATTTCCCGGCGCTTCTTTGTGTGTGTGGGTTCATCTTTCTTTGGCCACGCAGCTGCCGGGGTAATTACAGGGGTAATTACAGGGGGAAGGCACACACTCGCTTCTGGCCGAGGTGATTCCCAGCTCTGCAGAGTTCTGAGCTCAGCCCGAACTGCCCCGGGGGCAGCTGCAGGTCCCTGTTTGCTCCCTGAGCTGCCAGACCCCGTTATCACTTGGTTTCCAGCAGGAAAAAAGGAGTTTTCTTCCCCAAGAACACTCCTGAAAACAATTTTCTTCCCGAAACACTCCTGAAAAAGGAGGTTTCTTCCCCAAGAACACTCCTGAAAAAGGAGGTTTCTTCCCCAAGAACACTCCTGAAAACAATTTTCTTCCCAAAACACTCCTGAAAAAGGAGGTTTCTTCCCCAAGAACACTTCTGAAAAAGGAGGTTTCAGGACTCAAGCTCCCTCAGGATTTTAGGAGTGTTTGTAGGATCCCAGAGTGGTTTGGGGTGGAAGGGACCTTGGTGTCCAACACCTCCCACTGTCCCAGGGTGCTCCGAGCCCATCCTGGAGCGCTTCCAGCTGCTCTGGGCAGCCTCACAGGGAAGGGTGAGAGCAGCCAGGGGGGAGCCTGGCACACCCCGAGTACACGTGGCAGGGGAATGACATCCCCGAGTGGATGTCACACTCCGGGAGCCGGCAGGAAGGTGAACCCTGCCCTAGCATCCCGAACCTTCGTGACGCGGCCGCTCCCCCAAAGGACACCCCGCGGGTGGCACGGGCACCTTTTTGTCGCAAAGGTCCCTCCGGGGAGGCCCGGGAGCCTTTGTGGCTGTGGTTAATGAGAGGAGCGGGGCATTCCGAGCACGGAGAGCGAGCCGGGACGTGACCGGAATGGGAGAAACCCACCGGGAAGGAGCCGCAGCTGTGCCCTTTAAAGCGGCGATTGAAGCTCAGCCCCGGCCCCGCTCCGCTCCTGGAGGGACGAGCAGGGGCAGGGCGAGGGGGGCACGCTGAAGGAAGCAAAAATAAATTAATGAGCCGGCTAATGGTGAATTTGAAGGAGCCACAGGGATTTCCCGGCGCTTCTTTGTGTGTGTGGGTTCATCTTTCTTTGGCCACGCAGCTGCCGGGGTAATTACAGGGGTAATTACAGGGGGAAGGCACACACTCGCTTCTGGCCGAGGTGATTCCCAGCTCTGCAGAGTTCTGAGCTCAGCCCGAACTGCCCCGGGGGCAGCTGCAGGTCCCTGTTTGCTCCCTGAGCTGCCAGACCCCGTTATCACTTGGTTTCCAGCAGGAAAAAAGGAGTTTTCTTCCCCAAGAACACTCCTGAAAACAATTTTCTTCCCGAAACACTCCTGAAAAAGGAGGTTTCTTCCCCAAGAACACTCCTGAAAAAGGAGGTTTCTTCCCCAAGAACACTCCTGAAAAAGGAGGTTTCTTCCCCAAGAACACTCCTGAAAAAGGAGGTTTCTTCCCCAAGAACACTCCTGAAAAAGGAGGTTTCTTCCCCAAGAACACTCCTGAAAAAGGAGGTTTCTTCCCCAAGAACACTCCTGAAAAAGGAGGTTTCTTCCCCAAGAACACTCCTGAAAAAGGAGGTTTCAGGACTCAAGCTCCCTCAGGATTTTAGGAGTGTTTGTAGGATCCCAGAGTGGTTTGGGGTGGAAGGGACCTTGGTGTCCAACACCTCCCACTGTCCCAGGGTGCTCCGAGCCCATCCTGGAGCGCTTCCAGCTGCTCTGGGCAGCCTCACAGGGAAGGGTGAGAGCAGCCAGGGGGGAGCCTGGCACCCAGAACCATGAGTTCATTGCCTGGGAAAGCGATTCCAGGAGATGGGCAGGATGTGGAGAACAAACCCCCAGGAAAACCCAACCTTCCAGAGCAGCACAGCTCCCCAGAGCCCATTTCCAGCCTGGCCCGGTGCGCAGGAGGTGCTGGAATGAAGAACATCCTTCCCAAAGCAGGGAAGGAGCTCCCAGATTGAGTTTGGTAGCTCAGGAGCAGGCAGCATCAGATTCCAGGCAGCAGCTCAGCCCCTTCCTGCAGAAATTTCCATCTGCTCCACTCTGGGATCAGAACTTCCCCAGCAGAACTCGTGAGCAGCTTTCTCCCAGATCATGCGCCTCGCTTCCAGCACGGATCAGGAGGCAGCCTCCCCCAGGAATCTTGTCAGAAGCACAGATTTTTTTTCCCCAAGAGGAACAGTTTTATTCATCATGTTTGTGGCCCAGGCAACCCAGAGAGCTCGGATTGCACTTGGCACCCGAGCAGGCTTGTGGTGATTTTATCCACAAAACCAGATCTGTTACCTTCCCCCGGCCAGGAATGTGACCCTTGGAAGGACCAACAGGGCGGATCTTCCACGGAAAAAAGGAACAACAAGAGAAATCTCAGCCCTAGCTAAGCCAGGCAGGACCTTTGCTGTGCCACAAAGCAGGTGTGACACTGCCAGAGGGACCCTGCTGTGCTGGACAAAGGAGGAGGATGTTCCTCATCCCACCTTTCCATCCTCCCTTCTCAGACAAGGTTGGGATGAGCTGAACACAGGATGAGGAGGTTCCTTTTCCATCAGCCCTTCCCAGACAAGGTTGGGATCATCTGGACACGAGATGAGGATGTTCCTCATCCCCCTTTTCCATTGGGATGAGCTGGACAGAGGATAAGCATGTTCCTCATGCCCCTTTTCCATCGGGATCAGCTGGACAGAGGATGAGGATCCTCCTCATGCCCCTTTTCCATCAGCCCTTCCCAGACAAGGTTGGGATCAGCTGGAGAAAGGATGAGGATGTTCCTCATCCCCCCTTTCCATCCTCCCTTCTCAGACAAGGTTGGGATCAGCTGGACAAAGGATAAGGCTGTTCCTCATCCCCCCTTTCTATCCTCCCTTCTCAGACAAAGTTGGGATGAGCTGGACAAAGGATGAGGAGGTTCCTTTTCCATCAGCCCTTCCCAGACAAGGTTGGGATCATCTGGACACAAGATGAGGCTGTTCCTCATCCCCCTTTTCCATTGGGATCATCTGGACACAATATGAGGATGTTCCTCATCCCCCTTTTCCATTGGGATCATCTGGACACAAGATGAGGATGTTCCTCATCCCCCTTTTCCATTGGGATGAGCTGGACAGAGGATAAGCATGTTCCTCATGCCCCTTTTCCATTGGCATCAGCTGGACACAGGATGAGGATGTTCCTCATGCCCCTTTTCCATTGGGATGAGCTGGACAAATGATGAGGATGTTCCTCATCCCCTTTTCCATCACTCTTCCCAGACAAGGTTGGGATGCTGCACCTGGAAAATCCTGTGCTAAAGCTGTGGGAGGGACTGACAGCCCAGGAGGTTGGGACAGAACTTTTGGAAGATGAGAGCTCCCACTCCTCCTTTTGGGAACAGGCTGCCTGAGAAGGCTGGCTTTGGAGTGGGAATCAGTGAAATCCCCCTCACAGCTCCTAGTGGTGCTGACAGACCCTTCATTCCCAGCTGACAGAGTGAGGAGGGAAGTGAGCAGAGCAGATCCTTTATCAGCTGCTGCAGTTTCTGCTCTCCACACCCAAATTCTACCCCCCCCCAGCTCACATTCCTGGTATGCAGCAACCAAAAAACCTCAACCATCCCTCCCCAAGGCCACAGCCCTGCACAGTTTGGGAACTTCCCAGGTCTCCAGGCTCACCTTCTCAAGCTGGATTGAGTCTGGGGGCTCTGTGCAGTTGGCACAAGTTCCCCCCTGGGTTGTGCCAAAGTACAGCACAGCACAAGTGCCACCAAAGGGGCCCAAATGAGCTCAGAGCCACCCCAGGGCTTTACAAACCACCCAGGAAAGGGGTGGAGGAACCACGTGCCCCCAAGATGAGATTTCACCCCCCAGAAAAGATTTCCCAAGAGATTTGGTGAGAAGGGAACTTGTGACTGAGCTGATTTGCACTCAGTGATTTTGAGAGCAGCACAAAACCCCAGCTGGGAGTCCCCTTCCTCCTATGCCTCCAAAGGAAAGCCCAGGGGCTTGCCCAGGACCTTCCAGGCCAGTGTCACAACGTGATTTACAGGTCACAGGTCCTGCCTGAGGACTGGCCACAGCCACAGCCCACCCTTGTCACCAGGTTCCCTCAGGAGCATCACCTGAAGGTGTCACAACCTCAGAGAGCGTGGGAAATGAAATTGTAGAAAATTCTTCAAGTTTGATAGAAGTTTGCTATTTGTTTACACACAAATACATACTACATAAACCTACTATTCTTGTTTAGATAGTAAGTAAACCTACAAGCCATGCAAATATAATATTTGCATGTAAACAAATATCAAACTTCTATTAAACTTGGATAATTTTCTCCAAATTCATTTCCTACAAGAGGGGAAATGGTGGGACAGGAAACAAGGCAGGGGTGCCAAAAAGGGAGAGTTAACAAAATCCAGTGTGGATTCTCACCCAGTGAAACAAGGCTAGAACAAAAAGAACAGGAATGGTGGTTCTGCTCACCACACTCTCACCATGAGAGCTCCATGTCAGCTCCATGTCCCTGTGAGGTTCCAGCAGGTCAGAGTGTTCTGCAGCTCCTGAGCCTGCTTTCCCTGTGTGCTGTGCTCCAGGGCAGCACTGCAGTGGGAATGGCCACTTCTCAGGCTCCCCAAAATTGAATTCCCACATATGCCAGCAGCTCTGGAATGCCCAGGGAGGGTAGAGCACCACCATCCCCATACCAAGATGATAACTCCCCTTATCAGCCCTAGCAGAGGCACAAAACCCTCCTGCACACAGCTGGTTAAGGTCTGACCCCTCTGCAATCTGCCTGGAGTTTCAGCCCACATTCTTCTGCAGGGAGTCCAAACAAACTCACCTGGATCTGGAGAAGCTGCTGGGCCAAGTGCCAGAGCCCTCGCAGGCCTCATAAAGCCGAGCTGCTCAGGAAAAGAAAACTCCTTGGCCATGACCTTGGAGCGCTTCCAGCAGCGCTATCTGTCTCGCCAGGAAGGGAGAGACAGGGAAAAAAGGGGGGGAAAAGGGCCCTGTCCTGCTTCTCCTCCCCACTGTGACCCCTGAGAGCCACCCCCGGGCCCGGTGACTGTGGTGACACTGGATCAGCACACACAGGGAGTTCTCAATCTCTTCCAGCTGGATGTCCCCGGAGTCCCTTTGGCTTGTTTTTCCACTGGGCTGGGCAGGGAAGAGCTTCCCTTTCTTCCCGTGTCCCATCTGTCCTTCCTGGTGCTGCCTGTCACCTGCTGTGGGGCCAGCCCAGTCCCACAGGGCCCCTTTGGGACAGAGATCAGCTCACGGAGGAAAAAGGGAATGGGATGGGAGGAGAACAAAGCTGATGCCTCAGGTTTAGCTTTTATATTTTCAGATTCTGTGCTGCTTTCGTGTGTGGGTCTGGGCTTCTTGTTAGGGGATGGTGAGCTCTCTGCACAGAACGGGGAGACAAAACAATTCCTGCTCTAGCTGAGCACCAAGAACAAATGATCCAAATCTCAGCCCCAAGGGCATAAACAATGTGGGCTGAAGAGAGAAAAACAAGGATGGGACTGCATGGGCTGGAGCTGTGATTGGACAATTTACTGCAATATGCAAATAGAGCAGAACTTCTCAAAGTGACAGACCTTGTGACCAGCTGTCCATTTTGTGACCATTTTGGTTTATCTTGGGTGTAGCCCTGGCTGGGCTCTTGTGCTGCCCAAGGTGGATCCATGGAGGCCTTTTAATAAATCCCTGCTTTATTCTTTAGCTCTGTCTAGCCTCTGCTCTAGGTCAGCCTTCTCAAGGCATTAAAACAGCTGGGAACTCATCAGAGCAGACAGCAGCTGGCAGGAGCTGGGGTGATTAAATGATGTGTAACTGAGAATCCTCCGGGGTCAGAGCGCTGCAGGGCAGCCAGACAAACCCCACAAAGGGATCCTGAGGGGCCAGCACTGCTTCCCTTCCCAGGAACAGCACACAGACCCACAGAATTCACAGAATGACCAGGTTGGAAGAGACCTTCAAGGTCATCAAGTCCAACCCCAACACCTCAATTAAACCCTGGCACCCAGTGCCACATCCAGGCTTTGTTAAACACACCCAGGGATGGTGTCTGCACCACCTCCCCGGGCAGAACATTCCAGAACTTTAATCCAGCACCATGCAGAGCCTGCTGTGGGGCCAGCCCAGTCCCACAGGGCCCCTTTGGGACAGAGATCAGCTCAGGGAGGAAAAAGGGAATGAGGAATGGGGTGGGAGGAGAACAAAGCTGATGCCTCAGGTTTAGCTTTTCTATTTTCAGATTCTGTGCTGCTTTAGTGTGTGGGTCTGGGCTTCGTGTTAGGGGATGGTGAGCTCTCTGCACAGAGCGGGGAGACAAAACAATTCCTGCTCTAGCTGGGCCCCAAGAACAAATGATCCAAACCTCAGCCCCAAGGGCATAAACAATGTGGGCTGAAGAGAGAAAAACAAGGATGGGACTGCATGGGCTGGAGCTGTGATTGGACAATTTACTGCAATATGCAAATAGAGCAGAACTTCTCAAAGTGACAGACCTTGTGACCAGCTGTCCATTTTGTGACCATTTTGGTTTATCTTGGGTGTAGCCCTGGCTGGGCTCTTGTGCTGCCCAAGGTGGATCCATGGAGGCCTTTTAATAAATCCCTGCTTTATTCTTTAGCTCTGTCTAGCCTCTGCTCTAGGTCAGCCTTCTCAAGGCATTAAAACAGCTGGGAACTCATCAGAGCAGACAGCAGCTGGCAGGAGCTGGGGTGATTAAATGATGTGTAACTGAGAATCCTCCGGGGTCAGAGCGCTGCAGGGCAGCCAGACAAACCCCACAAAGGGATCCTGAGGGGCCAGCACTGCTTCCCTTCCCAGGAACAGCACACAGACCCACAGAATTCACAGAATGACCAGGCTGGAAGAGACCTTCAAGGTCATCAAGTCCAACCCCAACACCTCAATTAAGCCCTGGCACCCAGTGCCACATCCAGGCTTTGTTAAACACACCCAGGGATGGTGTCTGCACCACCTCCCCGGGCAGAACATTCCAGAACTTTAATCCAGCACCATGCAGAGAAACGCTCAGGAACAGCACACAGATCCTGCACCATGCAGGGAAATGCTCAGGAACAGCAAAACCACAGAATTCACAGAATGACTGGGTTGGAAGAGACCTTCAAGATCGCCACCATGCCCCAACACCCCAACTGAACCCTGGCACCCAGTGCCACATCCAGACTTTGTTAAACACATCCAGGGATGGGGACTCCACCACCTCCCCAGGCAGACAAATCCAGAACTTCAATCCAGCAGCATGGAGGGAAATGCTGGGACCTGCTGGGCTGGCTCCTCCTGCTCCAGTGACATCAAGGGATGTCAGTCATGCCTCTGTGGCCACAGGCACCCCAAAAGGAACCCATTCCTCCTGCTTCAGTGACATCAGGAGACAACGCTGTTCCTGAATGCCCCGCTCCCATGGGTGTCCTTGTCACCTCCTCCTACCCCAGGGACATCAGGGGACCATGTCCTTGCTGGCTGCCCCACCCTTGTCATGTCCTCCTGTCCCAGCGACATCAGGTGACAGTCTTTGCTGGCTGCCCCACCCTTGTCATGTCCTCCTGCCCCAGTGACATCAGGGGACAATGTCTTTGCTGGCTGCCCTGCCTGTGTCACCTCCTGCTGCCCCAGTGCACCCCAAAAGGAGCCCTCAAAGCTTTCCTGGGACCCAGGACATGCCCCACAGCTTTCCCTGTCCAGCTGCTGGACAGCCTTGGCACCTGAGGCCACCCCCAGGGTGACAGAGAGGCCACAGATTGACCAGTTTAAGGACAAACCTCATGTGGGGTCTGCTCCCAACACTCAGCTCTGAAAGTGCCCCAGCCTCTGACAGCCAGATACTGGGAAATCTCTTAGAAATGGGTTTTCTCTGCTCACCCTGCTCCAAAGTTTTGCTCCAGTCTCTGTTCTTGGCCCTTGCAGGAAAAAAAGGAATTCTGGATCCCCTCTGATGCTTTTATGGCTCCTGGAGTGGAACCCCACAGCTCCAACGCAACCCCTGAATTAATTCATCCCTGCTGAACCAGCAGACCCTGCTCTTAAATCAGCATCTATTTCAGAGATTGGGGGGGGGAAAAAAAGCCTCTCAAAGGGATTTTGGGACACGTTTATGAATATTAGAACACTATAAATATAAAAGGGAACATAAGGAAATAGAAATATTCTCACAGGGTGACATTTTCAGCCCATTTCTGCTTTCACCAAATTAAAATAGTTGCCTGGTTTTTATTGTGGATCACGTGGGGCCTCTCAACTCTGTAACCTTAAAAGGGAGCTTTGAGGGCTGAAATCAGAGCTCCTTTTTTGTCACTTCTAACAGGAAAATGGTGATTCATTGCAGGCAAGGGAGCAAACCCCACAGGACACAGGTCACTGGGATGTGTCACCTGCCCTGTCTCCATGCTCTCACCTCATCAGCTGTCCCAAAATCAGAACTTTGCTCCTTTCTCCAAAGTTTCCCTGAGAAAGAGTAAAACCAAAATGTCCTTATTGCCAAATATCCTCTTATTTTGTCCCCTCACTGAACCAACATGGAGCTGGGAAAGGAAGAAAAACTCAAATTTTTGATGTGTTTTGGCCTTTCCTACAAGGACAAAGCTGGAAGCAGCCAGGAAACCTCCGCAAAAAAGAAAGTTGATTGGCAAAGGCTGTGCCAGACAAATTCCTGCTGCTGCTCCTGCTGGATGTACCTGCCCAACAAATGCTGGAGAATCAGGGAAAGTCACCTTCACTGATTTTCTGGAATTTATGTGCTCAGGGCAAGGTGTGACTGGGACAAACTGGGAACAGTCAGGCTGGGGGAGCAAGGAGCCAACATTATCCCATGGAAATCTGTCTAGCATTGGTTGAGGCGCTGCAAAAGCCATCTGGGAGATTCTGCTCTGCCTCCTCTCCACCTTTTTGCTGGAAAATTAACCAGCAGAGACAAATCAGCCCAAAATGAGAGAGACAAGGAGAAGAAGGGCTCCAGATAACACATGGTGCAGGGCTCAGCCAAACCTCCACCCCCTCCAGGTGTCCAGCAGAGGGATGAAAAACAGGATTATGGAAAACAGGTGACATCAGGTGACAAAGTCCTTGGTGGCTGCCCCATCCTTGTCATGTCCTCCTGTCCCAGTGACATCAGGTGACAGTCTTTGCTGGCTGCCCCATCCTTGTCATGTCCTCCTGCCCCAGTGACATCAGGTGACAAAGTCCTTGCTGGCTGCCCCATCCTTGTCATGTCCTCCTGCCCCAGTGACATTGGAGGACAATGTCTTTGCTGGCTGCCCTGCCTGTGTCACCTCCTGCTGCCCCAGTGCACCCCAAAAGGAGCCCTCAAAGCTTTCCTGGGACCCAGGACATGCCCCACAGCTTTCCCTGTCCAGCTGCTGGACAGCCTTGGCACCTGAGGCCACCCCCAGGGTGACAGAGAGGCCACAGATTGACCAGTTTAAGGACAAACCTCATGTGGGGTCTGCTCCCAACACTCAGCTCTGAAAGTGCCCCAGCCTCTGACAGCCAGATACTGGGAAATCTCTTAGAAATGGGTTTTCTCTGCTCACCCTGCTCCAAAGTTTTGCTCCAGTCTCTGTTCTTGGCCCTTGCAGGAAAAAAAGGAATTCTGGATCCCCTCTGATGCTTTTATGGCTCCTGGAGTGGAACCCCACAGCTCCAACGCAACCCCTGAATTAATTCATCCCTGCTGAACCAGCAGACCCTGCTCTTAAATCAGCATCTATTTCAGAGATTGGGGGGGGGAAAAAAAGCCTCTCAAAGGGATTTTGGGACACGTTTATGAATATTAGAACACTATAAATATAAAAGGGAACATAAGGAAATAGAAATATTCTCACAGGGTGACATTTTCAGCCCATTTCTGCTTTCACCAAATTAAAATAGTTGCCTGGTTTTTATTGTGGATCACGTGGGGCCTCTCAACTCTGTAACCTTAAAAGGGAGCTTTGAGGGCTGAAATCAGAGCTCCTTTTTTGTCACTTCTAACAGGAAAATGGTGATTCATTGCAGGCAAGGGAGCAAACCCCACAGGACACAGGTCACTGGGATGTGTCACCTGCCCTGTCTCCATGCTCTCACCTCATCAGCTGTCCCAAAATCAGAACTTTGCTCCTTTCTCCAAAGTTTCCCTGAGAAAGAGTAAAACCAAAATGTCCTTATTGCCAAATATCCTCGTATTTTGTCCCCTCACTGAACCAACATGGAGCTGGGAAAGGAAGAAAAACCCAAATTTTTGATGTGTTTTGGCCTTTCCTACAAGGACAAAGCTGGAAGCAGCCAGGAAACCTCCACAAAAACGAAAGTTGATTGGCAAAGGCTGTGCCAGACAAATTCCTGCTGCTGCTCCTGCTGGATGTACCTGCCCAACAAATGCTGGAGAATCAGAGAAAGTCACCTTCACTGATTTTCTGGAATTTATGTGCTCAGGGCAAGGTGTGACTGGGACAAACTGGGAACAGTCAGGCTGGGGGAGCAAGGAGCCAACATTATCCCATGGAAATCTGTCTAGCATTGGTTGAGGCGCTGCAAAAGCCATCTGGGAGATTCTGCTCTGCCTCCTCTCCACCTTTTTGCTGGAAAATTAACCAGCAGAGACAAATCAGCCCAAAATGAGAGAGACAAGGAGAAGAAGGGCTCCAGATAACACATGGTGCAGGGCTCAGCCAAACCTCCACCCCCTCCAGGTGTCCAGCAGAGGGATGAAAAACAGGATTATGGAAAACAGGGGAGGAAAAGCAGCTGCTCCCATCCATCCCTGCTGTCCCAGCTTCCCCTGGCAGCCCCAGCCAGGCCAGCAGGGAAGCAGACCAAGAACAGCTCTTTGATGTCACAAACAGAAGGTTCCTGCTGACGTTGGGGAACCGTGGCCTGACCTCCTGCTCTTCCAGGGTCAGACAACACCTACTTCCCAGTCTGCTCCCAGTAAAGCCCAGCCAGGGCTGCTGGGCTGGAGAATAGAGAGGGGCAGGAGAGGGATGAACTGAGAGCCAAGCAGAGCACTCTGCTCCCAACACGGCAGGGGAAGCTGCCAGGGCACCTCCAGGGATGGAGCACAAGGAACAGGCATCAGTTTGCTCTGTCTCAGCCACTCACAATTAGTGACAAGGACCCTAAAGCCACCCCATTCCACCCCTGCCATGGGCAGGGACACCTCCCACCAGGCCAGGGATCCAGGGGCAGCACAGCAGGCACCTGTACCAGGGCCTGCCCACCCTCAGAGGGATCAATTCCTCCCTGGTACCCAACCTAACCCTGTCCTTTCAAGCCTTTCCCTGCTGTTCTGCTGCTCCTGCCCTTGCAGAGCCCCTGAGCATCCTTCCCACGTGAGGCTGGGAGCGGGAACATGCAGCACTGGGGTGGCTGCAGAACCACTCCCAGCCCCCTCCGAGCTCCCCGTGTGCTGCAGGAGCTGCTGCAGGAGCTGCTGCAGCAGAGCTCCGGTCGCTGCCCAGCCGTGCAGGAGGCAGCAGAGCCTCTCCCCCTCCCCGCAGCTCCCCTTGTGCTCAGGCACGCTCCGCCGGGCGAGGGAAGCGATGTCGTGAGCGGCAGCGCTGCCAACTTCTCCTCTGCTGCAGCCACTGCATGTGCCTGAGCTGCTGCTCCCAGCCAAGTCCTGCTGCTTGGGAAAGGAAATCTGGGAAAAGTCACTTCCAGCCCAAAAAAACCCAAAAAATCCAGGCAGTTCTCAGCTCGCTGGGGGCGTTGGGAAGCAGAAATAGCAGCGAAAACGGCTTCATGCCAAACGTGGGTCAACGGAGGGATCAAATATCCCGAGTGACACAAAAAACACCGTTTTTGGGACAGCAATGAGCCTGAAATTGAGAATTCATGTGGTGCAGGAAGGCAAACTGGACGTGCTGGTCCAGTTTGAGCCCTAAACTGAGAAATCAGGTGGTGCAGGAAGGCAAACTGGACGTGCTGGTGGCCGGGAGAGCCTGCAAATGCTTCCCAGCTTTGGGCAGGAGCATCTGTGATCCGGCTAATCCGTGGTTATCCCGGAGGATTGGGGCTGCCAGCAAGGCTCTGGGGAAGGGAGGGCTGTGCATGTGCTCTGTCCTGCCCCTGCAAAGGGATCCAGGGATGGGAAGGGATTAATCAGTTTCCTTACACACAAAATCCGTGTGCGTGCGGACAGCAGAGAGCCGGGAGGGTGTCAGGAAAGCCATTTGTGTCCATCACATCTTATCTGCTCCAGACTGAGCACAAAACCAGCCCCTCCTTCCCTCCCTCCCTCGGGGCATTAATCCTCTCGACAGGATTAAAGCCTATCAGCGCAGGGGTCCCGCAGAGAACAATCCCGGTTTGCTGGGTGACACCGAGATGCTATCAGCGAGGATCACAGAGGGATTAGAGGGCAGCGCAGCAGCCTGGAGGTGAAGCAGGAGAGCGCTCTCTGCTCCGAGAACCCGCTGCCGTTTTCACGCCTCGTTAACCCCAGCGCAATCCGAGCGATGCCGGGCCCAGCTCCAGGCCTGGCTTTTCGCTGCTCCCACTGATTGCAATTACAGGCAAACGCCGTTAATTGGCTTTGCAGCCGCGGCACGTGGTGGAACCCACACCGGGCATTTCTCCAGCTCTCACTCAGCCCTTGTCATTTCTTGGTCACTGTCACCTCGCGGTGGCCGTGCCCTCTGCTGAAAGCACCACTTCCCACCGAGGCAGAGCTTTTTCTGCAGTTCCACTTGTGGGAATCCTTAAAATCTGAGGGTTTTGGGAAAGCTGCAAAAGGCAGGCCTCAGAAACAGCAGAACTGTAATTAGAGCTAAGTGAGCCAACTGCAAATAGAGCCATAAGATTTGTCAGCAGAAAAGTTATATAAGAAGTAGAAAGTAAGGACAAATAGAACAATGGTCTGTGTATTAACTCTTGGCTAGAATAACTTCCTAAGCTACAGAAAAGTATATCTAGCAAGATATGAGGAAGTTCTAAGCTTAATAATGGAGCTCTGTGCATTGTATCTTAAAGCTTACAAGCAGGTATTGTATCTGAAATAAGGAGACATTGTTTTAACCAAAGGTATGTGTGCTTATAGTGCTCGGTAGAACAACTGCCAATATGCTTTTGCTTTGTGTGATTGGCCAAAAAACTTTTTAAGAGTTGTAACACTGAGAGCTTTGTCTGCTGCTGGCATCTTCCCATTGTCATAACCATGTAATGAGAGTGATGCTGGAAAATGAGCTTGAGACGTGTTCCCCAGCAGTTCTGTCCTGTTTGTGATTTGTACATAGACCCCTGGCCAGCAATGCTTCCCCTTCCTGCCCTGCTGGAATCTGCAACACAAGCCAGGACAGAGCATGACCCACACAGCAGGCAGGGAACTGAGCAGGGCCCCTTTAATCCAGGGAATGAAACAACAGGCAGAGGGTGCTGACAGATAAAACATTGTACAACTGGAGGGGGCCACTTCCCCAGCACAGAGCCACCTCTTCCCTTCTCCATGCTGAGTCCTGATGAGGCTGGAGAGAGGATTTGGAGCTGCCCTCAGTGCTCCCCACAGGAGAGCAAGGAGCATCCCCACACACAGAGCCAGCCAGGCTGCTGCCTCAGCACAACTCACCAGTCCAGCAGAAGATTTAGGGGGCCCCCCCAGCAAAGATGAGCTCCAGGGCAGCCTGGATGTCCCCTCCTGTGGCCTGCAGGGCCCGCAGGCTCAGCTCGTCGTCGTGGATCCCCATGTCTCGCAGCTGCTGCAGCTGGGGCTGCCACTGGCTCTGCTCACAGCAAACAGGAGAAGTTTGGGGTGAGAATCCCAGCAGGAAAACCAGCAGCTCTTCCCACTGCCCAGTGTCCCATCTGTTATAGACACACATAATATCGGCTTTTTGCAAATATTAAAATGGATTCTAAGAGCCTCTCCCCCTCCCCGCAGCTCCCCCTGTGCTCAGGCACGGCTCCGCCGGGCGAGGGAAGCGATGTCGTGAGCGGCAGCGCTGCCAACTTCTCCTCTGCTGCAGCCACTGCATGTGCCTGAGCTGCTGCTCCCAGCCAAGTCCTGCTGCTTGGGAAAGGAAATCTGGGAAAAGTCACTTCCAGCCCAAAAAAACCCAAAAAATCCAGGCAGTTCTCAGCTCGCTGGGGGCGTTGGGAAGCAGAAATAGCAGCGAAAACGGCTTCATGCCAAACGTGGGTCAACGGAGGGATCAAATATCCCGAGTGACACAAAAAACACCGTTTTTGGGACAGCAATGAGCCTGAAATTGAGAATTCATGTGGTGCAGGAAGGCAAACTGGACGTGCTGGTCCAGTTTGAGCCCTAAACTGAGAAATCAGGTGGTGCAGGAAGGCAAACTGGACGTGCTGGTGGCCGGGAGAGCCTGCAAATGCTTCCCAGCTTTGGGCAGGAGCATCTGTGATCCGGCTAATCCGTGGTTATCCCGGAGGATTGGGGCTGCCAGCAAGGCTCTGGGGAAGGGAGGGCTGTGCATGTGCTCTGTCCTGCCCCTGCAAAGGGATCCAGGGATGGGAAGGGATTAATCAGTTTCCTTACACACAAAATCCGTGTGCGTGCGGACAGCAGAGAGCCGGGAGGGTGTCAGGAAAGCCATTTGTGTCCATCACATCTTATCTGCTCCAGACTGAGCACAAAACCAGCCCCTCCTTCCCTCCCTCCCTCGGGGCATTAATCCTCTCGACAGGATTAAAGCCTATCAGCGCAGGGGTCCCGCAGAGAACAATCCCGGTTTGCTGGGTGACACCGAGATGCTATCAGCGAGGATCACAGAGGGATTAGAGGGCAGCGCAGCAGCCTGGAGGTGAAGCAGGAGAGCGCTCTCTGCTCCGAGAACCCGCTGCCGTTTTCACGCCTCGTTAACCCCAGCGCAATCCGAGCGATGCCGGGCCCAGCTCCAGGCCTGGCTTTTCGCTGCTCCCACTGATTGCAATTACAGGCAAACGCCGTTAATTGGCTTTGCAGCCGCGGCACGTGGTGGAACCCACACCGGGCATTTCTCCAGCTCTCACTCAGCCCTTGTCATTTCTTGGTCACTGTCACCTCGCGGTGGCCGTGCCCTCTGCTGAAAGCACCACTTCCCACCGAGGCAGAGCTTTTTCTGCAGTTCCACTTGTGGGAATCCTTAAAATCTGAGGGTTTTGGGAAAGCTGCAAAAGGCAGGCCTCAGAAACAGCAGAACTGTAATTAGAGCTAAGTGAGCCAACTGCAAATAGAGCCATAAGATTTGTCAGCAGAAAAGTTATATAAGAAGTAGAAAGTAAGGACAAATAGAACAATGGTCTGTGTATTAACTCTTGGCTAGAATAACTTCCTAAGCTACAGAAAAGTATATCTAGCAAGATATGAGGAAGTTCTAAGCTTAATAATGGAGCTCTGTGCATTGTATCTTAATGCTTACAAGCAGGTATTGTATGTGAAATAAGGAAACATTGTTTTAACCAAAGGTATGTGTGCTTATAGTGCTCGGTAGAACAACTGCCAATATGCTTTTGCTTTGTGTGATTGGCCAAAAAACTTTTTAAGAGTTGTAACACTGAGAGCTTTGTCTGCTGCTGGCATCTTCCCATTGTCATAACCATGTAATGAGAGTGATGCTGGAAAATGAGCTTGAGACGTGTTCCCCAGCAGTTCTGTCCTGTTTGTGATTTGTACATAGACCCCTGGCCAGCAATGCTTCCCCTTCCTGCCCTGCTGGAATCTGCAACACAAGCCAGGACAGAGCATGACCCACACAGCAGGCAGGGAACTGAGCAGGGCCCCTTTAATCCAGGGAATGAAACAACAGGCAGAGGGTGCTGACAGATAAAACATTGTACAACTGGAGGGGGCCACTTCCCCAGCACAGAGCCACCTCTTCCCTTCTCCATGCTGAGTCCTGATGAGGCTGGAGAGAGGATTTGGAGCTGCCCTCAGTGCTCCCCACAGGAGAGCAAGGAGCATCCCCACACACAGAGCCAGCCAGGCTGCTGCCTCAGCACAACTCACCAGTCCAGCAGAAGATTTAGGGGGCCCCCCCAGCAAAGATGAGCTCCAGGGCAGCCTGGATGTCCCCTCCTGTGGCCTGCAGGGCCCGCAGGCTCAGCTCGTCGTCGTGGATCCCCATGTCTCGCAGCTGCTGCAGCTGGGGCTGCCACTGGCTCTGCTCACAGCAAACAGAAGTTTGGGGTGAGAATCCCAGCAGGAAAACCAGCAGCTCTTCCCACTGCCCAGTGTCCCATCTGTTATAGACACACATAATAGCGGCTTTTTGCAAATATTAAAATGGATTCTATATGTGTGGTGTTCAAGTAACTTTGTTATAAAGATATGGATTTCATTTCTGTTGCTCATTAAGCTCAGTGCAGTAGCTGATCCCAGATTGTCACAGAGCCTGCTGGGATGGGACAGCACCCAGTGACACAGGATGAGCACACCTGCACACATCTGCCAGCCAGCAGCACTCACCCTCTGAAGGCAGTGAGGGACAGGCCCAAAACTGCAGGGGATAAAAAGGGGCTAAAACCACAACCAAGGAATCCACGTGATCTAAAAAAGCAGATCCAAAGAAGAGATGTGCTAAACAATTCTTGGAACATGTAAATGAGTTTGGGGAAAAGTTTACATAAGTTTTGCATAAGAGTCTGTGAATATGCAAAGGGCTGATGTAATTAAAGGAATTTAAGGGGTATCCCTGAAGATAACAGGGGGCTTTTGGCTGATGCCACAATAACCTTTGCTCTGTGGTCCTTCTCTCCTGCTGTCCTTCATTAAACTTTTTACATGTTCACAGTTGAGTGAACGTGTTTTTCACCCACCTCAGCTGCTGTGCAAACAGCTCCTGAAAGCTCAGTGAGGCTGCAAAGTCCCCAAAGCCACCACCCCTCTGTGAAAAACGTGGTTTGTTTTTTTGGTAGAATTTAAAAGTTTAATAAAGGACAATAGGAGATAAAGACAGTAAAGCAAAGATTGGCACTCAGCCAAGAGCACACCTTCATGGCACTCAGGCAAGAGCACGCTTACTTCCAGGGACATTTTTAAAATACTTTTTCTATTACATTAGCTTGGATATTCATAGATTCTTATGTATATTTACATTTTTCTATAAACTAGTTTATCTATTTTAGGAACTATTTTGTATGGCTCTTCTTTGGGTTTGTTTTTTTAGAGTATGCATGTTTCTTAGTTGTGGTTTTGGCTTTTTTTTTTGCTTTATTACTTTTAGTCTGGGCTTTAGTCTATATTTTCTGCAGAAGGTAAATGTTGATAGTTAGTATATTATAGGTCTACTGGATGTTATATCGATTAAACTATTAGCTTATTTATTAGTTAATTTATTAAATTATTTCATTTATAACTAGATTAGCTACTACTATTACTATGTCTAAGTTTTTTATTAATAGCAGAAATAAAAGTTATTTTAACATAATACATACAGTATTTATCTTAATATTTGCAAAAAGCCAACAATAAAATATGCATTTATAACACCTTCATCCCAGTTCCACCCAGCTCTTCTGCAGTGGCTGTGATGCTGCCTTAGGATTTTAGCCTTTATATTTTTCATATATTTGTAATCCTGCAATCCTTTGTATAATTCTAAACTCTATACACAGCGTGAGCTGCTGCTTTCCCATTTTGGTCAGACACAACAATTCCTCTCCAGGCCTGGCAATCAAGGACACCTCACTGCCTCAGGCCCCAGAAATGTAAACAAAAGTGAACTGGAGGAGCAAACTTGGAGTAAATAACTTCATTACCCAAAGGTTTAATAAGAAGATTAACCCCCAAAATGCAAATGGACCAAATTTATAGCAGTATGAAAACCTGTGAGCCATTGTTCATTTTTGGGTGTAGCCCCTGGGGGCTTTATTTGCTCTAAATGTACCTGAAGGCCCTTCAATAAATATAACTGCTTTTTGTTCTCTTAGTTTTGTCTGGCCTCTGTTTTTAGAAACTTGGGGTAAATTACTTCATTACCCAAAGGTTTAATTAGAAGATGAACCCCCAATATGCAAATGGACCAAATTTACAGAAGTGTGAACACCTGTGACCATTGGTCCATTTTGGATGTAGCCCCTGGGTGGCTTCATCTGTCCCAAATGTACCTGAAGGCTATTCAAAAATATAACTACTTTATATTCTCTTAATTCTGTCTGGCCTCTGTTTATAGAAATTCAGGGTAAATGACTTCATTACCAGAAGGTGTAATTGGAAGCTTAACCCCCAATATGCAAATAGACCAAATTTATAGAAGTGTGAAAACCTGTGATCATTGGTCCATTTTGGGTACAGCCCCTGGGGGGCTTCATCTGCCCTAAATGGCCCCTCAATAAATAGAACAGCATTTTATTCCCTTAATTGTCTGGCCTCTGCTTTTAGGTAGCCCGAAAAGGCATCAGTGATGCTCCTCCCAGGCTGATGTGCCACCACAGGAGGCAGCTGGGAGATCCCAGGGGAATGCAGGATTCCAGGGGCTGCCACTGACCTGGAGGCTGGGCTGCCCTGAGGCCTGCAGGGCGTGCTGGAGGGCCTGGCTGAACAGGTCGTTGGTGATGGGTGTCCCCGACTGCACACTGGATGACATCGGGGATGTCCCCGAGGAGTGACCCTAGGAGGAGGTGACAGATCAGGAGAAGGAACCAGCACAGAGCAACACCTGCAGCACCCCCTCACCCTCCATCCCACAGGGAAGGGAGCTCCTCCAGGAGGGAAGGAAAGTGTCCCAGAGCTGATCCAGGATGCGCTGGCTGTCCCTGGTGCTGGGATCAGATAGGGATCACATGGATTTGCATGAGGGAAGACACAGCCAGGTGTGCCAGCCCAGAGCAGGACTGGTGCTGGCTGTCCCCTGGATGTCAGGGCTGGGATCACACAGGGAACTCCCCCTGAGGGAATGCAGAGCCAGGTGTGCCAGGGTTGGGATCACACAGGGACTCTTCCCTGAGGGAATGCAGAACCAGCTCTGCCAGCCTTGACCAGGACCGGTGCTGGATGCTCCCTGGGTGCCCAGGGTAGGATCAAAGCGAAGAGAACCCATCCCTGAGGGAAAGCAGAGGCAGCTGTGCCAGCCCCAGCTGTTACCTGTGTGCCCGGGGTGGGTGTGTGGGAGCTGCTCTCGGGGGTGCTGGCCAGGGCCAGGGCCGTGGCCAGCTCGCTCTGGGTGATGGGCCGCGGCCCCGCCGCCCCCGCGTAGCCCAGCGAGGCCGGGCGCGAGCCGGACGTGCTGCTGGAAGGGGTGGACCTCGTGCTCTGTGTGGAGAGAGAGAAAAGCCCCAGCTGTGACCTCTCGTGGAGTTTGTGTCCCAGTCAAACCACAGATCTCTGTCCTACCATACCCACATGTCCAAGGGTGGAAGTTCTGGAAGACAAACATGCCAGAGTGGGATGTGCTTTTTCCTACAGAGTCAGCCGTGGAAACTGGCAGGAAACCTTTCAATCTATCATCCACCAGCCCCAAACCAGGGTGATACAAAACAATTCCCTGTTACGTTTGGACCCAAATATCCAGTTTTTCTTACAGAACCCTTTGTCCTATGGAAAGGAAGAGTGCAGAAAGGCAGGGATCAACATTCCCACGCTCCACTTTGGCTGTGAGAGCATTTCCTCTGTTCCATTTTCCTGTTGTGTGTTCAGTACTGAGGAAAACCCTCTCCTGAGCAGCATGGAAGCAGCCAGGATCAATATGTTTGTCTCCACATCCCCCTGGGGAGACAGAGCAGCTTGTGCTGCTCACCAGACTGAAAGCAAAGAGCTTGGGAGTCTCAGGGCTACAAATTAAACCCAAAAAGAAGTGTTCACCCAGCCCGGCTGCTTACCTGGTGGAAGTCATCTTCATCATCAGAGAGCCCCTCAAAGAGAAAGCCACCTGCACCAGAAAGGGGAATAAATGGATGTGGCAAACCAGCAGGAATTGGGAGCACATCCCTGTGGAGTTTTTGGCTGAGCAGCCAGGACAGGCTCAGCAGCGAGTTCCCCTTCCAGGTGGACGTACCTGGCATGTCCCGGTAGGAGCCCAAGGCCATGGCGCGCGAGGACGTGTCCGGGGCTGGCAGCGGGGTGCTGCCCGCCACCGAGTGCAGCACCAGCACGATGGCGTTCACCAGGGCAGGGTGAGCCGGGATCAGCCTGGGCACAAACGGGCACAGCTGCAGGAGGGCACAGGGCAACGAGGAACCAGCCCTGAGGCACCCGGGGCACAGCCACCGCCACCTCTGCTGCCCGGCACAAACTCCTCCAGGCAGCCAGGGATCCTTCTGGATGCATGCTGGACCTGCCCTTGGATTCTTCTGGATCCACACTGGACCTGCCCTCAGATCCTTTTGGATCCATGCTGGACCTGCCCTTGGTTCACCAAGGATTCTTCTGGATCCATGCTGGACCTGCCCTCGGATCCCTCTGGATCCACACTGGACCTGCCCTCGGATCACTAAGGGTCCTTACAGATCTATGTTTGACCTGGCCTTGGATCCTTCTGGATCCACAACGGACCTGCCCTCAGATCCTTCTGGATCCATGCTGGACCTGGCCTTGGATCACCAAGGGTCCTTACAGATCTATGTTTGACCTGGCCTTGGATCCTTCTGGATCCACGCTGGACCTGGCCTTGGATCCTTCTGGATCCACGCTGGACCTTGTCTCAGTTCTCCAAGAATCCTTCTGGACCTGACCTTGCCTTGGTTCACCAAGGATTCTTCTGGACCCACACTGGACCTTTCCTCAGTTCTCCAAGGATCCTTCTGGATCCCATGGTGGACCTTCCCTTGGTTCTCCAAGGATCCTTCTGGACCCGTGCTGACTTCTCCAAGTTTCTCATGGGAGCAGCTCTCTGCTGTGAGCAGTTCATCCAGGCCTGAACCCTGATCTGGAGGTGATGATGGCCCTGCCTCCCACCAAACACCCTCTGGATTAACCCAAGCGGTGGATCCCTGTTTCCTGAGAGAGGAATGACCCAGCCTGGCAGGCAGGAGCAGAGCTCTGTCCCACCCAGGTGACACACAGGGACACAAAGGCACTGCTGAATCACTGCCCCAGCTTGAGGAACTTACGTGTCCAACATGTTGGGGTCTGCAAACACAGAGAACAGATCCTTGTCCTGCAGAACTCCTGGAAAAGACCAGGAAACACAGTGAGACAGGATACAACAAACAGGAGCCAGTCACATAAAAGCCACAGGGACAAATAAATAGGAATTGTTTTCCAGGAAGTGAGTCATGAGTAAACACCACAAATACTCCCATTGTTCCTCTGAAGCCTTTGTGTTCCTGGAGAGGCTCTGTGGGGTCACAGCCACACACCCAAGGGACAAAAGGGACGGGGCTTTCCCTGCAGATCCGTGGGTGCCCCACCTCAAGGGCAGGATGGAAGCTGGGCCCCAGCTCCCTGCGGCCAGGCTGTGACTGCATCCCAAATTCCACCTGCCTCGGGCTGCCACTATCCCAGAACAGGCTGGATTAAATCAACCATTCTGTAGTATCCCAAATTCCACCTGCCTCAGGCTGCCACCATCCCAAAACAGGCTGGATTAAATCAACCACTTTGGAGAACTTTGCAGCAGGGAGAGAGCTCCATCTCTCCTCTCCCTGACCCTTCTGAAGCCAGCATCCATCCGTAAGGAGAAAGCTCCATTTCTCCTTTCCCTGACCTTTCTGAAGCCAAGGAGAGAGCTCCACCCTCCTTTCACTGATCCTTTTGAAGCCAGGATCCATCCCCAAGGAGAGAGCTCCATCCCTTCTTTCCTTGACCTTTCTAAAACCAGGATCCATCCCCAAACCACCCATGGAGCACAACTGACACCTCAGCAGTCACTGACTCATGCTCCACAAAGGGACAAAAAATGAAGTTTTTTTTTTTAACTCTCTCTTCTCCCTTTCAGGAATTCAGTGTAGATTTGTATCTGTCCCTTCCCCCCATCAGGAATCCAACCTTTCCTCAGATCCTCTGGACCACAGCCAGACTCACCCAGAGCCACGGGGTCGCTGCTGAGGCCAGGAGTAGCCACAATGATCTGATCCAGGGATTCCTTGTTTCCCAGCATCTTGAAGACCTGCCAGGGAATGCAGAGCAGGTTGGGAATGTCCCCCACTGTAGGACTGCCCCCAGAGGGAGGGGACAGCTGAACTCCCCCAGGAGCAGAGCACTCACAGCATCTCTGTAGGCAGGGCTGCTGTGCAGGGCAGTGTGCAGCACACGGAATTCCCGGACTGCTGCCACCTTATCCACGGGCTCTGAGGGGAAAAAACACCACAACAAAACACAGCTGGGCCTTTGTCAGCCCTCAAAGCCATTCCACAGCCCACTGAGACATCCATGCTGCAACAGAGATCCTCTAACATCCTTGGATTGGGTACAGGCACTGCAGAGTAATGACTTGCTGCACTCTCAGATCATAAAAATAGTCGGGAATATCCTCCCACATGTGCCATTACAGGAATGCCAGCTCAAGCTCCTCTTTTTGTACAGTCAGGCACACAGCAGCCTGCTCATCCCTGGGGCTTTGCTCCAGATCCCCTGGCAATGCCCTAGAATGGATCACAGGCAATTAAGGAAGGGATGATCCCTCTCCATGCTGCACAGCTCATTCCTTAACTCTTGTGTCAGCAGGAAAACCAACACCCAGGTGCTGCTGGGAGAGGTGGGGAGTTCCCAAACACGGGGATTCATTCCCCTGGAAACCTCCACAGCAGTGAATCCCTAGAGAAGCTGTTCCTCAGTCCCTAATAAAGCACATCCCAAGGAGAATGCAAGGGGCAATCCCCACAGCTCCTCACCTGGTTTCTGGTCAGGCTCAGGCCAGGACTTGCGCAGGACATGGACAGTGGAGCCAGACTGGATTCCATAAAAATCCAGGGTCTGGTCATCCCTCAGCTTCCGGCCACAGTAGATCAGGTCTGGGGGGAGAAACACCTGAAGATAAACCTGTGGTGCTCTCAGAACCAGCTGGGGGTCTCCAGTGTGCCTTAGAGCTCAAGGGGTTACTGAGCAGCTGTAGCTGCTCCAACTGGCTAGGGAACAACACAGGGAAGCTGTGGAGCTGAGAACCAGGAGGGAAATCATGGAGCTGATCTAGAGGAGCTGGCAGAATCACCTCCTGCGTAAGAGCTGACCTCCCTCTCAGCTCTCATGAGAGCTCTCACAAGGACACACAGCTGGTGGAAAGCCCAAATATTCCCGAACAAGGGCACTGCCGCGGCTGGAGCGCCGCGATCCCAAGGAAACAGGGAACGAACACCGAGCCCTCCCACCACCAGCAGCAGGATGTCGCGTCCCGGCCGCGGCGAGGACGGGCCGAGGGTGTCCCCAAGCGGCGGGACGGCGCCAGGCTGCGGCGGGGCACGCACCGATGAGCTCGGGGTCCGGCATGGATTCCTGCAGCTTGCCCGTGATCAGCTGCTTGAGGTGCGAGATGCTGCAGCCGCCCAGCGGGCACTCGCCCAGCTCGGTCTCCGGCAGGCGCAGGATGGCTTTGGGGGCCAGCGGCTGCTCGGCCAGCTTCACGGCGATGTGCCACTCCGGCAGGGCCATGGCGGCGGGGCGCTGGGGACACAGCCGAGTGACCGAGCCCTCCTCATCCATCGGCGCCAGCGCCCGCAGAGCCCGGGCACAGCCAGCCGCAGCCCCGACCCCGGCGCTCAGCGGGGCCCCGGCCGTGGCTCCCGGGCCCCAGAGCCCCGATCCCGCCCTCAGGTCAGGGATCCCGGCTGTTCTCCCCCAGACCCTCCCCTCAGCTCAGGAGGGTCGGGATGTGTTCGCCCCAGACCCTCCTCTCCCCTCAGGGGGATCCCAGCCGTGCTCCCCCAGATCCTCCCCTAAGCTCAGGGGGATCCCGGCAGCGGCTCCCCGTCCCCAGAGCCCCGATCCCCCCCGGCGCTCAGGGGAATCCCGACTGCTCTCCCACCTCAGCTCAGGGGGATCCTGGCCGTTCTCCCCCAGACCGACCCCTAAGCTCAGGCTGGGTCCCGGCCGTGGCTCCCCATCCCCACAGCCCAGATCCCCCACCTCAGCTCAGGCAGATCCCGGCTGTGCTTCCCCAGGCCCTCCCTCAGCTCAGGGGGGTCGGGATGTGTTCCCCCCCAATCTTCCCCTCAGCTCAGGGGGGGGATCCCGGCTGTCCCGCACCCCAATCCTCCCTCTCTGCTCAGGAGGGTCCCTGCCGCGTCCCCCCTAGGACCCAACCTTCCCCAGCTCAGAGGGTCGCGGCCATACCCCCCTCAGGCCGCCCTTCAACTCAGGGCGGTC